>NC_043716.1:14466799-14515138 GCF_006229205.1 Suricata suricatta | reverse complement strand
TGCATGTGTCATGCGTCACAAACACAGTCTCATTTGGTCCTCGTGCAACTCTGCATGGTGGGCATTAATATCCCTTGCAAGGGAAGAGCTGAGGCTTAGAGGAGCTAAGCGGCATATCCAAGTGATAGAGCCTGGACTCAAACCCAGGTGTGTCACTCTCCTAAGGGTGACACCAGCCACATGGTTGCTCTGGCCAACAAGTGACTGGTCCTTGATTCCTTTCTTTAGTCGCTCTCGCAACCTGTCCTCTTGGCTTTATCTCCTAAGTATGCCCCAAACCTGGCTGCCTGTGTGCCAGTCTCCACAACACCAGCGGAGTCCAGTCCTGTATCAGTCTTTGCCTGGAACCCTTAAACTGGTCTTCTCGCATTACAGCCCATCCTCCCCACAGCGGTGGAGTGATCTCTTAAACATCCACACTAGGTCGTATCACTTCCCTGTTTAAAACACCCCAGTGGCTGCCCAGCTGCAGCGGGAAGAAAATCTCCCCTTCCCCACGGCCCACGGAAGTCTGCGGTTGGGCTCCTGCTGCCTCACTTTCCTCACGTCTGCTGGCCTCCTCGCTGCGCCTCAGACCCACCGGGCCCATTCCAGGCATTGCACAAGGTCCCTTGCTGAGAGCCCTCTTTCCAGATCTTTGCCTAACTAGCTCCTTCTCATTCAGGTCTCTGCTCACACGTCACCTCCTTGAAGGGGCCTTGTCTGGTCGCCTGTATAAAGAAGCACTTAGGAATATTGTTTGAAAGCTACATGGCTTCTAAAAATAGTCTAATTCTAAAAGTAAACTATTTCCGGTTAACTTTATAGGGACTTTTTTTCCCATAGCAGGTAAAGCAGCCGAAGTGTTCGGAGTGTATAAATTTTAAATGTTTGGTTGGTAGTTAGACCATATTGTTTCTCAGCGGGATACCATAAAAGTCATTGTCCTACTAATGGTTACCTTAAGCTAATGCATTGATCACAAGGTTTTTTTCATGCAGAGTCTTTATTTAGCAACATGACAGCATCCAAGTGTTAGGGCCGAGAAGTAGTTTACGCGAGTGTAAACCAAATGGGCTTAAAGCCTAAACGGACACCAGTGTGGTTTATGTTTTTTGTGTTCAAGTTTTTTATATTTTTCTGGATTGTTTTTGTTTTGTTTTGTTTCTTTTTCTTGTATCTTCAGCTGATATCCTGACACTAAACAAAGTCATTCACACTATAGCCCATGTGCTGTCCCTCTCAGTTTAGGGGGTTAGTTCAAGTTGCTCCGCTGATACATGTGAAAATGCACCCTCTCCACCTGGATTCTTGTTTCCAAAGAGCCGTTCCTTACCCTTCCCCTCACTCCCAGCACCAGCCAGTCCCTTTTCTCCTCCTTGTCTACTTAGTTTTCTCTCTGCTAGGACTCCTAGCGTCCTGGCATAAGCAGTATCTTCAGATCACATTTGGAAAACATTCCAAAGAGCTGCCCCAGTTCTGTTGTTGCACTGGAATTATCGTCACCAGTGTCCCTTCCATGTGCCATGTGCCCCTTCTCCCCTTTTGCACACTTCCTCGCATCTGATCCTTGAGGCAGTCCTGTACCTGTGACCTCAGGCCACTGTGGCTGAGAGAAGTAAGGTGATTGGCCAGTGCTGAAGCGTTGGAGCTGAAGCCCATACCTCCTGCCTCTAGCTTTCCCACTAGCCTGTGCTCCCACTCAGCAACATATTTTAAATTTTTTTTTAATGTTTTATTTATTTTTAATACAGAGAGAGACAGAGCATGAGAGGGGTTGGGGCAGAGAGAGAAGGAGACACAGAACTGGAAGCAAGCTCCAGGCTCTGAGCTAGCTGTCAGCACAGAGCCTGACGCGGGGCTCGAACCCACGAACGTGAGATCTGACCTGAGGCAAAGCCGGAGGCTTAACCGACTGAGCCACCCAGGCGCCCCTCAGCAACATATTTTAAAAGAGTGTTCATCATCAGGGCCTGGGAAGTAATTTTTCCCTAGGAGATTTTGTTGTGCGTGGTATAATGGGACTTATTTGGGAAGGGACTTCTGTCTGTAATCTAGAGCATGTAAGACTAGCTTTATAGTTTGTTCTTGAATTCCAACCTGTCCGGCATTTTGATTCATTCATATTCAGGGAGCAGCTAGTCAATGGCAGGCACCAGATAGAGGGTGAGGAAGACAGACATGATCCCTGAGATCATGGACTCTAGTGGGGATAAGACAGAGAACTGGGCCATTGCAATATTTTAATAAATGCCTGGCTCGGGGGACATACTATGTGGGGTGGAAACGTGTAGCAGGGGCAACTAACCCAAACTTGACCTATGGCGAAGGCTTCGCAGAAGAAGGGACTTCTAATTTGAAGGCTAAAGGATGAATGAGAGTTTCAGCCAGATTGAGATTGGGGTGGGGAGAGCAATACGGTTTTGGGAAGATGGAAAATAATTTGAAGGCCAGGAGGTGAGACTGTGGTCCCTGTCATCTCCCTTCATGCTCGTTAGATCAGATTTCATGATTTAGCTGTTGGAGAAAGCAGATCAATGGCGAAAGGTATTGGGGATATGCTCAGATGATACCTCTTTCTCACATCTTCTTAACAGAAAAAACTCGAGTCTCCACCGCAATCAACCAATCCCTTCTTGGAAGATGAACCAGCACCAGAGATGGAGGAACTGGCGATAGAGAAGGACTTAGATCAAGTAAGTCTGGTTTCCATCTCTTAACATTTGCTTTCGAGCATGGGTCTGCTTGCTCTGAATATGGTCCTTTGGCTCTGACCACATGCAGAGGTGACAGCTTTGATGGTATTAAGAAAGCCTTTATCTGAAAGTGCATTCTGAAAACTGAGTGGAGGGGCTGCCTGTCCCCAAGAGCTTCCCCGAGGGAATGACCAGCACTTAAAAGCTTAACTGGCTCATGCGGTGCGGCGGTGGGACGTCCGCCCTGCCTCATCCGTCACCTCCTGCACCTGCCGGCCTAGCCCTCACCTCCTGCACCTGCCGGCCTAGCCCTTGTGTCCCTGACTGTCTGGCGACTGCGCCAGAGGCTCAACGATCCCCTGTGAAGTTAGCAGCACCATCAGCTAGGAGAGGCCTCCACTCAGTGTAAGCCAAGCCCTCGAGGTCTGGAAGCCATCGGGGTGGCCTGGAAACATCCAGGTGTCCAATGGCGTAGTTGGAGAGTTACTTTTCAGGGCACACTAACACTTTCATTTCCTTTGGATTTTCTGTCCAACTCTAAATTTCCTCTCCTTCCATCCTATAGAATGGTGTTCCTGTTTCACTGCCATTTTATGGCAGAGTGGTTAGAGCAATAAATCAGACCTCTTCCTGTCTGGATTAGCGATCCTTCTTTTTAATTTTCTACACTTGGCTGCTCAAGGATTATTTTATAGTGTTGTTTTGCTCCAGACACCGCCAAAAGGGAGGCTGGCTGGGGAGAACAGTCCGGGAAACCCGTAGCCACGCACTCTGCAGCTCACCCTGCACTCCTAGCACGGTGAGGGTCAATGGACGATAGGGGCCGGAGCCAAGAGAACAGAATTTCCAGGAGCAATTCCGAAGTGATGCAGTAAAATGTGTCTGGTCCACTGATTAAATAATTGTAATAATATGGATACTTCACATTTTCATGGGCTTTAGAGTTTCTGAGGCTTCTACATGCTCTATTCCATTTCCTCTTCCCAACTTCTGCCTCTCTTTATATAGGATTTTATATGAGCTGTAGTGCGTGCAGCTCAGAGAGGTCAGGTGACCCACGCAGGGCGTGGAAGAGCTAGGACTGAAAGCAAGCCCTAGAAGTCAGAGACTAGAATTCCTTTCCTGGAACTCTTTTACTACACAGGGGTGTCTCGGTGAAATGTGGAAGACAAAGAAATGAACCCCACGAGCACAGGGGATACATAAACTGCAGGGATACTTTACGGCTGTATCCCAGAGATCGGTGGGATTAGGTATAACTGATTTAAAGCCGTCATCTCAGCTCGTGTGGGAGAAAGATTTCTTCTAACTAAAGAAATGCAGCTCTCACATTTAGAGAGGAAGGACCGGACAGGAAGGAGTCTGGATGTAGAGTTCATTTTTCTGGTGTGTCCTCCACCCACACTCCATCACCTGCACCCTTTGCATTTGCTTCGGGTGACAGTCGTTTTTCAGGGCTCTGTGTCTTCCCAGTGCTAGTGGCTGCCATGAAAAGTTGTCCCTTTAGCCAGTCGTCTCCAGATGTCATCAAATGGCTTTATGACAGTAGCCCCCATTACTGCAAAATCAGTTTGGTAGACACTGTATGACTTGTCTCCCTCATGGAGCTTTTTGCTCATCCTGGAAGCCAGGGATTCTTATTGTAAGGACCAGGATTGCTCACTCCAAGGACACAGGACACAGACGCAGGAGGTCGAGCACAGCCGGACTCTGGTCCACTATTAACACTGTTGACCATGTGGTAGATTTTCACTCTCCCTAGACTTCCCTAGTATTTTTCATCTTTAGAGAGAGCCTGTGGTTTTCAGACTATATTTCTTGGTACCCTATCACATGTCTCTGCGGGGAGTTGGGAGGAGACCAGGGCTCTGAGTCCCTCCAAAACAGAGCAGTTCTGTTCTGAGTCACGTCTGTCATGGAGTTCTTCCAAACCAGGGGTTTGCGATCTGTTTAAAAAGAAAGTACCAAAAACCCCTGGACTAGAAGACCCACCTGCAGTTTCACTGGCCATGACTTGTTAGCGAGGACACGCGTGCACCAGTGACGTAGGTGTCCTACATGTGTCCCCAGCCTCCCTCGGCCTCCCTGGCACTCATCTTGCTGGCGGTCCATTAGGTGGGAGCTCCAGGATCTCCTTCTTCCCAGCCTCTTACTGGCTTCTGGAGTTGAGTGCGCGGGAAGCGCAGGGGCCCCCGGGGCCTCGAGGAGGAAGGCCACAGGATGCAAGGCTGAGCGCTGCCCTCGGTTGTGTGGGGTTGCCCCGCCCCCTGCGTCACTGCAGAAGTAGACAGTTGGCCCGCAAGGTGGAAGGGCCCCTCCATGCTTGCTCCTGGAGCGTATGCTATTGAGAAAGGAGTGTGAACTCGAGAAGAGGTATTTAGTTTGAGCAGTCAATTGCCAACCTACTCCCAGTGTTAGAAAACCGCATCTGAAAGGGGACTGAGGGTGCCCAGAGACAAAGAGAGAAGAAATGAGGAATTACTGGTTTAAAAATGTACCCTTCTGGTGATCCAAGCAGTTAGATTTAATCTCTTTACACTGGATAGTAATAAAAGGAAACGGGGCCAGCTGCACAGCTCCTGACTGCGACAACAGTAACCTTCTATCACTCCATCTAACTCCGAGAGGAAATAACTTAAACATCTGTGGCTTTTGGACAGAATTCACACAGTCAGAAATGGAGCCCTAGTGCTACTGCTAAATGACTTAGTATGTTCTTTAAGCTGAGAATCAACCCTTTGGGGAGCTGGCCAGTGCGAAGGGAGACGCCAACTTGAGCTGAAGTTCCAGCGCCTCTTATCTAAATAGGAGCACAGTCATAAAGCAGCGACAGGCCGGAGGCAGCCCTGTGGACAAAAAACAAAAAGGAAACTTTGGGCAGCCCCTCCCTTTGTTCCCCCTTTGCTTCCAATTCACACCAAAAACGCTGCAAGGGACCAGGAAGTGTGGTGTCGGGTCTCCCTGCCCGGACCGGTATTAGTGGGCAGTCACCTGCCTTAGGGTAGGGATGCCCGTGCGGTCTGGTGATGTTCCGTGGGGCCTCATCCAGCACATGGCCTGTGGAAGACTGACCACGAGGAGTTTGCTGGAATAGCAGGTAGCGGTTTTCTTTTACCCCTTACCCTCTGTCTTTCCTACATTTATTGAATGAGTTCCTCAGACTCGTTTCAACACAGACTTTTATCATATATCACTTCTGCGCATACATAAAAAGGAAAATAAGAGTGAAATACATAGGTTAAGATACTCCTAAAACAACTTCCCATTCAAAGTCCAAGTCTCCTGTACCACTTTTTAAAAAATCTTTGTATGTTGGGGCTCCTGAGTGGCTCAGTCGTTTAAGCATCCGGATGTCGGCTCAGGTCACGATCTCATGGTTTGTGAGTTCGAGCTCCGCGGCGGGCTCTGTGCTGATAGCTCAGAGCCTGGAACCTGCTTTGGATTCTGTGTCTCCCTCTCTCTCCCCCACCCTGGCCTGCACTCTGTCTCTCAAAGATGAATAAATGAAAAGAACTTTGTATTTTTAAATAATTATAAACTTGTAACTAGTTGCAGAGAGGTCCCGGGTACCATCTCCCAGCTTCCCCCGGTGGTGACAGCTACGGTAACTGTAGTATATTATTCAATCTGTGAAATTGTTTCTAACCCCTATTTTTCTCAGGCATGGAGGCCTGCATTTTCCCACACTATTGTCCCCCAGGCTGTCTGAGCACTGGTGATGGGCCGTTGCTTCAGTGCTCCGCCACCATCTCTGGAGTCATCTGCCTGGCCGTCGCCACCCATCTCCCAAGCTTTTTATCATTATTCTTTACTTTTTAAAAAGAAAATACCAAAATGAAGACAAGTCTTAAGAATATTACAGGATTACTCAAATATCTTTCACCTGGGTTTACCAATTAGCATTCTGCTACATTCGCTTTATCATTTCCTTTTTTCCCTTCCCACACCTCCCTCCCTCTCTCCCCCTCTCTCACCATCTCCCTCTCTGTCTCTCTCTCTCTCTTTTGGGAGAGTTTGTTAAGTTAGCAGATATCATGTCCTTGACCTCTAAATATTCCCATGTGCATTTCCTAAGAAGAAGGTCATTCACTTAAATCACCACAGATCAGAATCAGAAAAGGTATATCAGTACAATACTATTATCTGATTTGTAGAGTTAAATTTCATAATGTGGTCATTCTAAGGTGGTAAATTAAAATGTCAGTAATTGGAAAATTGCACATAAATTCATAAACAAAACCAAATTCAAAATATAAATGTTGATTTAAAACATGACAACATCTGGGGCACCTGAGTGGCTCAGTCAGTTAAGCGTCCAACTTCGGCTCAGGTCATGATATCGTGGTTTTTGGGATCAAGACCCATGTTAGACTCTGTCAGCATGGAGCCTGCTTGAGATTTCCTCTCTCTCTGCCCCTCTGCTGCTCATTCTCTCTCTCTCAGAATAAATAAACTTTTTAAAAAGTTAATTACAAATATGACAACTTTCTATATTATATAAATTATATTCCAATTTATAATTACCAGAAGGTATCCTGCAGATGTGTGAATATTTTTGTCAAGGGAAGAAAATATAAATAAAAGGGATAATTATAATCCTTATAATGATTATATTTTATTAATAAAAAGATACTTGGGTGTTGTTATCTTTTCTAATTCTAAAATCAGGATATCTAGTCTTAGAAAAGGTATACAAATCAGATTTGTCTATTCATTTAAAAATCACCTTATCAAAAAGAATAAAATAATTTAAAAATAGGTAACTAGTGTGGAAAATGTAGAACAATTAGGGAAGGACCAGCGCCACACAGCCATCGTTCTGTCATGGATCCGCCATGTGAAACTGATGGACATGTGGGAAAAACTCCAGGGGCACCTGTGACATGAAGTGGCACTTTGGATCCAGCCAGTTCAACTTCCATGAACCCAGTCCTGGGAGTCTCTTACGGTGTCAGCCCAAGACCTGACTTTGGCAATGGCTTTGGAATGATAAGGGAAAATGGCCCAGATTTTAGGAAGGACCAGAGTTTCTAAAAATCTTGCAAAAACAAAAGAAAAAACAAAACTAAAGACATGGAACTCTCAAAATGTGAAAGGGAAAGAGAGCTAGATATATGACTGAATGGGTATGTCTAGGGTTGACATTTAATTTTTGGTATTTGTTTCCAGTTTTATAGATGCTTTTAACCATTAGAGTGTTTTGTTTTTAAAAGTTACTAGAAGAAGAGAATCATTCTCTCATTAGGTGCTCAGCTTTTCCTGTATTTATTAAGAGATATGAAGAGCTCAATTCAACAAGAACGCTGTGGGTGTCAATTTATGCCCAAATTGTACTCTAGTATCAACCCCAGCAAGGCCTCAGGGTCCTTTTGTTGTCATTTGACAATAAATAGAATTGAAATTTTTTAGGAATAGAACAAAATATGTAGGAAGATGTTTGCTTATTTTTTAGAGATTGTGAAAAGGAATTAGGGAGCAAATGTTTTTTAAATGCTTGCCTACCTACATGGCCTCTATGTCAGCGGTTTTTAAGTATCAGTTGGCGGCCAGTGCTAGCCCTGTTTTACTCTGGTCCAAGGCAAAAAATAAAGACAAAACTGCCAGCTGCCTGCCTAGCTAGCAAGCTGGGGTAGGGTCACCAGCTGTCTGAAAAGGAGGGACTGCCCTCATGCTGCTATGTCCTTCCTATAAAATGTTTGGTATAAAATACTCTTTATTTCAGGAACCTACCGAGAATGGAAAGTAGCAAAATAAAAAGTCAGCAATGCTGTATTGGTCCCTTATGCTTCTTTTTTCTACATTTACTTGTCAGTGAAATTCAACAATCTAGGAACCACTGCAGGAAAGCAGTGCTCTAACAGAAAGAATTCTAGTTTAGGAGATGGGAAGCTTCGCTGTGCCCCAAAGGCCACTAGAACCCTCTGAGCCTTCCTTTCTTCAGGTGTAAAGTAGTAGTAATAATTCCTATGCTGAGGGTTGTTGTGAGGAATTGATGAGCTGTTACTTATAGCAAAGCATTTGGTTTGTGATAACCGTCAGTAAACGGAAGCTATCCAAAATAGAGCACGTGGGGAATGCCTGGGCGACTGAGTCAGTTAAGCATCTGACTCTTGGTCTTGGGTCAGGTGATGATCTCACGGTTTCATGAGATCGAGCCCCGCATCGGGCTCTGCGCTGACAGCGTGGAGTCTGCTTGGGATTCTCGCTCTCTTCCTTTCTCTACCCTTCCTGTGTGCTCGTGTGCTCTTTCTCTCTCTTGAAAATAAATAAACTTAAAAAAATAGATCACATGAAAGCACTTTATAAATTTTAAAGCATTGTACAAATATAAGGTGCTGTTATTAGCCAGGATTTAAATTTTAAAACATCAGTAGGATGGTGGATGGCTTCCAGATCGAAAGCGTGTGTGCTATCAGAGTGGCAGGAAAGTTTTCATCTTACAAGGCAGCCGGTGATGCTAACAAAGCTGGCTCGTTGTTCACGAGCTGGCACGAGTCATAAGGCAAGACGGAGCTCCGGTTTCATTACATTGAGTGCTTTTTCTCTGTGTTAGGAGTGAACTTTAAAGGGATGTTTTCTTTGAAACTGCTTGAAAAACTTGAAAAGATGGCTCAAGTATAGGTTTCTTTCTTCTTATTTTTTTCCCATCCTTTACAGCCAAAGAAGCCTAAAGCCCCAGACAATCCATTTCACGGCATTGTTTCCAAGTGTTTTGAGCCTCATCTCTACGTGTATATTGAGTCCCAGGACAAGTGAGTGATGAACATTTTGGTGTTTTCTACTGCATTTCTCCCTCCTCTGGTCACGGGTGGGCCTCATAAGAGCATGACTCCTTCCAGAAGCCACAGGAAGGCCTTGGCCTGGCTCCTGGGACCCCCTCTGGAAACCTACTAAGGATGTTCTTTATATCTTTTGCATGTTATCACTTACTGTGTTCATAAATCTTAGAAGCCTGAGTTTGACTCAAATAAGCTCCCAAATGGATCCCAACAACCCCTTCCCCTGTGGGCGCTGAGCTGCACACGTCAGCCTACAAGCCTTGACAATGTCAGGCACTGGAAACCAGAGAAAGCAAGCCTAATCTCTAATATATATGTTTTCGAGTTTGCTGACGTTTTCGTTGCAAAGTAATTTAGACCTAACAAGAAAGCTATAAAAATTTCTCCTATGTCCTTCCCCCGGAGACGCGGCCGTTTTACGTAGCCACGGTTATGGTCAGCAGGGGGCACCGCGGCGCGCGTGTCTGTTTTCTGGCCTGACATCCCCTCATGCGTTAGTTGTCAGATCTCTTCAGTCTCCTTCAACCTTGGATATACCTCCTCAGTCTCCTGTCCGTCTCTCATGACCTTGACACTTTACAGAGTCTTGGCAAGCTATTTTCTATATTTGTCTGATGTTTGCTCTTGATTAAATCCAGATTATTGCATCGCAGGCAAGTATACCATAGAGGTGAGGCTGTGTCCCTCTCAGTGCGTCCTAACAGGCGGCACACCCTGTGGACCTGTCCTTTTACGGGCGGTGTCAGCTCTGATCCCTTGCTTCGGGCGGTACTCACTAGTTCTCTCTGCGTGCAGCTACTGTTTTTCTCTTTGTAATTAATAAGGATCTCGTGGGGGGGGGGGGACACTTGGGGACTATGTAAATATCCTGTTTCTCCTCACACTTTGCCCACTCATTTTGATGTGCCTTGATGATTCCTGCCTGAAGCAATAATTTACTGTGGTGTTTGCCAAGTGTTCATGTTCTGTTTCCATCATCTCTCCTGTATTTATTAATTGGATCTCTTCTGTAAGGAAATGCCTCCCTTCTCCTTGCTGTGTGTGTGTGTGTGTCTGTGTCAGTATTGACTGATGGATTCTTATTTCCTTTTATGGATTTTCAGCCATTTAATATATATACTTTTATGAACTCAAGGGCTCCCACAAATTTTCACAGAGCAGCCCACCACAGCCATGTTTCCTCACAGCCAGGGAAGTATGTTTAAGCTCCAGTGTCCATAACTCACGCAGAGGAGGAAGACGCTTCCTCATCCTCTGTCCACAGCCAGAGGAACTACTGATGGCCTTTCCACGCAGGAAGGCAGAGTTCGGAAAGGTCAGCTTTCTGGAGACAGGCTGGCCCTGCCTCTGAGAGGAGAACGCACTGGGGAGGACCAGATGCCGGCTCGCGCAGGGAGTGCGATAGCGTCTGTGAGAAAGTTCTCAAGAGTTCTCTGGGAAAGCATTTAGGTGCTGAAACTTAGTTCTTTGTTTTTTGTCTTTAGTCCTGCTGTGGGCTAGCAAACTCTCGTTTCCAAATATGTTTCGGAGGTAAACCGTAAGATTAAGAGACTATTTCAAGTGGAATCACTACATGGAACATTATCATTATTCACCTATTTGATTTTATAGATTGTGTCTCCTCTCTTCCTCCTGGATTACAGAGTGTTTCATATTAAAGCCTTAGAAAGTAAACCTTGTAGAAGAGCTTCTATGTTACAAAAACATCCCCCCACCCACAAAAAAGAGTTGCTTTCACGGCTCACCTTGTAAAGCCGGTCTGCCGGCCCCCCCTCCATCCATTGTGCTTATGTCCAAAGGCGCACAGAAAGGCGGTAATTAACTATTGCCATTTGCTGCTTTGAAACACCTTGTTTTCTGTGTTAAAAAGTTTTTTGTCAGGATGTTAATAAGCCTCCTTGAGGGGCAGGGGAATGATCAGTTATTTGCCTGTTAGGTTCACAGGTCTTAAAACAGATCACTTGGATGACTGTTTTTGGACAGAGCCCCATCTTCTCTCATCAACCCAAACTTCTTTTTAAAAAGGTTTCAGAGCTGTCAGATCCCAGGTTTAAAGTGCATTATCTGAGATAACCACACACTTTCCCCAAACCTACCTGGTCTAGAGGGTCATTTTTCTGAATTATTTTAATTCTGGTATCTATTCTTCTCACATGGCCTTGATTCATATAAAGTGGACTCATTGTCCGTGATATTTCGGGCCAAGAGCCAGACCTCCCTTCCTTAGGGACTCTCCATTTCTCTGTGAAAAATGAAGTGCTGGCCATTCACCCTGCCGTTTGGCTTCACTCGGATGTTTCCACAGCGCCGGGGAAGCAGCAGAAGCTGCTCGTAGGAGAATTGCGTAGGCTGTGCTGCTGTTGCTCCAGAATAAGCAAAAAAGGCTTGAAGGAGAAACTAAGAGTTCAAGAAATCCATTTCCTCATCTTTTAAAGCAGAAAATCCAGCAAAATAATGGGAGCTAAAGCTGTGGTGATTAACCTTTTTTGAGTCATAGATCCCTTCGAGAGCCCGATGAAACTGTAGGCTCTCTTGCCAAAAAAAATAAAGAAAGAAAGATAGAAAGGAAGAAAAAAAATCACATAAACACACATACAATTTTGAGTGGTTTCAAGGGGTTCCGCAAAGCTCTTTCTCCTTTCTGTTAAAGAGTCCTAAGGCTGGCGAAGAGACTCAGGTGGGGACCCATCTTGTACATATTACATTCCTGTAGCTCTGACTCAGAAATTTGCAAGGGCGGAAAATCTTAGACCATTCACAAGCTCCCAGGTGACAGAGAGCCAGCGCGGTGCTGTGGAAAGAGTGGGCCTGGATGCCAGACAGACCTGGGTTTGAGCCAGAGCTCCGCACCGCCTAGCCTGGGGCCTCAAGCGTGGTACTTGACCACTCTGAGGTTGTTTTGTCCTCTCTGCAGTGAAGTTAGGAATGTTCCCCTTGCAGGATTAGTGGTGAGGGTGAATTGAGATGACATGTTGGCATTTGGCACAAGTGGTCAGGAACTGTGCCTGCCTCCCCCCCTTCCCCCCACTCCCCCGCCCCCGGACTCTTGTTCCTGACTCTTAAGCCGTTAGGTGGCCTGATCAGCATTCCCAGCTTTTCGTTGGGCCTGGCACGGGGTCTGCCATCTCCTTTCCCCAGGCTCCCACCTGCTCAAGGAAAGTTCTGGCAGCGTCTGCCCCAAACAAAAGCCAACCAGTAGTGGGAGGACTGCAGAGCCAGCACCTGGTGAAGGGGCAGGAAGCAGGATCTTCCCACAGCCACCGCAGCAGGCTGCGCAGAGCTACCCTTCTGTGCGTTAGGTGGCTTCCTCCAATTTTGTTTATGTCCAAGAAGGAAGTTAATATAACTTTTACGCTTGGGAACGTAGTGATTTTCTCTGGCTGACTCGTGGCGATTTCTCTACATAAACACTTCCTTCAAATTCTAGGCAAGAGGGCCCCATCGCCCCCTAATGTGTCAGTGTGTGTTTCCTATAAATAAGCGTGCAGTCTGCCTGACCACGGTACACTGCGAGCATCAGGAAGGTAGCCTGATCGACCATCACCATTTAATTCACGGACTTCATTCCTCTTTACCAGCTGTCCCAGTCAGGGCTTTTCTGGACCCGAATCCGTGCCTGGATTACAGGGTGCATTTATTTGTCATGTCTCTTTGGTCCCTTCCATCCAGAAAAATAACTCATTCTTTCTTTATCTTTCATGACTTTGAAATTTTTGAAGAGCACAGGCCAGTTAGTTTGTGGAATGTCCCTCAGTCTTTGTTTGACTAATGTATCCTCATGATTTATGATTTATGCAGAAGCAGTGCTGGGTTCTTCTCAGGAATTTGTGCCGGGAGGCATGCAGTGTCAGTTTGCCCTACAGCTTGTGGTGTTCACTTTTATTACTCTAGATGGAGTCTGCCAGGTTTCTCTATTTATTAATAAGTCATTAATAATTAATCAGTGTCAGAAGAAACATTGAAACCACATAAATTGTCTTTCTCTCATCTTTCACCTCCCACCGATACTTGCCTGAATCATTTATTACAAGATAGTTGCCAAATGATGATTTTTCTAATACCACCATTTCTTCTACATTTATGAGTCGGCATTATATTTTAAGAAAAAGCTTTCTCTTTTCCCCATTTATTATATCAGCACATAGATTCCTACGTACGTGTGGATTCCTATTTTATTCAATGGGTTATAATCATCGTTACCTTTTTTTTAATGTTTTACTTATTTTTCAGAGAGAGAGACACATACAGATAGACCAAGTACAAGCAGCAGAGGGGCACAGAGGGAGGGAGACACAGAGTCCAAAGCAGGCTCCAGGCTTGAGCTGTCAGCACAGAGCCCAGCGCTGGGCTCAAACTCACAAACCATGAGATCATGACCTGAGCCAGAGTCGGAGGCTTTAACTGAGCCAGTCAGGTACCCCTTAAGTAAGCTTCAGGCCCAGCGTGAGGCTTGAACTCACACCCCTGAGAGATCAGAGCTGAGATCAAGAGTCAGAAGTTTAACCAACTGAGCCACCCAGGCATCCCCATTATTACCTTTTTTTTTTTGAAGCTTATGTTGGAATAAATTTAAACCTACATAAAAATTTCAAGCCGTACAGATTTCCCGTATTCTCTGCTCCCAAATTCTCCTAATGTTAACATCTTACATTGAGAACAGTTCTCAAAACCAGCAGGCTAACACCAGCACAGTACTATTTACTAAACTCAGACCTTATTTGGATTTCACCAGTTTTTACATTGATGTACTTTTTCTCTTTTAGGATCCATCTTACTTTAATGCTAAAATTGTCCCTGATTTGGCCACTGGAACCCCTTCAAGCTGGTTTTTCGTGCTTTTTTCATGCTCCTATAATTTCTGGAGTACTTCCTTTCTGGCACCGCAAAGTATCCCAGGTTCATCTCGTACTTTCCTACCCCAGCCCTGGAGTCATCCATTTTTCCAGGATCCCTTGTGTCCTTGGTGGGAATGATATTTAGAAACTAAGTTCTGGGCATCAGGTATGTTCATTACTCCTTAGATGTCATGCTCCTAGGTCCTTGCAGCTGAGAGAGCTAAGACACAGATGTATGTGTATACATTCATGTTTGAACACATGCGTCTGTAGCTGTTTATACCAGCATAAATTAAAACCTGTGAGTTTATGCTGATAACTCTCATTCTACTCTAACACCACAGGATTTACTTTAGCCTCCCCCCTCTTCCTCGTCTGTAACTATATTCTGCAGCAGTGAGAAACTAGGTGCCCCAAGTCTTCTGCGCATTTACTTATTTGCTCCATTTACCTGTGTGTAGTCCATTTCCCCGTTGTGCTCAAGCCATACCTTGGCTCCCCAACCCCACTGGCTACCCCAGAGCCAAATCCTTGGCCCCAGCCTAAGGGCAAGGGAGGAAGGGGTGCAGATTGGTTTGAGTACCCTCGATTTAACAAGTTCTGTAACTTCCTGAGGATCTGCAGCCGCTTTGCCCCTGCTCCCCACTGGCCAGCTTTGACTGACTGCCCTCTGCCTCTCCCCATGCCAACACCACTCTGCCTCCCAGTTAGAATTTTGTTACCAGGGATGCCAACTGCAGATGCACCAGAAGAAGCGGCCCTGGTCATTCCCTTACTAATACTGCTCTGCACTGGTCTTTCCTCCTGGGTCATTTCATTGATCAGCGGAGCCCCCAGCGATAGTCCACGTGGGCCCCTGGCATTCTCCTACAATTTGGTCAGAAGGCTCAAGCTACAGGGGAGGGGTAAAAGATACCATCCACATCCGTGACATGTTCCTTTAAGCTGGAGAGACGGTGAATGACAGCAGCAGGCACAATGCCATCTCTCTGTTTAGTGCTTTCGTGTTGTAAAGTCAGAGAATGGCATAGTGGATAGAGCTGGGCTTGGGAGTCAGACGTCCCCAGGCTCAGATTCCAGCGCCAACAAATTCCGTGACCTAGGGCAAGTTACATTCTTTTTCTCAGCCTCAGTTTCGTCATTTATAAAATGGATATAATAATGCCTTCCCTTCAGGGCTGTCGTGAGGATTACAGGAGATTGAACTTCTGATGCACCCAGCACAATGCCTAGTTTATACGCTCAGGGCCTCGCGGGAGATGGTGGTACCTGGTGTGCAGACATGGAGCCGGCAGCAGTTTGCTGTGGGACTTAGAGCGGAGCGTATAAATCAAACTTTAGGTCAGACTTCTCCAATTTGTGACTTCCAGCTTAGCCATGTCCCCTCCTCCTTACATCCTTTCTTCCACACACTGTCATCTGTGCTCACTTCTGACTCTGTGCCTTTATTCTCACCTGAGTCTGCTGCGAAATTTTCTCTCTAGCTGCCTCCAGTTTCCTTTGTTTGAAACAAATTGTTCCTATTGTCTGTACTGCAAAATTAGCATGTAGTTGCTATCTCGAAATCTAAATATCATGAGCTAATAAATAAGATCAAAGCTTCTAGTAGGCAGATGCTGTGTCTTAACCCCCACACCCAGCAACACCTTTATCAGGACTTGACCCTCTGTAAACTCTTACCTGATTGTACTCGCTTTATGGTGTAAAAGACATCTCCTTGTGATTCCAGTCAGCAGCTCAATATGCCAAAGCACAGCTTTCTCTAGTACTCCTGCAAGAAGGTCTCACCAAAACTCGGGCTAGTGTTTGGTACCTGGAAGAAATGACAACCTTCGCATTTTGTTTCTTTAGTTGAACTCGTTTATGTCTCCTGTGTATGGCACGCAGAGCCCAGAGCTTTGCATGTACTAAATACTCAGCTGGAAATCGACTGGAATGAACCACGTGTGCTGTGACATGTCACTTACTCATTTTCCAGTGTCTTGTGTGTCACAGAAGCACGCGGACTCAGGGAGTGGAGATTGCAGGGAGGGAAGCTTATTCTAACGGGTGTGTATCTCATCCACATGGAGAGCAGTGTCACAGGAACCTGCAAAGTATGGGAGGTCTAAAAGACCTTTGTTTTTTAAAGTGGGAATTTTCTCTATGCTTTATGAGTGTAAATAGTTTATAATCTTATTGATCGAGTTGGCTCTAAAATAGAGGCATTTGAGTAGGTATTCTGACTTTAGCTGCCTGGGGAATTGGATGAGTAGTTAAAGTAAAAACACTTCGGAGCTCTGGCCCCCGTTTTGGTTGGCAGTAGAGATTTGAAGATGAGACTCTCTCCTAAGAAGACTCCAGTGAGACCCTTGGCTTCCCTAGTACACGCTCTCCTCTGCTGTACCAGCCCTGCCCCGTCTCCACCCTCCCACCTTTCCATTCCTGTCCTTCAGGAACAAAGCAGGGGGACGGAGGTCCCGGAAACATTACCCCTCCTCTCAATGAGCAGATGATAACATATGAATTGGAGAAGAGTCTACTCTGTAGCAAGCACCTTTCACCTTTAGTACCAACTTCAGCTTATTAGAAGTGACTGGCTAGAATGCTCTCTCAAGACAGATTCTGAAATTACACCAAAGATCAATGAAAAAGAGAGCCGTTATCGAGAGCATTGTTGCCTGCTGTGGGCCCAGGATGGGAGAAGGTCTTCATGTTTCTTGAACATTTGACATCCTTACATTGTAAAGTGTTAGGAAAAGAAAATGAGAACACAGTGTCACCGTGTTGCAGATGACAGAAGTTGAAACTGAGACAGAGGAATGGTGTGCGTAGTTGTCTTCCGGGCGAGCCCTGAGCCGAGCCTGAGGGCGAGTGGAGAGGTGGCAGGAGAACATCTTGGCCAGGGGAGGCACCCAGGATGGAGATGGAACAGGGCGCAGGGAAGGGGAGTCAGGCTAGAGCGGAGGGTCACTGTGCAGGAGAAGGGAGAGATTAAATGGAAAAGGTAGGGCAGGAAGAGGTGGTGAGGAATGGGGGTGGCAGCCCCGCAGCTGTCAGGGTAACCCCCTGCTTGCTGACCATCACCGCAAAGAGCCACCCGAGGCCTGAAGTTCTTTGAGGGCAGAGTGGCTACATCTTGATATAATAAACTTTCAATAACAAAAGCTCTTGAGTAAAATGTCAGTTTTCTCCTCTTCCTGCTAGTTGATACTGTGTATGGTTCTTGTCTTTTTCTTCCTGTTATATAAATACATTTTGAAAGCACAGCTGATGGGGCGCCTATATGGCTCAGTCGGTTAAGCGTCCAACTTAAGCTCAGGTCATGATCCCACGGTTCATGGGTTGAAGCCCTGCATCAGGCTCTGTGCCTGGAGCCTGCTTCGGATTCAGTGTCTCCCTCTCTCTGCCCCTCCTCTGCTCGCACTCTGTCTCTCATAAATAAATAAACGTTAAAAAAATTAAAAGCACAGCTGGATTCTTGTAGCCTTAGACAGCAACCTAGAAAGATGTAAAATGTCCGGGGCTGGGGGGGGGGGTACTCCTCCCATTTTTCATACAGCACAACTGTGCAGGAAGCAGTGAGTAGAGCCCCACTGCATCGTAGCTACAAGGACTCGACATGACTGAGCAAACTCAGTGATGTTTGAATGGGGGGAAGGGGGCAGCTGCAGCCACCCTCACCATCGTGACCTGCTACCAGCCTGGGGCTGCCGTACATTCCCTTCTCCCAGGAGTTTTTACACCTTTGGTTCTGGAAGTTTTAAGAAGAAACTGTATCAAAAACAGCAAGAAAGCATTAGAATATTTCTTTACAGTTTCTCTTTGTTTTGGCATCTACCTCATGGGCATATTTAGGTTAATGATATCAGAATATTTGCTGACATCATAACCTTTCTGTGTTTTCGGAGGTAGGAAGGTAGAGGGACTGAGAACATGAGGTTTGAGCCAGGCTCTTTGGTTCTGGACCCTGGCTCCCCACCTCTCTTGTATGACCTTGGACAAGGTCCTTAACTTTTCTGTACCTTGCTTTTTGAAAATGAGGACAGTAATAATACATACTTCATAAGGTTAGTGTGCAAATTAAGTGAAACACAATGAAATAACACATAACCTGCCGACCTGGTGTGTGCCTGGTTCATCATCAGCGTTCAGACAGTGATCTCTGTCATTACTGAGGGTTTTCATTTGTGGAGAAGGGAAATGACACTTATATGGTAGCAGATTCTAGGCTCAGCTCTGCCACTAAATTATGTGACAGACCTTCTAGAACTTAATTTTTTCATTTCTTAGAGGGCCCAAGAATACCTTCTCTCTCTCACACAGGCTTGGGGTCAAATGTGATCACGAAATGCCTTGAAAAATATAAAGCAGGCGTGTCTGGGTGGCTCAGTCAGTTGAGCGTCTGACTTTGGCTCAGGTCATGATCTTGTGGTTCGTGGGTTCGAGCCCTGTATCAGGCTCTGTGCAGAGTGCTCAGAGCCTGGAGCCTGCTTCAGATTCTGTGTCTCCCCCTCTCTCTGCCCCTCCCCTGCTCACTCTCTCTGTCTCTCTCAAAAAGCATAAATATTAAAAAAAAAAAAAGATAAGCATAAAGCAGCACACAAATGCCGGTTATTCTTGCTTCTGTTATTATAAGAGTGCTATTGGTAGTTAATGAAGTTCATCAATAAAAATGGGTCCACTTTTAAATGTAAATAGCACTAGGGATGATTTACTCATGGCAGTCTAGCACATTTGGTTTATCTTTCTTGAAATCACATGGCAGGTTTTCTTCCTCCTAGAAACCTTGGAGAGCTGATAGATCGATTTGTGGCCGATTTCAAAGCCCAGGGACCACCTAAGCCCAACACTGATGAAGGGGGTGCTGTGCTCCCCAGCTGTGCTGACCTCTTTGTCTACTACAAGAAGTGCATGGTGCAGTGCTCTCAACTCAGTACTGGGGAGCCGATGATCGCTCTGACCACCATTTTCCAGAAGTACCTCCGAGAATATGCCTGGAAAATCCTCTCTGGCAATCTGCCCAAGTGAGTGCTATTCTTTCTGGTCCGAGTGGTGAAGTAAGATTCTGAACATACCTAAATATGGGAATCTAAGGAAATCTACTCCAAAATGGTTTACTGAACTGCTAACTCAAGGAGGAAAACACCCTTGCTGAGTTCCCAAGGGCCTGAGACTATTTCCTGTCAAATGGGATTCCACAGCTGATCAAGACTTAGCGGAAATCCCCACGCTGGCTGCCAGTGTAGGTCGGATCTTACCGCAGTGGACTCAAGGGAGTCAGTCCATTATGTATATCTTTAATTGACATGGTTTCAACAATAGATTGTTGCCAAAAAAGAAAAAAAAATAGGGTGGTGGTAGCAATAACTTTTAAACAGCATGGGCAACTTCATTCAATGAGATCATGCCCTGGGATAAGCATACAGGAGGCATGAATCTGCTTTTCCCTTGAGCTGAGTACATTCTAAAGTCTCTCTTACAGTGTATGTGTCTTGCTATACTGGACAGAGTCTAATGTTTAAAGATCTAGCAGGATTTGGGGGTAGGGGGTTGCATGCGCAGCCCTAATTATAGTAACTTCACTGTATGCATTCTGGGACATTAGAATATTGTTATATCGCTTATTAATGGAAATCAATGGGTGTCTGACCAGAGTTTTAAGATTTTTGGTTCTATATCGATTTGAATTATAATTATATGATCTAAAGTGATACTTTGGAACTTAGTATTTATCAATCATCCCCATGGCCAAATTCAATAAATCTGGAATTCGTTGCTGTGGTTTTCACTAAAATGTGTTGTATATGGGAGTTTTACATTATATGGAGGAAAGAAAATAAAATCCCTATGCTCTAGCCAGAGATTGGAAGTAAAAGATATATTTCACCAACGAGAATTTCTTTGACCGTGATAGTAACATTTTTTAAATTTTTAATAACTTTTATTCTGGCCATCAGAATAAGAGAAGTTCCTTATAGTTTAGAAAACACAGAAAAGCACAAAGACAGAAATCAAAGTCAGCTACCATCTCACCACCCGGAGAAAACAAATCCAACCTTTTGGTACATGTTTTTCTGTTCTTTACTTATATATGTAATGTGTGTGATTTTGTGCTTTTGTTCGCTCAGCAGGGCTGGGACTGGACAGCTGTAGTTTTACAGCCTGCAGCTTTCGCCCAGTGTCAGCCTGTGAGCATTTTCCCACGTGTCGCAGCGGGAAACAGTGTACTCAGCTAGGGTGTTGTCACCAAGGCAGCTATTCACAGAAACGGGGCAGGTGAAAGGCACCAGCAGAGAATTCTGAAGGATCTGAATACTAGGGAGTAATTGGTAACTACTTTAAAACTCCCAAAGAGCTGGGGCTGTGGACGAAGGGCTGCACACAGAAGACGGAGGGCCACGGTCGAGGCCAGCACCACACTGAAGCAGAAGGAGCGGAAGGCCTTGTTAGTACTCAGCCGTGTCTCCTGTACCTCTCCAGCCTGGGTGATAGGTCTGTAGAGGTCAGTCTCCTGAGCCATAGAGAAGGGAGAAGAAGAATGGATCTGGGAGGCCAACAGACACCATTCAGCACTACTACATCATCACACACATGACATTATCATGATAATCCAGCAGACAGAAGAACCTCCCTGAACTTCTGAACTTCTTATTGATCATTCCCTTAATTCAGCATTTAGGTCGGGTTCACTATTTCAGTATTTTAAATAACACTCAGAAAGCATCCTTGAACATGAGTAGAACCACTGGGTCAAATAGTGTGAATGTTTTTTTCTAAACTTCTGAACTCTACCTCCCGAAGGTTGTGCAATTCAGTGCTCCTGACCCGTAGAGCAAGAGGGTGTCTGTGTTCTCACACCCTTGCAAGTGCTGGAAATTAAGATATTTTCAAAGCTTTGATTCCCAGTAAGACTGGGCAGTTTTAGAGTTACCCTTTTTAACATTTTATTTTTAAGGTAAATGTCATTGAGTTCTATCTTCTTTTAAAAATCTTAGTATCTCCCAGTTGATTTTTTTTTAATGTCGTTATTTTATTTTGAGAGACAGAGCAGAGAGCAAGCAGGGGAGGGGCAGAGAGAGAGGGAGATACAGAATCTGAGCAGGCTCCAGGCTCTGAACTGTCAACACAGAGCCTGATGCCAGGCTCAAACTCATAAACTGTGAGACCATGACCTGAGCCAAAGTCGGATGCTTAGCCAACTGAGCCCCCCAGGTGCCCCGTAATAGCAGAAGGTTTTATAACTGTTTTTACATTTTGTAAACATATGATTAGATCAGCAGGAAGGCGTGAGGCGGTCAGGACTTTGGGCAGGAATGCCTCAACATTCACTCTGGTACCCCTCCATGCGCACAGCGTCCAAATTCCTTTGCAGAATTTTCTTAACCAAGAAGGGCAATTGGAGAACCAGCTTTTGTGCTACAGATGATCCTGTCGAACTCTACAGATCAGGAGATTCTAAGCTAAGCAGAGAGGCCTTCTCTGTGAGTATCAGGGTCCTCAGAGTTCATATGACTGATTACCGGCCCACTGTTAGAATTGTCTCTTCCTACTTCTGATGGCCAGAGAATTTAAACAGATGATAGTCAAGGTAAGGTCAATAGGAAAAGAACTCATTGTGCGTGGGTTTGTTTGGGCCATGTCCAGCCTTTCCTTCCCCCTTTTCTTTGTCTTAAGATGTGCAGTTACCAGTTCAGGAAGCAAATGAGAAGTCCCAGCCTGACCGGTTCCTGTTCCTTTTCCTCAGGACCACCAGCAGCAGCGGAGGCCTGACCATCAGCAGCCTCCTCAAGGAAAAGGAAGGCTCTGAAGCAGCCAAGTTCACTCTGGAGGAGCTCTGCCTCATCTGCAGCATCCTGAGCACTGCAGAGTACTGTCTGGCCACCACCCAGCAGGTGAGCTGCCCACCACCTCCTTTTCCTGAACCATCCGCGCCACTTCACTCAGTGCCTGAAACTGCGGGCCCTGACAAGCCAGGTACAACCCTGGGCGGCCATGAACAAGCTGGTCACAGAGGAAAATATGCAGTCCAGCCGACAGATGGCCCAGGCGGCCATCTTACAGAAGAGCCTTGTTAAAGGGAGACTGGGCAAGAAAGTATGACCAGTCTCCACCCCGGCGTGGTTTGAGCTCCGCAGAGGGCATGCCTTCTTGAAAGTAGGTCAGTACCACTGTGAAAAGCAGACTTAATGGTGCTGGGACCCAGCCTTGGGTAGTGATGAGTCACAGCCAGTGATCCCATGCTCAGTAGTGTTACTGGGCTAAGCAGAACCCTCTGGGCTTTCATGTGTCTCCTGAAATGCACAGAGCATTCTCGGCCTACCTAAACAAACAACCATTGTTTGGACACTGACGTTCAGGAACTGTGGAGCAGGAAAGGGTGATGCCTCTCCTGGAGCTCCCCATTAGCAGAAGGAAGACCCAGAAGAATTTTCCATTCAGCCTTAGGCATGGGATTAGGAGTTCCTTTTCACATTTGGTCTGAAATTCACCTAAGGCCAAGAGAAGGAAAATAATTGGAGACGGTTATGCTCTTCCCCCCTTTTTGGGCTTATTATTTACACATGTCTGGATCATAGGAAGGTAGTCATCAATTATGGGTCAGACGGCCCAGCTTAGAGTGCCTGTGAGCCAGAGCAAGACGACAGGAGGCCAGAGTATGAAGCGTCCCCCCAGAACTTCACCGTTGAGGGCAAGCCAGCCAGAGGCAATAGCATGCTCTGTTTGGGGACATGGTCACATGAGGTCATACAGATAATGATCTGTGAAGTTTGGCCTCGGAGCCAGAGACGGCAAGCCATTTAGCCCCCAAGAACTCCTAGGGCAGGACAGCAGTATTGGTGAAGACCTCCTAGGCAAAGGTCCCGGAGTTCTGTAGTGAAGAAACACTGTTTAACTATTTTGCATGTGTGCAGGAAAGGAAGGCATACACACATATAAATAGAGTATTTTTTTTAAGATTACTTATTTATTTTGAGAGAGAGAGAGCAAGTGCATGGTGTGAGCGTAGAGCCCAAAATGGGGCTCAAACCCACAAACTGAGATCGTGACCTGAGCCAAAATCAAGAGTGAGACGCTTAACTGGCTGAGCCACCCAGACACCCCTCTAGAACAGATTCTTAAAAGTTCTAGAAGTATGAGTCACCAAAATGGTGACTCATAATAAATGTAGCCAATTATTTTGTGATTTAGTAAAAATTATTTTTATTGATTATAAAAGTCAGTACATTCTTAGCACCTGTATTGTACTACATTTAAATACCATTTCCCCCTAAAAGAAACGAGAGATCCTTGGAGAAATGAGTAATTCCAGGTCTGGGACAGGAAATGTACCAGATGAGCCTGGAGAATCATGTCATACAAAAAGCAAGAAAAGTATCAAAGACCGTGAGAGTCCTTTCAGAAGGATTCAGGAGCCATATTGGGCTTACTGGACAACAAGATGTGCGCAGGTCCTAAGTGCCAGCACCTGCGAACGCGACCCTGTTTGGAAATGGAGTCTTTGACGCTGTCATTAAGTAAGGATCTGAAGAAGAGATTATTTTGCATTTAGGGGGAACCCTAAATCCAATGACTGGCATCCTTAGAAAGGAGAGGAAGACCTAATAAGACACAGGCAGGAAAGCCACATGAAGACATGCAGAGATTGGAGAGAGATGCTATCAGCCAAGGAACACCAGGGATTTCCAGCAACCAGAAGATGGAAGAGAGGCATGGAATCATTTCTCCCTCAGAACTACCAGAAGGAAGTACTCTGCCAACACCTTGATTTTGGACTCTGGCCTCTGGAACTGAGAGAATAGATGTCTGGTCTGAGCCAGCAGGTAATTTGCTGGAGCCGTACTAGGGATCTCATACGGAGCCCACCTGAATGCGCTCTGCTGGTCCAAGTGGGATATGTAAGCGTCAGTGAGAAGTTAACTGAAATGCATTGAAAACACCAAATGTGTTTAAGTCCATGTGGTTACGATGATTTTTTTTTTAAGTTTACTTGTCCCCTTCAAAGACACCAAGGGAACCACTGGTGTGAATTGAAGACTGGTAAAGAGAAAGTTTTTATCGGTCTTTCCTATTTAACTTAGACCTCAGGATAATGAAATCATTGACAATGGGAGCTATCTCTTTATAGCAGAATTTTAGCTAATAAGTGAAGAAGAAATGAATTCGAATGCCATTCTTTTATACCTGCTAATGAAATAGTGGATCTGGGCATTGACTGTCAATGGCTACTGACATCACAAAACCAGAGACAAGCGAGCACCATGTATCTGCTAGTAAAAACCCACAACACCATCATGAAGTCGTTTTCTCAAAGAGAAGAGAAAGAAAAAAGAACCTGAATCTGATCAAGCTTCTACATGAAACTACAATTTAAAGAAAATACAAGGAACAGAGGAACATGTTAACTAATACCTTGTAGCTACTACAATCAGCAAAATCCAAACTATGGGAAAATCTACAGAGCAAACAACCCAGTTTTTTTTTCCTCCAGAAAAAAAATGGCAGGAAGAAGGCACGAAGAAATGGAGGGAGATACCAAAGAGACAAGAATCCAAGCCATGCGGGGCGCCTGGGTGGCTCAGTCAGTTAAGTATCTGACCCTTGATTTTAGCTCAGGTCATGATCCCACGAGCCCTGCATCAGGCTCTGCGCTGACAGTGCGGGGCCTGCTTAAGATTCTCTCTCTCCCTCTCTCTCTGGCCCTCCCCGCTCACATGCACATCCACACTCTCTCTCTCTCTCAAAATAAATAAAGAAAGATCTAAGTGGTGAAGAATTCAAAAATAAAACTTAGAAAACAACACCAATAACATACCACTGTTGGCTCATTAATTGTAACCCTTTTACGCTTAACTGCCTGCATAGGGTGTTGCTTTCATTCATCCAAGAGATCTTTATGAATCGCTTACTATGTATGAGGCACGGTATTTGGTGTTAATTAACAGAAGTGAACAAAGAACACGGTTTCTTATTATCAGGGAACTCAGAACTAATGGAGGAGCCAAAATAATATTAAATAAGCCAAGATGTAACTTCAGTTTTATGGTGAGTGCTGGTTAGGGAGTCGGTTACTCCAGTAGCTGATCAAGGAAGGCCTCTCTGAGGAGAGCTGGTATTGAAGCCGACACCAAGGGTTGAGAAGGGGACTGCCAGGTGAGTGAGGAAGGGCTGGGAGTGGGGGTGGCAAAGCAAGGGGGCTGGTTAGGAGGGGTGGGCAAGGCATGTTTCAGGGAGAGGAAGTGGGAAGTGGGAAGTATGAAGGCCCTGTGGGGGAGAGACGTGGTGCATTCCAGAACCTTAAGCCGTCAGAGTAAGTGAAGCCAAGCAGGCAAGGGGGAAAGCAAGATGTGGGCTGGAGAGCCAGACAGGACCCAAATCATCACAGCTAGTTAGAAAGTTTGGATTTTATCTTCCACCTGACAGGAAAATGTCTCTGATGAGTTTAAGCCCTGTACGCCTGTGCTGTCATTTGCTCCATTGGTCCCTTATAAATATATGGACTGTTTCCAGTTTGTCACCAACATAAGCAAGACTAGAGTGTATGCTTGAAAAGAGGATCTTGGGGCATCTGGGTGGTTCAGTCGGTTAGGCGTCCAACTTCGGCTTAGATCACGATCTCCCGATTCATGAGTTCGAGCCCCATGTCAGGCTCTGTGCTGACAGCTCAGCCTGAAGCCTGCTTCAGATTTTGTGTCTCCCTCTCTCTCTGCCCCTCCCCTGCTCACACTCTGTCTCTCTCTAATATAAATAAAACAGTAAAAAAAAAAAAAAGAGAGACCTTACCTGTTTTGTTCACTGAGTAACTCATTTGATTTGTCACAGAGCCCGGCACAAAGCAGGCTTTCTATAAATTTTGGTTGAATTACTGAATGCTGCAAAGAATATTTGCATATCTTTGTATATCATTCTCATTACTCATTGAAATATATCTCTAGATGTTAAATTGCTGTTTTAAAGATTGTGTATATTTAAATTTCTGCTTTTTAAATAAATTGCCTTCTGAAAGGTTACACCAATTTACACATTCCCTAAGAGCATTTTTTAATTTAAGACAAAACATTCATTATTATAAGAGTTTATGTACTTAATAGCTTTGGGAGTGCTAGATGAGTCAGTTCCCAGGATGCTTGGAGATGTTTACAATCCCCAGTCAGTTGTCTTTTTCTTTGAGGCCATTGGGAGCATGGCCAGTGTTTGGCTACAGGCTGGTGCAGGCAGACTGGGGTTTGTTGTTGTTGTTGTTTACCTGAGTGTCCCTGGCACCTTAACCTAGTGGGGGGCCCATAGCAGCGCTCCCCATGAACACTTCCACTGATTTTACCGCCACTCACTGCCAGAGGCGTCCAGTGCTGGTGAGCAAGCCTGCAGTTCCTGGAGCAGGGAGGATCCTGAAAACTGAGGTCTTTTTAAAATTAATGAAGAGAATTGTCAGTGTGTCATAAGAACCGAGTGCAGCCCAGTGCTGACGGGCACAGGTTCTCCAGGAAGTTTGACTCCTGGCCCTACCACGTACTGTCTTGGGGAGGTCACACCTCCACTTTCTTTTCTGTAAAATGGAGATAATATTAGGATCTTCCTCCTCGGGTTGTGAAGATTAAATGAGTCATTACAGAAAAAGTGTCTGGAATTGTACCTGAACCCTCAAACTCGGGACCCATTAAGTATTGTTATTTATGGCACTCCTCTGGATAATCGTTAAGCAAGTTCTTCTCTCTTGTTAATAGCTAGAAGAAAAACTTAAAGAAAAAGTTGATGTGAGTCTGACTGAACGAATCAATCTCACCGGAGAAATGGATACGTTCAGCACGTACGTACCATGCATATATTCGCGTGAGGCCTGCCCTTTGGCCCTCACGGAGCAGCGTGTCTCAGGCCGTCGCCTTCGGTCACTACAGAACCTCGGAGGTTCCCAGGGCCTCCTGTTGAATCCGGGTGATTCCCCAGGAGCCACTAAGACGTAGCATTAGATGTTGGTGCCTCACTACCAACACTAACAAAAAGAGAAGAAGTCTTCGCTTGGCCATCCCTGCAGGAAGGTCAAATCCAGGGCCTCCTGTCTGCCCCCCGCACCCCAAGTCCACAAAGGGCCAGCCCCACCTACAGTGTCTTCCAACAGGAAATGTGAGCGGCGTGACTTTAGCTGGGGGTGGGGGGGTGGGGTGGAGGGTGTCTGTGCAAGAAGTGCAAGCTGGAAAGCCTCAACGTAGGCCTTCCGCCGGCACTGCCTGCGGTTCATGCGTTGTGCTCAGTAAAGCGCGACTGGCGTAGGCCCAGCACACCGGCCACTTGCCGAGGAAAAGTCAAGATTCTCTTCTTAGGTCATCTCCTCTCCTTTTCTCAGCTTTTCTTTTTCAAGTTCTGATTTAAACATTTGGGGCAAACAGGTGCTTTTGGAGTAAGACGTGAAGAAGGATTTTGGATGGAGTGATCAGGGGGACTCGCCATGGAGTTTTGTGACCTGACTCAGTGGGCACACACCCAGACAGAGGCCGGGACTCGAAGCAAGAATGAAGAGCTGAAAGGCTCCTCCTTGTCATCCGTTCCCTTTTGAAATCAAACTCGAGTTCTTCTGAAGAAATGATGAATCTAATTTTCTTAATGTTTCTTTTTGAGAGAGAGAGACTGAGTGGGGGAGGGCTAAAGAGAGAGAGACACACAGAATCTGAAGCAGGCTCCAGGCTCTGAGCTGTCAGCACAGAGCCCGACATGGGGCTTGAACCCACGAACCGTGAGATCGTGACCTGAACTGAAGTTGGACACTTAACCAACTGACCCACCCAGGTGCCCCGTGACAAATCTAATTTTGACACAGGTCCCTAGACGATTTGGCAGGGGCCGTGTTAGTCTTTCAGAGTCATGACCAGAGTGATTTATTTGACTTGCAGTGTCATCTCCAGCAGCATCCAGTTGTTGGTTCAGGATCTGGATGCCGCCTGTGACCCTGCCCTGACTGCCATGAGCAAGGTAAGGCTTGGGGGGTGCCTCTCCTAGACCTCCAGGAGGGACCCCAGGTGGTCCCTGCCAGCCCTAGCCCGTGTCTCCTTGAGGTTCTTCACGGCTTCAAGTATCAGCGGGGAGGAGGCTGGAAGACCCCCAGGAGATCAGTTTATCTTATACCTTGGGCCAGTTGCTTGTCTTCTGAGAATGAGACAGGGAGCACGTGCGTTTGGTAACTCCAAAGGACGTGCTGAAAACCTTAATGTGTTCTCATCGGAATGGGCATTTTTGTTAGTGCTTATGGCATTAACTTCTGACTCTTTCTCAGCTCTGGTATCAGTACAGGATTATTTGTTGTTGTTATTGTTGTTTTTGAGAGACAGAGAGAGACAGTGTGAGCAGGGGAGGGTCAGAGAGAGAGAGGGAGACACAGAATCTGAAACAGGCTCCAGGCTCTGAGCTAGTTGTCAGCACAGAGCCCGACGCGGGGCTCAAACGCACGAACTGTGAGATCATGACCTGAGCTGAAGCCGGATGCTTAACCGACTGAGCCACCCAGGTGCCCCAGTATAGGATTATTTGTTCGGGTTGTGGACCTTGGTTTTCTAATGTGTGGTGGCCCATCAGTCACCTCCTTTAGCACATGCTGCCTCATGTTACTATTTGCCTTTTACGTGCCTGTGTCTTTTTTTCCTAAAAGAATATAAATTCCTAACCATTTAGGATCTAGAAGAGTCTCTTGTTTGCTGATTAGTTAACTTGGAAATGGGCAGCTCTTTGTTGATTTTTAATCCAAATAACACGAAGCTGTCCACTCTAGAATTTCTAGAACAGGGGTCAGCAAAGTACACCCTATAGTCCAAATCTTACCCATTGCCTGTTTTTGTGAAGTTTTATTGGAACACAGCCATGCCCATTCCTGTATATATTATCTGTGGGTGCTTTGTGTCACAGTAGCAGAATTAAGTAATTAATTAGTAAATAAGTAATGAGACCATACAGCTCAAAAAGCTTAAAATATTTACTGTCTGGGCCTTTACAGAAAATGTTTGCCAATGCCTGTTCTCGAGTTATCAGACTCTCGTGGCATTCTTAAACTCCGAAGAAAGAACCTCTCTAGAGTCTACTGGCCAGTAGCAGAGTACTTCGGGGCGCTGAGCAAATGACTTAACCTCTCGGGGCCCAAGTGAACTCAAGTCTGTGAAGTGCGGCTCTTTGCCTCCCAGTGTTGTCAGGACGGAACATGAAGAGAGTGGCTGGCCTGGCGCCAGTAGATGTTGGTACTCTTGTTGTGGGGAGTGGCCGTGTCACAAGGTTGTGTAAGCACACATTTGGTCTGAATTTGGGTTTGTAGTAGATTGTAAATATTTAGTGAAAATAGGATGAAAACCAAAACTTAAGCTGCAGGGTTTCATGAAGCTGAGTGGGGAGTCCTGCACGGCTGACGTCACGAAGTTTCTATTCAAAAAGCTGATGCCTCCGCCAATCGGATGTGCGTGTGTATTTCCAGTGTCCCCAGTGTTTACGAGCAGAATGTGAGCAGGCAAATTGAGGCGAACCCATTTCCTTAAAGGAGCATGGCTCTGAAGAGTCCTTCTTCGGGCTCTGATTACCCCCTCCCTGCTGGTGAGCCTTCGCCATACCCTGCGTCTGATCTGCTCCAGCCGCCGTCTCTCCTGAACTGCCACACACTTTACATCGGAATGCAGCTGGTGGAAGGATTTTTACGTTTACCCAAGGAAGAGTGGATTTTTTTCCTCTAGTAAAATAACAGTTGTAGGGGGGTTTAACACTCCAGGTGTGGCGTATATGAAACTGTCAGTTCATGAGTGGATTTCCTTCAAACTTCCCCCCACCCACTGCCCCCGACCACCACCCCGTTTCTCCTCCAGACCCACACCAGCAAATATTAACAGAGACCTCCAGAATCTTTTGTTTATATCCTAGGAAACCCACAGACTAGGGAGCGCAGCAGCTGGGAAGCCGTAGCTCTTTGTCCGAGCGCTGGAGTTTTGGAGTGAAATGAGATCCATGTGATGAAAATAACCAGATATAAACAAGCTGAATGGTCACAAATTGATTCAACACACACTTTGTTATTTGTGCCTGCGTCCTGTTTAGTGGAGTTTCTTCTAGGATTTTTTCAGACTTCTGTTTTGTGATCATGTTTATTTCTGTCTCTAATTCCACCATTTTTGCTGCTGGTTGGACAATTTAATTCAGACTCTATCTAGCACAGTGCTGGGAGTTGCAAGGCCGGGGAATACACGGACCTTTTCCCAAGGTGCTTAGATTCCAGAACGTGTGAGTAAAGGATGTATGAGGGGAGAGGAATGCCTGGGCAACAGCAATATAAGGTATGAGGAAATCAATACACGAGAAAAGTACAAATGTGCCCTCTTTAAAAGAGGAGAGAGTTCATCAGGTGGGGAAGCGAAGACAGCCTTCCTGAGGAAGTGGCATTTGAAACAGACCACAAAGGATGGTGATGTTTAGAAGGAATTTCACATTCCCACCAGCAACATTCCAGGGTTCTAAAACGTCTGTATCTTCACCAGTGCTTTCTTTTTCATTGTAACCATTCTGTCTCATTGTGGTTTCAGTTTGTATATGTGTTTCTCTGATGACTAAGATGTTGAGCATCTTTTCATGTGCTTATTGGCCATCTGTGTATCTCCTTTGAAGAAATGTCAGTTCAAATCCTTTGTCCATTTTTAAGTTGGGTTCTTTTTATTATTGAGTTGTAAAAGTTATTTTTATAGTCTAGTTAACTACACCCCTTATCAGATGTGTGATTTGCAAATATCTTCTCCCTTTCTATGGGGCGTCTTTTCACTTTTTTTTAATTATTTTTTTTACTTTAATGTTTTTTTAGGGGCACCTGGGTGGCTCAGTCGGTTAAGCATCCAGCTTCAGCTCAGGTCATGATCTCACAGTTCGTGGGTTAGAGCCCCGCGTCGGGCTCTGTGCTGACAGCTAGCTCAGAGTCTGGAGCCTACCTCAGATTCTACGTCTCCCTCTCTCTGACCCTCCCCTGTTTGCACTGCCTCTCTCTGTCTCGCAAAAATAAAAAACATTAAAAAAAATTTTTTTAATTTAATTTTTTTTGAGAGAGAGAGAGAGATAGAGAAAGAGACAGAGTGCAAGCAGGGGAGGGGCAGAGAGAGAGGAAGACACAGAATCCAAAGCAGCTCCAGGCTCTGAGCTGTTAGCACAGAGCCCAACACAGGCCTAGAACTCACGGACCGCAAGACCATGACCTGAACTGAAGTCAGATGCTTAACCAACGGAGCCACCCAGGCACCCTCACTTTCTTGACTATGTACTTTGAAACACTAAAGTTTTTAATTTTGTTGAAGTCCAGTTTTCATATTTTTTCTTTTTGTACTTGTGCCTTTGGTGTTCTATCTGAGACACGATGGCCTAATACAGAATTACAGAGATTTACACCTGCATTTTTGTTCTAAGCTTTTTGTAGTTTCAGCTCTTACATTTGGATCTTCATTTTGAGTTAATTTTTGTATATGGTGTGAGGTAAAGATTCAGCTTTGTTCCTTTGCATGTAGCTGTCCCAGGACCATTTGTTGGAAAGATTCTTCTTGACCCATTGGATGGTCTTGACACTCTTGTCAAAAATCAGTTGACGATAGGTATACAGGTTTATTTCTGGACTTTCAATTATATTCCATTGATCTATATGTCTGTCTTTATGCCAGTACTTTCACACTGTTTTGATTATTGCAGCTTTATTTTATGTTTTATTGAGGGTTTTTTTTTAATGTTTATTTATTTTTGAGAGAGAGAAGGAGACAGAATACCAAGCAGGTTCCATACTGTTGGCACAGAGCTGGAAAGAGAGCTCGAACTCACAGACCATGAGATCATGGCCTGAGCCAACATGCCCCAATTACTGCAGCTTAGTAGCAAGTGTTGAAATCAGGAAGTATGAATCCTGCAATTTATTCTTTTTGACATTGTTTTGACTATTTTGATCTCTTGCAATATCACCATTTTTTGGCTTCCCTGCAGCGTCCTTCTCCATGAAACACCACTGTACCTAGACCACCTCTCTATTCTGTTACACAATTCTTTTTATATCTGTTTTTCCTATTAAGCTTTGAACAACTTGAAGGCTGTGTCTTGTTCACTTTTGGATCTCCATGGCATAGCTTAACACAGTAGTGTTCCCTAAATTACTTTGACGGTAAAGAGGACAGGAAGAAGAAAGAAATAAAGTTTGTAGACACCCATTTGACCAAAGAATGGTGACAAAATGAGACACAGATGACCCTACTGAACTGATTTAGCTGGACGGAGCTGGTAGACATAGAGTATCTCTTTGGGAAATGGCAGGATCAGGGACCGAAACCTTCTAGTGCACAGAGGATACTCCTTGATAGTACTCAGTAGCAGGGCTCCTGACTTCAACAAGGAGCTGATTGAAGAGAGGCCAGAAATAGGAAATGCCCACATCTAGGTGTGAGCCCCCCAAGTGTGGGCAAGAGCCCTGCTGCTAGAAAAGGAGAGGAAAACACAGGGTGGCAAAGTTTGGTAGAATATGCAGGAACAGCTGTAAACAGACCAGACCTGTGTGAAGAAAGTAAATATGGTGAGCTTAGTGATCTCTCTGAAATGGTAATTTTAAGGTTACACTAATGTTGTAGATACGGTACATTAAAATTTCCAACCACTTTTCCCTCCCGTGTTGCATTCTTTTCTTAGATGAGCTCTATGAGATGATAGTAAGTGGTTATTTATGGAGCACTATACCCGGCATCAGCACCCAAATGCAGTATCTCATTTAATTCTTTTTTTTTTTTAATTTATTTTTGAGAGACAGAGACAGTGCAAGCAGGGGAGGGTCAGAGAGAAAGGGAGACACAGAATCTGAAGCAGGCTCCAGGCTCTGAGCTGTCAGCACAGAGCCTGATGAATCATGAGATCATGACCTGAGCCAAAACTGGACGCTCAACTGACTGAGCCACCCAGGCACCCCATTTCTCATTTAATTCTGACAATAAATGTATAAGGTACTTCTATTATTTCCTTCTCCATTTCACAAATAAGGAACTGAAACTCAGAGAAGTTAAGTCCCTTGTCCCAACTGTCTTAGCCAGCATGTGGGTCTCTGCAGGATTAGACTACTTCATACATACATAGTGAGCAGATGTGGAAACTGAAGCAAATTTAGCTTAAGTGACTTAGCCTAAAGTGGAAGGGCTCTAAGTCAGTGTGTGCCCGGTACGCCCCGGTTCACAAAACTCGTCATGCTCACTGGACCGTGAGTCTTCAGGCGTTCACAGGCACCCTGTTAGATACCCGTCTTCAGCGTTTCTCCATCCGACACGGTGACTTTCCTCCAGGGGAGAAAATTGGCTGAGCAGCCAACCCAGGTGCTCCAGCCTGGTTTACTTATTTCTCACTGAAAAGGAAGGAATTGTCATTCTGGTGTGTTTGCTTTCTTTTTCATAATATGCCCCAAACCATTTAGCTGTGTAACCATGAAGCCAGAAATAAAAACAAGTGTCCAGATTCTTGAAGACGGAATTGTTTGTAGTGCTGTAGGGGAAATACGAAGAGTTCTTTAGTTTAAATGTAAATTCTATAAATCTTCAGCAGTTAGCCATTGTAATTAGGCTTTACAATGCCTTCCTTAAAAAGAGACCATTAGTCCCATCTCCCCGCCTCACTGTGTCCTTTTTCCTGGGGCTCCTCACATCACTTGGTTGAAAGACTCTAACTCTCTGTCCAAAATCAGACACACTTTACTTTTGCCCATTAATAGTAGTTTCAGGAAAAAAGCAAAGAAAAGGAAAGAAAAAAAACAGAAAGAAGAAACTGAACAAATTAAATTTCCTTACAGTCTGGCATGTAATTTCTATTAGGTTTCAAGACTGTACTAATCTAAGAGGCTATATTACTATCCCCCAAAGACATTTTGAAATAGCTAGAACAGTTCTCAAATCTGTTCTCATTTTCCTCTGTCATTAAAATGTCGATCTGTTTCACGAGACCCACAGAACTCATGGTTAAGAAATCCTCAAGTTCACCTTCCACTTAACAATCAAAGCACATCTTTCTTTTTTAATAAAAGATTTCTTTTTTCATTATGACCATCATAAATTCATTACTAAAAAATTATACAAAAAGTTACAGATTTTTTAAAAGAAGAAAATTTAAATCACTCATATTCCAGCCAATAGATTTATGTCAGTCTTTCTTTTTATGCATATAGTGTTTATGCATATATGCAGTGTTTAAATAGGAGCTCATACTTTATATATAGCTTTATAACTTTTTTTTCTCATGTAGCAGGGGTTTTTTTTTAATGTTTTTTATTTCTTTTTGAGAGACAGAGAGAGACAGCATGAGCCGGGGAGGGTTAGAGAGAGAGGGAGACACAGAATCTGAAGCAGGCTCCAGGCTCTGAGCTAGCTGTCAGCACAGAGCCCTACGTGGGGCTCGAACCCACGAACTGTGAGATCATGACCTGAGCCGAGGCCAGATGCTTAACCAACTAAGCCACCCAGGCGCCCCTCATGTAGCAGGTTTTAATAGTTTTCTGTGTTTAGTCCGGAGCTGCTGTAGTTTTAGTGATTGCATAGTATTCCATAGAGTATTTGTTGTTAAAATTGTAGCAACAGTTAACATTTACCGTGGAATGAAAACCTGACAGGCACTATGTAAAGAGCACTCAGCGTGTTGTCTTTCCACAACCATGTTGATTACAGATATTATCACCCCAACTTGTACAGCCAAGAAAACTGAGGTTCGGGGAGGTCAGGTAGCTTAGGTCACTTACCCGAGTCACACCCAGCAGCTTGCACAGCTTTAGAACTCAGATCTGTCTGACTCCACATTTCCTCATTTTAAGTATTCCAGGGAAGTCCTTCCCTTAAAATGTATGTCATCAACTCACTTTTGATTATTATTTCCAATTATTCACGTTTAAAAACAGTCTGGCCATGGACAACCTCATGTATGTGTGTGTGCATGTGTGTGTTTTCTAAACGTGCATAATTATTAGCCTCAGATTCATGGCTTCAAGGGAATTGGAGAGATCAAAAGCTATGTAACATGGTAAGACTTTTGGTAGATATTTTCAAATTGTAATTAAGAAGAGGTTGTACAAATTCACCTTCCCATTTGTCTAGCAGTGAGTAGGAAAAATATGTATTTATCGTCCGAAAGCCTTTGTTACTCCACTTTCTGCTCTGGATCTTCTTGGAGTCCAGGCACACGTATCTCCTGCTTCCCCTGTGCCTCTGTCCCCACTGCCACATCACCTGCATATGTACAGCCCGTACGTAGATTTTGCTCGCTCCAGTTCCTTCAGCGAATTTCAAGTTCATTTAGGTTAGTAACACTTTTCTGGAAAGCAGCATGGTAAAAATGGAAAGAACATGGATTTCAGAGTCAGACAAACCAATTTCTGGATCTCAGCCCTACTAACATCTCCACTTTGTTCATTAGGCAAATCACTGTCCTCAAACCTGTCTTATCTAAAGGGAGTAATAAGACCACTTCTACTATAGGAAATGTCTACCACATGATGCTCGGTACATAGTAGGTGCTCAAAAAATGTTCCTTCTCCCTTTGAATCCCCCACAGTGATTGACCCAGTGCTGTGCAAGCACAAGGAAGCTGTAAACATCGTAGATGTTTGTTGTGGGAATGACGGTAACCGCAGCCAAGCTGCAGAGTATGTGTGTGCCCGGGCAAAGGCCGGTGCTTGGGGCCCATGGCCTGGCAGCCTACGCTATAATGCTGCACTCCTGATTGCCTGACATGTCTCCAGAATCCGCATGCCTCAGTCTATATTCTGTGTCTCTCTAGTTCCATGATCAAAATGAATAGGTGGGAATTTGAATTTGAGGAAAAATCGTTTCTCAGGAGGCTTCTTTCCAAGCTTTGTATCGAAATAGAGAAAAACAAGTTCCAAAGTAAGCTAGTTGCAGGTCTCTGCCCTCCGACGGGTGGATTGGTCAGAATTCTCTGCTACAGTGGGCTCTCTCTAGGATTATCTCCCCAACCTTCCCTGTGAGGCATTAACATCAGTCCCACACGCCTTCCTCAGGGGGCAGAAGCCGTGGTTATGCCCCTGGCCCCACAGCCCCTCCTGTAGCTAAGTGTGATCATTTCCTTGGGTGCCGTTTCTGTCCATCCTGTATCTTAGTTACAGCTTCTTTTGCAAACTGTTTTTCTTCTTGTTCATGTAGTAGCAGTATTATGCAATCCCACCTAAATGAAAAGCATAAGAGGGAGACTTTAAGTAGGGAGGAGTAAATTTTTTTTTAAGATTTTAATTTTATGTAATCTCTACACCCAACATGGGGCTTGAACTCACAACTGTTGGATCAAGAGTCATGTGCTCCTCCAGCTGAAGCAGCCAGGCGCCCCTGGAGGGGGGGAATGTCATATGCAAAGTTTACCTGGAAAAGTCAGAATCTTATTTCTCCTGATGGCTTTTCATGATGTTTGTTCTTCCAGTGCAAGCTACTTTTTGTTTCCTTTTTTGACAGAGAACTTTGTTTGATCACTGTGTATTTCATTAGCTTCTCCCTGAGAAACAGAGCTTGGCTTGCATTAAGGCCCAGGAACTGCTTTTGTTCCTTTTTTTTTTTTTTTAAACAATCATCTAGGAAACAGCCTGGTATTGTGCTTGGGCTTTATACAGACTTGGCTTGTCTCCACTCTGTTATTTACCAGCTGTGTGACTTTGGGCACGTTACTAACCTCGTTGAGCTTTTTGACTTTCCTCATCACCAGATGAGCTCATGTATGAATAGTAAAGGAGATGATGTATACAAAGTGCCAGGCAAAGTGACCTCTGTATGGAGGGTCCCAGTGTCAGTGTCTTGGGCCATTCCGATTACAGCTTAAACCCCAAGTGGTCTAGGATGGGTGATAGCAAAGCATCAGCCATCTAAGGCAATGGCTGGACAGAATCACTGCTAACTACATTTTGCATATTTTTTTAAAAATAGTAAATCCAGTGTCAACTTTCATTATTCCCTAATACTTTAAATTGTTTTCTGACATGGGTCACTTGGGTGGCTCAATCACTTAAGCGTCTGACTCTTGATATCACCTTAGGTCCTGATCTTGTAGTTCATAAGATAATGGGATTTCTGTGTCCCTCTCTCTCTGCCCCACTCATTCTCATAGTCTCTCTTTCTCTCTTTCTTTTTTTCTCTCATAACTAATCAATAAGTAAATAAATAGTTTTCTTATGTCATTAAGCTGACTTAAATTTAAAATCACAAATCGACTTGACTTTTGCTAATTCTTCTTTTAACTTGACCAATGAAGTCATAACTGGCTAACTTTTAAACCAAATCAGATCTTTTCACATATATTCCAAGTGTGGTTATGTCCTGACATGGCCAGTAAGAGGGCTTAGCTCACCAGTGAGATCTTGAAGTCCAACGTCCCATGCTTTGCCTTGCTTCAGAGCTGCTTTGAAATCAGTGACAGGGCACGTCACCACCTCCCTTTATGGTCATCATCTGTTAGTGGAGAACTGTAATGTGTACACAATTATTTATTAACTCTGTGAGATGTTGAAATATAAAACGTTGCCAACCTGGAAAACGCTAGTCATTACTGCGCAAGAGCCTCACGGCAGGTGGAGGAAGGGGCATCGGGCTCTCTTCCCGGGTTTCTGTGTTTACGCAGGGCACTCTGCTCCGCGTGGTGCCGCAGAGCCAGGGACCGGAGGGTGAGGTTCAGACGCGAACAGCATCTGTCAATTTTGGCCCCATGAGCTCATTTAAGATCACCTAGGATGCTCTTTGTTCTGATGGTTCAGATCTCTAGATGAGAAAAGAAGCCTTTTGAATAAGATAAAAAGATGATGAGGAAAACATTACACGTAACCAAAGCATTAGAATATAAAGTCGGCTCATAATAGAACCTTCCACTGTTTCTCCATGGTTTGTTCCTAATTTTCCCCAGTAAAAAATTAGAGACCTTTTTTTATCTGCCACTTTGTTGTGAAATCTGGCATAAGACTTCATGTTTCTGGGTTTGGTTTTCTTATCTCTAAAATGAAGACAGAAGTTCCTTCCTGCTTTTTTCTATGCTCACACATACCTAAAGCTTTTAAAATATAAATATCTGCTGATTTGAAGAAACATTAGGACAAACCATGGAGCCATTCGAGCTTCCCAGGAGCTGGGGTGTCATCTATGTACAATATGATTCCCTTAAACGAGTTCCCTCCATATCGAATTTTTCCTTCCCCAAGAGCTCTATGAAAATAGTGTTCTCTTGCCAGAGACATCAAGGCCTCAGAACTACCGCCCTCCCTCTATGAACATATTACATGGTTTGTGTTTGGCTTAGGATCTTTGTAATAGACAGCCCGGCTCCGTTCCGAGAGGCTGACTCAGCAGAACTCTTCCAGCACATTCCTGCTCTTTTCGGGACTGAAGTGCCCATTTGCTGCCAGCTTCAGGGCAGGCTGGGCACCGACACTGCCTTTCTCCTCCTGTACGTGTCCTAGTGGGGAGAGGCCCCACAGTATTGCTTCTTGCCCTGTTTTACTATAGACGTTTTCTGGAGTGTTTCTCCTGTCTCGAGCCAAGCGGGTCCCTCATTTATGTGCACGGCCTGCCCAGGGACTGCTCAGGTCCTCGCAGTGATGCTGGTGCGCCTCACGCCTGCCATCCACACCGCCGCTGAGTTTCCTGCCTGCCCTGGTCCACATGCCACTGCCCCGCTCTCTCCTGGGTCCCCTCGTACTTGCCAGACATCTTTCTTCTCCCTGGACTGAAACCCCCACATAATCTCGAAGGCTTTAGGAGTAAGGTTTGAATGTGTTACTATGGAAGGTTTCCATTATGTACACAAGAAGACCCATCACCCAGTTTTACTAATCTGTCATCTATTCCTCCTCATCCTAGATTATTCTGAAGGGAGTCTCACACATCCTATCATTTCTTGCTCCCTTTTTTCAAAATCCTCACCTCCTTACAATTTACTTGAGCGAAAAGGCCTAAGTAACTCTCGTCCAGGTTGCATTTCACTTAGCTCCGCCACCCCCCCTATTTTCCAAGCTGCCAGCCTGCTCAGAAATGGATGCGCCTCCCCGTTCCCCCTAGTCCTTTCCTGGTGGAACAGCTGACGGCGCAGTGCGGGCTGGTTCACCTGCCCGGTAAGGCTTCCCTTACACGTTGGCCACTTCGATGGGCAGGGAAGGCTAGTGCAGGCATGAAGGGGATGGGATACGAAAAGGCACTCAAGTCACATCTCACCAGTAAGGCGGGCCTACTTTTTTCTGTTCACCATCAGCCACTACAGACGAGGTAAGACAAACTGTCCAAGGTAAAACGGCAGCCATGACCGCAAGCTCTGGCATCACTGCCACTCCACCTGCCCCATCCTGGTAACACGGAAGACTGTCCTCCTGCAAAGGATCTAAAGGCTTGTCCTCCCTTATCCCCATTTTCAGATGCAGTGGCAGAATGTGGAGCACGTTGGCGACCAGAGCCCTTATGTCACCTCTGTCATTCTTCACATTAAGCAGAATGTCCCTATCATCCGTGACAACCTGGCCTCCACCCGGAAATACTTCACTCAGTTCTGCATTAAATTTGCAAAGTAAGTCCTGGGTTATTCTGAGCGCCGCTGTTACCAGCAGCATGCTCGCGGTCCAGGTGTGCCGCCAGCCAGCTGGGATTTATTCTGGTGCCTGGACACACTTTGTGGTACTCCAGATCTGCTACTGAAAGTCACAGACAGTGACAGCAGCACAGTCATCAGCCACATGAGGACAAACTCAGGTGAGCTGGGGAGACTGTTCCTTGTAATTATGTGGACGTAACAGTGCCCCCGCCACCCCATGGGTCTGGACAATTAAAATTAATTTTCAGTGATTTCATTTTCTATGTTTTTGTCTTTCCAGCTAGATTCTAAACTATTTTTAGGGTAGGAAGCATCAGTTCTATTTCTTTTAAGCCTTCTCTTCCTCCTTCCCCACTTAATACTGGGGCTGCCAGAATTTATCTGTTTCTGGACATCCTGGAGCCCAGGGAAGGTGCTAGAAAATTGGGAAGAGCAACTCGGAGAGCTCCACTGCCAAAGGAGGTGGAGGGAACGCTGCACTGCTTGTCGTCTACTGTGTCCTCATGTGTGGCCATTTCTGGCTTGATGTGGGGACACAGTTTGGACCTGTACCAGTCAGCATCTGGCTGCAACTCTGTTTCCCCTGAGACCAGGCACCCAGGAGGGTCAGTGCCACCTCCAACCCTCTAGCAAACAAGCATTTGGGCACACGCCGCAAGGAAGGGCTTCAGGAAGGTCGGCCTGTTCCAAACTACTATATTTAGATTGTCCTCATCCAGATCCCAAAGGGGGATTTAGGGCTCCAAGTTTCTGTCTTCCCCAAATCTCCTCTGGTTTGTATTCCATTAAGGCCTTCTCTCTCCTTCACAAATAAACCCTAAGGAACAACAATTGTGGAGGGCTTATGGCATGAGCTACATTTCCAATTTGTCAAGAAAGGATCGGGTGGCCTCCCGGGGGAGGCATTAACATTTGCATTATGGCCGATGAACCGGGAGTTGACAGTCCCTACACCCTCGGAGTGCGCATCGGTGTGTGTTCAAAGCACTGCTGGTCAGTTACACTGTGACGCTGCCTCCGCCCTTGGTAGAATCAGTGTCTCCGTATAATTTCACTGTGGCCCAAAATCTCCAGTGTGGCTGCACAGGGGTCTGAACTAATGTTAAAGAGAATAGGGAGTCCATTTACTAAGCTAGTCCCAATATTAGCTTCACAGTCTCTCAGAGCCCTTTGCTTTTATTGCTAAGCCTCTACTGGATGAGCTAGGAAGACGATGCCCATCTCTCATAGCTGGAAGTTTAACCTCTGATAGAAGAAGCAGTTTTCTGATATAATCCGTGGTACCCCTCATCCCTGTAAATCCCAGCCAAAGACTAGAAACCTCAGAGGTGGCGCCGGAAGATCCGGCCCCAGCAAAAGCAATGGTCGCCGCTGCCCCCATTGGGCCGGGGCAGCCTAGGGCAGTTACCCATCACATTGTCGGAACCTCTCCCCACCGTGACATGTTTCTGGTCCCTAAGTTTTCCCCACCCCACCCTTGTAGACTAGCACACAGCCAATTCAAGGGTACAACCCAAGCCCACTCTAGACAAACGTTACAGATTATAAACTGTGTACCATTGTGATTAGTCATGAATTCAATCTCGTGTGTTTTGTTTGGCCTGGCCCTGGTTTAGAGCACTGAGGAATCCCTCCTTCAGAGTTCCTGTTCTCCCTCCTGATCAGCAGGCCCTCCCCCTAGATCAGATCTCTAAAATTTAAGTTTCTTTCCCCTTAACTTCTTTCTTATCACACCAGTGCAAAGCCATAGATGTTTCCTTTTGCCTCCGCTTGGTCTCTGAAGCAACAACAGCCTTTCCTGTTTCAACATCACAATCACCACTCGATTAAAACTACTATCTGAACCACAAGCAACTTCCCTCATCCACTAAGCTGATTCTCTTCCATTCAATAATGGGGATCATAAATCTCGTAATAGTGGTTCCGAGGGTAAATGAGAAGTCCTGTGTAAACTTCCATGCTGGCACGAAGCTGACATTCAAACAGTGGTGGCTGCTACCATTTTAAGTTGTTACTATTGATTATTTCTTTCACGTGTAGTCATTTGAGCACCTGCTATGTCCCAGACATAGAATTGAGTGCTCTGGCTTAACAGACATAGTCCCTGGCTTCGTTTGCTGTACAGTCAAGTGGAGGGAAATAAACCTGTGAGCAAATAATATAGTGAGGAAGGTTCTGTGCTAGGCTAGAGGTCTGTGAACTCTGTGTAGAGGATGGACGAGGTGCCTGAGGAGAGGCTTCCTAAGGAGAGAGGTCCTGGAGCAGGTACAAGAGCTATGTGGGCACTGACCCACAGGGCCGTAGGGAAGGGCGTTCTGGGCACAGGGTGCAGTGGAAACAAAGCTACAGAGACAGTAAATAGCCTGTAGACTCAAGCGTAGAGTGCCACAGCTTAGCATGACAAAGCTAGAGACCGAGAGCCAGGACAGTCCAGGAAGGTGTTATCTGCAGCCATTTCAAGAACTTTAATCAGGGAAGGGTCTTGAGAACATTGGCATCTGAAAGAAATCCCTTCTGACAGCCCACGGTTAGAAAAGATGAGGCTGAAGACAGGGAGCCCAGTTGGGAATCAACGGGAAGAGCTCAGGTGGGAAGGCGAAGGGCAGCGGCGTGGGCACGGCCAGGAGGGCGGGTAAGGCGTGCAGGGCAAGGGCTGGCCACTGGTTGGATGTTGGGCGGGAAGGCCGAGGGGGCCGTCTTGGGTAACCCCCGGTTCCCGGGTAAAGAGATCAGGTCTGCTGAGCCTGGGCTCCAGCATGGGGCTGAGTCCTGGCTGTGCTGGGATCGGGCGCAGTGCCGTTGCAGTGAGCGGGCTGGAACTTGGTCGGGGATCAGAGCAGGCACAAATGTGCCCGAGAGAGTGCAGAGAGACCCAAGAGGGCGGTGGAGTCCTGGGCCTGAGGGCAGCTTTTGAAGAGTAGGCGATGAGGGTGCTAGCCAGCCTTTATCTTGACCTCCACATTCTGTTCTATCATCATTGTTCCTTCATGGGCCCTATGTTCTGTGGGTCAGTCCTGTGTGGATCTGGCCTGGATTCATAGGCATTTCTAGTTTCCCACCCCTTGCATTCTGCACCAGTACAACTACGCTTTCCCCACTCAGGCACTGCAATTTGTTCTAAAAAAGGCCTCGTGATCTATAAAAATTACTCCTCCCTTTCCCCAAACCAGTTGCCCTTCAGTCCCCAGTAAATTTTTCAGAGATCATGTATTTTTCCCTTATTCTGACAGATACTCCCGTAGCAGTTACTTCCTCTTTTTGCATTTAACATCCTATAACTGTCACTATCTTGTCCGTGAGGGTGATTTTCAGCTGCTAGTAATAGAAGCCCTGACTTAAACTCACTTGAGCATCAGGTGAACTTTGTATTTCTTATGATGAGGCGATCAGACGTAAGACACATCCAGAGATGGTTGATTCGGTGGTTCGGCAATGTCATTAAGGACCCACGTTCCTCATTCCCCTGCTCTCCTTGGGGCTGGCTTCATCCTTAGAATGGTGGTAAAAAGGCAACTTTAGATGTTCTATTCAGACACAAGAACACCCTGAAGAAGGAGAGAAAGTCTTGCCCGGGCCAGTCAGTAAAGTCCTTTCCTCCAGTCGGGATGTCCGGCTCGGATCGTGTCCCCATCTCTGGACCAACAGCAGTCAACAAGGGATTGGCACGCTCTGGCCGCCTGGGGCTGATCAGATGTCACCTCTGCACCTGAGGAGCGATCAGCTTTTCCCCATCATCTTGAGCCACATTAAGTAAAACCGGGACTTTGGCTGGAAAGAAAAAGAAGGCAATGGCTGGGAGGCCACAGTAGCATCGGCTTCAGTTTTTTATAGAAGGAAGTGAGGCCTTAAAAAAATAGTTTCTGGGGGCACCTGGGTGGATCAGTCGGTTAAGCGTCCAACTCTTGATCTCCGCTCAGGTCGTGATCTTAGGGTTGAGAGTTCAAGCCCCGAGTTGGGCTCCTACTTTGAAAAAAAATTTTTTTTAAGTTTCTGCAGTTCTTTACCGAAGAGAGAATTAAGCCTAATTCCCCCCATCCCTTTTTTTTTTTATCCACAGCTCCTTCATTCCCAAGTTCATCACCCACCTCTTCAAGTGCAAGCCAATTAGCATGGTGGGAGCAGAACAGGTGAGATGAACTGATGTAGGGCCTTTTCCTTTTGGCTTTTGTCAGAGATCAAACACATCTTTCTAGGAGGGATTTACTCTGGAGAAGTAAAGTTGCTGATTTCCCCTGTTTGGGGACAAAAGGAGGACCTGTCAGCCTAATTCATCCGCTCAGGTACACCATTTTTGTTGAGTACCTACCGAGTGCTTGAGCGTTGTGGTGGGTGTAGGTGTACCACAGTGAGTAAGCCAGGAAAGATCTCTCCTTCATGATGCTCACGTGTTAGTAAGAAGAGACAGATGATATATAAGTTAACGAATAAACTAGAAGATGATTTTCATGTAAGTATGCTAAACGGTATAAAACTATGTTCTGAGAAAGAATTATCTTAGAGGCATGAGGGAGTAATGGCTTTATCTTTATTAATGTTTATTTATTTATTTGGGGGGGCAAGCAGGGGAGGGGCAGAGAGACAGGGAGACAGAGAATCCCAACCATGCTGTATACCGGTAGGTCAGAGCCTGAGGCGGGGCTCGAATTCACATACCAGGAGATCACGACCTGACCCAAAATCAAAGAGTCAGACACTTAACCGACTGAGCCACCCAGGCATCCCAGGAGTAATGGCTTTAGATTGGATGCTCAGAGGAGGCTTCTCTGAGGGCTGGGGCTTGAGAGGACTAGAAGAAAAGGGTCCAGGCACAGGGAGCAGAGAGACTGATTATTTTAGAGGCCACTTAAGAGTAGCAAGCAGGGGCACCTGGGTGGCTCAGTCCATTGAATGTTGACTTCGGCTCAAGTCATGATCTCGTGGTTTGTGGGTTCGAGCCCCACATCAGACTCTGTGCTGACGGCTAGCTCAGAGCCTGGAGCCTGCTTCAGATTCTGTGTCTCCCTCTCTCTCTGACCCTCCCCCTCCTCCCCTCGCTCTCAAAAATAAATAAAAACGTTAAAAAAATTTTTGTTAAAAGAGTAGCAAGCAAAGAAAAGCTTATCTTTTTGATTCTGAGAAACTCTTCCCCTCACCCAGAAAGGCTTCCTTGAACCACCCTCGCTCTGTTCACGTCAAGTCCTTTGCTTCAAAACACCCCAGCGCTGATGAGTTATAGGCTGTAGCAGAGTCACTTCTTTTCAGCCACCACCTATTCAGACTGTCAGAAATCTGTGGAGCTTGAATTTGGAGAACAGTTTAAGCTACTTTAAAAATAAAATCAAGGGCGCCTGAGTGGCTCAGTTGGTTGAGCATCCGGCTTCGGCTCAGTTCATGATCTCGCAGTTTGTGAGTTCAAGGCCCACTTCGGGCTCTGTGCTCACAGCTCAGAGTGTGGAGCCTGCTTCCAATTCTGTGTTGCCCCCTCTTTCTTCCCTTCCCTGCTCATGTTCTGTCTCTCAATAATAAATAAATGTTTAAAATAAATAAGAATAAAAACAATCAGGGGCAGGTACCTGGGTGGCTCAATCAGTTAAGTGTCTGATCATGATCTCATGGTTTGTGGGTTCGAGTCCCACATCAGGCTCTGTGTAGACAGCTCAGAGCCTGGAACCTGCTTTGGATTCTATGTCTCCTTCTCTCTCTGCTGCTCTCTCTCTTTCTGCCCTACCCCACTCATGCTTGCTCTCTCTCTTAAAAATAAATATTAAAACATAGACAAGTAAAAACAATGATATTCAGCCCCTAGTTCTTGAAAGACATCTGTTTATATACAAACTATTTATGTACTGATAAATGATTCTCATATATTCATTAAAGGTAAATCCTCTCTAGACTTCTATGCAGCAACATTTAACCACTTTCAGCTACCTTTTTTTTTTTTTTCTAATGTTTATCTTTGAGAGACAGGAAGAGACAGAGCATGAGCAGGGAAGGAGCAGAGAGAGAGAGGGAGACACAGAGTCTGAAGTAGGGTCCAGGCTCTGAGCTGTCAGCACAGAGCCTGATGCGGGGCTCAAACCCACGAACTATGAGATCATGACCTGAGTTGAAGTTGGACGCTTAACCGACTGAGCCACCCAGGTGCCGCCCAGTTACTTTTTATATTTGAAAGAACTCCCAACTACATGTATACTCTTTGTAAGTGGATGGCCTTCCTAGGTTATAGAAAAAAGCAGTATGGTGTGAGCATTAAGACCTTTGGTTCCGGAATCCTGGAGGTCTGAAGCTGAATCCTATCTCTGCAGCATAGCCACCGTTTGTCCTTAGACAACCCCCCCCAGCACTTTAGTTCCCCCATCTACAGAATGGGGCTCATCATGGGACCACCTCATGGGATAGTTGTGAGGATTAACAAGGCAGTGCACGGAAAGGGCTTGACGCAATGTCTGGCCCATGGTAAGCCCTCAACAAATGCCAGCTCTTAATAAGCTTTAAGCTTTCTTAAACCAAGGATGTGAGTGCCCACCTCCCCTCGTACTGACATCTAGTTGATACTTGCCACAGGCTATCTGGCTGATCAGCTTTTTGTTGTTGTTGCTTTTGTTTTTTTAATGTTTATTTATTTTTGAGAGAGAGACAGAGTACAGGCTGGGGTGGGGCAGAGAGAGAGAGAGAGAGAGGGAGACACAGGCTGGCAGCCTGGAGCCCGACGCGGGGCTCGAACTCACAAACCATGAGATCATGACCTGAGCCGAAGTCAGACGCTTAACTGACTGAGCCACCCAGGCGCCTCTGGCTGACCAGCTTTAAAAGCTACAGTTAGAAGCATTGTCTCAGAAAGCTTCTGGGGAGGTTGCGTGGATTCAGAGGCTGAAGGACTGTGCCTGACTCTAGAGTTAAAGTGTTCTGAAAGTCTTGACTCTTGAATGTCATAAGCTTAGGGCTAATTCTCTCCATTGGAAACAGCAGAACAACGCCCCGGCACGTCTCCGGTGTCACTAGCACGTGTTTACTGGGAACTTATTCCGTCCGCCTCACTGTTGCATATACTCAGAGAGCATGAGCAGGGAAGGAGCAGAGAGAGTACTGATCCGTGGGTCTGAGGGAAGCTTCATGGAGCTCTCAGAGTTACTAGCTTCCTGCGTCTAGACTTGATGAAGCCACTGGAACACAAAGTTGACTGGTTAGAAACGTGTTTTCATGAGTTTGCAGCTTTGCCCAGGCCGTGCTAGCTGACTTAGTGTCTAATAACCATGGTCTTTTCATATTCCACACAAATCCAATATCATATATGTGTTCCTCAGACTCTGTGTTCTTTAAAAGAATGTTAAAATAATCATCTCAGACTCAAAGCCCATATCTTCAGAAAAATATCAGTTTGGCCACTCTTAACTTCTGCTTTGAGATGTGGATGAGAAAACCATCTGTGAAGCTGGAATTGTCCTCTTTACAAGCAAACAGTAGTGGGTGATTAAGGGAGCCCAGCCTGGGAGAGGGCATGGGTAGGAACAGAAGGGCAGTATGAGCCATGATGGATCCCAGGTGAAATTCAGGTTCGGCCGGGTCCACGCTTGCCTCAAGTTTCTGGGCTTAGAAACCCAAAAGCAGTCACATGGCTGCAGGCGCGATTACTCAGGCAGCAGAGCCATAGGAATCAGGTAGCTCATAAAGACTGGAACAGATTCTGACTCCGGTCTTGTGGCGGCTGTAATCCAAGCTTGAACAAAAGCTGTGGAAGCGAAAGCTAAGATTTAGCCTGATCTCACTGCCTCTGCTTTGCCACAAAGGCACTAGATCCTAAATTTAGATTAGCTCCACTACTTGTGCTGAAAATAGAGGAGACATCTTCCTGTTCTTCATTCTCTCCCCGGCTACTCCATAAAGTGAATTATTTACTTTCGGGCCCCAGAGCCCTCTTGAGCAATTGCAAGGGCACATAGAACTGAACCATACCGATATTTGTGATGCTTCTTGCTAGTTTGTGATTTTTCAGAGAATCTTATGGGATTTGCAGGATCTTTAATGAGCCTTTGGATATGGTATCTGGTACCTGTGACTGAGCACACGGTAGAAATGGATTCCATTTACGCAGAATTACCATAGAGGAAGCATCACAATATGGTGTGGGGAAAAGGACCCTGAGACTTGGGGTCCAGTCCTTCCTCTGCTCTCCGTGCCCTGTGATCATGACCGGTTGCCTCCCTGCTCTGAGCTCAGTTTCCTGCTATTTAAATATAAGCACTACATCGGACTCTTCCCTACCCCTTTTAGATTTATCATATTATGGAGTTTGAAATATTTTGAGCAATATATTCTCTGTGAAGCTATTTTCTTTTCCTTTATAGTATCTTCATATACCACATTTATTGTAGTAAAACATACATAACATAACATGTACCATTTTGACCATTTTTAAGTGTACAGTAGTATTAAGTATTCACATGGCCGTGCAGCCGTCCACCGTCACCTCCAGACCTTTCCATCTTCCCAACCTGAGACTCCATTCCCATTAACAGTAACCTCTCC
>NC_043716.1:14439548-14466699 GCF_006229205.1 Suricata suricatta | reverse complement strand
TCACCTAATTTCACAGCTATCTGAAGTGGCAATTGTTATATAGCAGCTTATCTATGATACATTCAAGATAAATGATACAATTTATTACTTGTTCATAAGCTACAACACAGCCTGCTTAGTACCTTTCCTTAAATTCCACCTCTATACTACAATATACTTGAAGTCCATGCCAAAAAGTAGCTACCTTTTATATAGGAAATGGATGATTAAGGCTTTGGTGTTGTAAAAGCAACTTCCTTTAAACATAACCACCCCACCACCAAAAAAAGAAGGGGAAAAAAAAAGTAAAGAAAATAATAAGGGAAAAACCCAAGACACACTTCCTAGGGGGAAAAAAAACCATCATGTAATTTCTGTCCTTGACGGAATATATTAAATAAGCAAACACCCCCAACAAGCAAAACAAGTACTACAATGTAAAAATATTATGAAAAAGAAAAGCCTCTCACATGCATAAATGAAAGATTGCACACAAAGAACTCACATCTTTTCAAGCTTCAATAGTAAGTATTCTGCTGCTATGTATTAAATACTGCATGGTTTGCCCAAGCTAAGATGAAGCCACATCATGAGTCAATAAGCATTTTGCATTTTCTTTCATTATCTACTCAAAGTCATGCCTACTGTACCTCTAAAAATTCACACAATTGAAAACCATCTGGAAAAAATATTTAAAGCAAGTTTTAGATTTTTTTAAAAGTCCAAACACTAAGGAAAGGGAAAAAGAGAATCAGGTATGCATAATGGCAGTTGGAAAAATGAGAAAATAGGATGGTTAGTCTTGGGCACAGTTCTCAGTGAATCTCCTAAAACTGGCAGGGCGTTTGTAAGCATTCGTTAAAAAAAAAAGTGGAGGGGCACCTGGATGGTTCAGTCAGTTGAGCATCTGACTCTTAATTCCAGCTCAGGTCATGATCTGAGAGTTCAGTGGGATCGAGCCTCATGGCAGCGTGGAGTCTGCTTAGAATTCCCTCTCTCCCTCTCTCTCTGCCCCTCCCCCATTCATACATGTGCATGCGCTCTGTCAAAATAGATTAATTTTTTTTAAAAATTGTTTTAGAAAGATGTCAGTTCTTCCAAAATTAATCTATAGATACAGTAAATCCTAGCAAGGGTTGGGTTGAGTTGGGGGTAGGTGGGAGTGTGGGTATAAATTGATAAGTTGGTTCTAAAAGTTAGGTAGAGGGGTTCCTGGGTAGCTCAAGTTGGTTAAGCGTCTAACTTCGGCTCAGGTCATGATCACATGGTTCATGGGTTCGAGCCCTGCATTGGGCTTTGTGCTGACAGCTCGGAGCCTGGAGCCTGCTTTGGATTCTGTGTCTTCATCTCTCTCTGACCCTCTCCCGGTTGCCTTCTGTCTGTCTCTCTCAAAAATAAATAAACATTTAAAAAAATTTTTTTAAGTTAGGTAGAAATGCAAAAGACCAAGAATAGCTAAAATAATATTTTTAAAAAGAACAGAGTTGGAAGACTTAAATCTCAGGATATCAAGACTTATTTTAATACTGTAGTAATTAGGGCTGGGTGGTACTGGCAGCAGAGCTAGGCCAACAGAACAGAATCTAGTTGCGAAATAGACCCACACACATATAGACACTTGATTTACGACAAAATGCCACTGTAATTCAGCTAGGAAGGGATGGTCTTCTTGATAAATAGTGCTGGGTAATTGGATATCCATATGGAGGAAAAAGTTAATCTGGACCTTTACCACAGACCATACACAAAAAACCAGTTCTAGCAAGGACATGGAGAAATTGGAACGCTCATACACTATTGGTCAGAATATAAAATGCCAAAGCCGTTTTTGGAAGCACTTTGGCAGTTTCTCAAACAGTTGAACATAGAGTTACCATATGATCCAGCGGTTCACATGAAACTTGTATGAAAAGTACATGCACACAAAAACTTGTGCACAGATGTTTATAGCAGCATTATTCATAACAGCCAAAAAGTAGAAACCACTCAGATGTGTATGAGCTGATGAGCGGATGGACAGAATGCGGTGCAGTCTCTCAGGGAGTAGCATTCAGCCTTAAACAGGACCGAAGTGGCCGCCCATGCTGTAACACAGACAAACCTTGGAAACATGCTAAGTGAAAAAAGCCAGATACAAAAGACCACATACTGTATGATTCCTTTTACATGAAATTTCCAAAATAGGCAAGTCCATAGTTGGTGAGGGCTAGAGGGGAGGAGAGGATGGACTGTGACTGTGAAGGGGTGAGGGTTTCTGTGTGGGGTGATGAGAGGCGGAGCTACACAGTGGGGTGCGTACACAACCCGGTGACTACGCTTAGCTAAAAACTCCGAATTGTACTTTTAAAGGATGAAGATTATTATATATGAATTGTATCTCAGTTTTTAAAAAGTCAATGCCAGGAGCACCTGGATGTCTCAGTTGGTTAAACCTCTGACTTCAGCTCAGGTCATGATAAGTTTGAGCCCCGCATCGGGCTCTGTGCTGACGTATTGGAGCCTGGAGCTGCTTCAGATTCTGTGTCTACCTGTCTCTCTGCCCCTCCCCATCTCATGCTCTGTCTCTCTGTCTCAAAAATAAATAAAGCATTAAAAAATGTTTTTAATTAATTCCAAGTAGATAAAAGCTCTAAAAGTGATAAATAAGACATTAAAGCCTCTAGAAGACATGATAAGAAAATATCTTCTCTTCTTAAGGTTTTCATCATCACTAGTGATAGTCATGATGTCCCCCAAGAGTTTTAGGAGGCTTGAGAAGTGAACCCTCCAAACTTTGTGCTGCTGGGTGACAACCTGCCCCAGGCGTGGTGCGCTGCCCAGCCCTGCACCCCAGGAGCACACCCACAGCGAGAGGTGTACCAGCCCAAAAATCTTTTCGGAGGCTCAAATGAATTTGGCTGATGGCCACCTCTTACTCCAAGCCTTCATGCCTAAGAAGAAGAACTGTGAGCTATTTTCAAAGAAGGTGGAAACCAGCAGATTTTCATGATAAATGGGGCCTTTCACCTGCATTTCTTACAGACAGCTGCAAAGTCTGTCCGACTGGGTCTTGCCTTGTCTGACCTCATTGCTTTTTGTGAAACCTGAGACCAAGGTCTCCATCTGTTCAGCTGTCTGGTGAGAACAGAATTTTATTGTGACTGGCCGGGGACTGAAAATGTCATCTCTCAAGATACAGGAGACCCAGAGAATGATGTCAAGTTCATTCAAAACTCTTCCTGTCACTTAAGACTATACAATTATTTATGCATATAATGTATCTCTGGGAAGTAAGAAATGAAGGAAAAGTAGGAAGTATCCCAATCCATTTAAAACATAATCGCGGGGCGCCTGGGTGGCTCGTCAGCTAAGCCTCCGACTTCGGCTCAGGTCAGATCTCACATTCGTGGGTTCGAGCCCGCGTCAGGCTCTGTGCTGACAGCTAGCTCAGAGCCTGGAGCCTGCTTCCGGTTCTGTGTCTCCTTCTCTCTCTGCTTCTCCCCCTCTCATGCCCTGTCTCTCTCTGTATCAAAAATAAATAAAAACATTAAAAAAAATAAAAAAAAATAAAAAATAAAACATAATCATGTTTTTCCCAACAAATAATGCTAAGACATGGCTTTGATTTTGAAAAGGCTCTGAAAATTTGCTACATGGAAGATAAAGCTGAATCCTCACCAGGTGTCAAAGAGCCTTCCAGAAAAACAAAAAACTGAGAAAGAATGATCAAAAAAATAAAATAGTAACATTCCCAGTTAACAAAAGTATAGGAACTAAGGTCAAAACCAGTGTAACATATAGCTCAGTCAGATCTTAACATGCTTCCACGTTTGCTTTAGGGTTTCTTCTTTTTTTTTTTTTTTTATAAAGTAAATCATTATAGTTACTAGCAAAGCCCCCTGTGGACCCTACCCTGCCATTCCCCTCCCTCCGTGTCCAATGGTAACCATTTATTCTGATTTTGATTTTTATCATTCCCATGTGCATTTTGGTATGCTATGTGTTTATATAGTCTCAAATGATACATAATTTTGTTTTCCATTTTAAAACTTTATATAAATGGTACTAAATGTATCATTTCCCCACTTGATATTTTTGCCTTGGTAACATGTTGTTTGAGTTCATTCATTCATATCCTGTTTCATTGCACGAATGGGCCACCATTTGTCCATTTTGCTGTTGATGGACATTTAGATTGTTTCCAGTCTTTTGCTTTTACTTTTTTTTTTAATGTTTATTTCTTTATTTTGAGAGAGAGCATATGTGTGTGAGTGGGGGAGAGGCAGAGAAACAGACAGACAGAATCCCAAGCAGTCTCCATGCTGTCAGTGCAGAGCCTGATGTGGGGCTCAGTCTCATGAACCATGAGATCATGACCTGAGCTGAAATCAAGAATCAGATGCTTACCTAACTGAGCCACATAATGCACTCCTAGTCTTTTGCTTTTACAAACAGTGGATACAGGGAACATTTTTCACATGGGCAAGAATTTCTCTCAAGGATGTAAATGTGAGGGCTGAGTTATAGATTATGCACATCAGCACACAGGAAAATATTACTGAATTCCCCCCAATGTGCTTTAACTAATTTATACTCTTACCACAAGTGTGAATTTCATTGCACCATATCCAACACTTGGTATTACCAACCTTTTTACTTTTGCCTAGCTGATGATCATGAAATGGTAGGCAGTTGTGGTTTTAATTTGCATTTACCAGATTACTAATAAGGTTAAGTATCATTTCAGATGCTGTGTAGGCACTTGAGTCTCTGCTTTTGTGAATTGCCAGTTCAAATCTTTGTTCCACTTTTGGTGTTATTATTGCTATAGGAGTTGCTGATCTTTTTCTTGTTGATTTGTAGGAATCTTCACGTGTTCTGAATAGTATTCCTTTGCTAGTACCACAGATACCCTTTGCTGGTTTGTCTTTTTCCTCTGCTTATATATCTTTGATATCGCCTCATTTTATTTTAAGGGAATGATTTTTTTTAAATTTCATATTTATTTTGTCAGAGAGAGAGAGAGAGCGAGCTAGGGAGGGACAGATAGAGGGGGAGACACAGAATCGGAAGCAGGCTTCAGGCTCTGAACTGTCAGCACAGAGCCGGACATGGACTTGAACCCACTAACTATGAGATCATGACCAGGGCTGAAGTCAGACGCTTAACCGTCTGAGCCATCCAAAGCCCCTTTTTAATTTGTTTTAACGTTTAGGCATTTTTGAGAGACAGAGAGACAAAGCGTGAGTAGAGGAGGTGTAGAGAGAGAGAGGGAGATACAAAATCTGAAGCAGGCTCCAGGCTTTGAGCTGTCTGCACAGAATATGATGCAGGGTTTGAACCCACGAACCTGCAAGATCATGATAAGTCAGAGGCTTAACCAACTGAGCCACCCAGGTGCCCCGGAAATAGACTTTTCTAGTCTTTCCTGTGTTTCACATTTTTCTCTACCTATACCTACTAAAAATAATCTATGTTTTCTTCTTTTTTATTTATTTATTTTTGATACAGAGAGAGACAGAGCATGAGAGGGGGAGGGGCAGAGAGAGGAGACACAGAACCGGAAGCAGGCTCCAGGCTCTGAGCTAGCTGTCAGCCCAGAGCCCAACACGGGGCTCGAACCCACTAACCGTGAGATCATGACCCGAGCCAAAGTCGGATGCTTACCAACTGAGCCACCCAGGTGCCCCAATGAAAGGCTTTCTGATAGGAGCAGGCCGTGGCGGGTGTAGTCAGCCTTGCCCCGAATGTAAACTGGACCATCAGAGTGGTAGTTGTGGTGACAGCGGACAGAGTGGTAGTAGTGGTGACCGCGGGCTGTTTTGGTGGGTGTGTGGCTCTATTCTAAACTGTCGGAACAGGTGAGAGTTCACAGCCCTTCTGCACTTCAGCCATTTCCCGGGCACCTGGTTGTCAGCAGCTGCAGCGGGCAGCAGTACGGGCGGCGTCGGCAGGAAACCTTTGGAACCCTAAACCAGCACTTCTGGGGCAGCGGGAAGCGGAAATGCAGCTTCCTGTTTACCTTACCATCTAACCCCTGTCCGTCCTGTGAGATGCCTTCAGCCTGAAACTGAGTTTTGTCACCTATAAAGTGAGAACAGTAAATACCTGTGGCGCAGGGTCTTCTAAAGATTAAATGAGATGAAACATGCCTAGCATCCTTCCTGGGCAATCAGGAAAGTTAACATCCTTCTAAGTAATTGTCATGCCAGAGAACGGAAGGAAGGAAAAGGCAGATTGTTACCAGGATACTGGTTTAAATGTGGTTTCATCTCCTACAGCCTCACTAACATCCAAAGAAATTAAAAATACAGCAATACCTGGTGCCTGGCTGGCTCAGTCGGTTGAGCATGCAACTCTTGATCTCAAGGTCATGAGTTCAAGCCCTGTGTTGAGTGTAGAACTTACTTAAACAAAAAACAATACAGCAATATCGAGTCACCATTTTTTGCCTGTTGAATAAGCAAGATGTTTCTGACAATTTTCAGTGCTAATGAGGGTGTAGCCCGCACTCCTGGCAGATACATAAAGCGGTACACATTCCATTTGAAAAGCAGTTCTAGATATGTATCAAGAACCTTAAAATGTCCTTTGATCTGTTCCAAAGACTCTCCTAAGGAAATGCCTTTGATTGACCTAGAATTAATAAACAGCATTCATTGTTTATAATAATAAAAATCTAGAAACAGATTATAGGGTAATGGTTAAATATTTTAAATTCCATACACGCATCATAGAGTATGTATAGCCATTTTAAAAAATAATGATTTGGGGGCACCTGGGTGGTTCAGTCAGTTAAGCTTCTGACTCTGGATTTTGGCTCAGGTCATGATTTCATGGTTTATGAGATTGAGCCTCATGTCTGGCTCTGCTCTGACAGTGATTAGCCTGCTTGGGATTCTCTCTCTCTCTCTCTCTCTCTCTCTTCCTGTCTCTCTCCCTCTCTCTGTCCCTCTCCTTCTCCCTCCCTCTGCCCTTCCCCTGCTCACAAGTACCTGTGTGTGCTCTCTCTCAAAATAAATATTATTTTTAATCATGATTTTTTTTAAGACTGCCAAGATGGAGGGGCGCCTGGGTGGCTCAGTCGGTTACGCGTCCGGCTTCAGCTCAGGTCAGATCTCATGTTCATGAGTTCAAGCCCCCATCAGGCTCTGTGCTGACAGCTAGCTCAGAGCCTGGAACTTGCTTCCGGTTCTGTGTCTCCTTCTCTCTCTGCCCCTCTGCCTCTCATGCTGTGTCTCTCTCTGTATCAAAAATAAATAAAACATTAAAAAAAAAAAAAAGACTGCCAAGATGGAAAAATAAATACAAAAAACTGGGAATATTAACTGGGAAAACCAGATTATAAAACTCTGTATATAGTATGATTCTAATTTAGTTTTTTTAGTAACATTTATTCATTTATTATTTCTGAGAGAGAGAGAGAGCATAAGTGGAGGTGGGACAGAGAGAGGGGAAGACACAGAATCTGATGCAGGCTCCAGGCTCTGAGCTGTCAGTGTGGACCCTGACATGGGGCTCAAACTCATGAACCGTGAGATCATGACTCGAGGCAAACTCAATAACTGAGCTACCTAGGCACCCCTACTTTAGCTTTTAATACTCAGACATAGACTGGCAGAAATTATGCCATGTTTTTTCTAGCTTTATTGAGATTTAATAGACACATAACACTGCATAAGTATAAAGGATACACAGTGTATTAGTTTGATACATTAATATATTGCAAAACGATTACCACCGCAGCATTAGTTAACACCTCCATCCCGTCACATAATTACCATTTCTTTTTTGTGGTGAGAATATTTAAGATCTACTCTCTTACCAACATTTAACTGTGTTGTCTTGTTTTTTCTTGGGTAATAGGAATTGTATGTAACAAATGATTTTCCTTTTATGTTTCTGTTTATTTTCCAAATTCCATTGAAAATGGAGAAATAAGGAAAATGTTTGTTTTTGGTTTTTTTGGGAGAGAAACAGAGACAGAACACAAGGGGGAAGGGGCAGAGAGAGAGGGAGACACAGAATCTGAAGCAGACTCTGTCAGCACAGAGCTCGACGTGGGGCTCAAACCCACAAACTGTGAAATCATGACCTGAGCCAAAGTTATGCACTTAATTGACTGAGCCACCCAGACGCCCCAGGAAAATGTTATTCGTCAGCATAGGTTATGCCAAGCGCTGTGTCCCGTGAAGCAGGAGTAATATTCCGTTTCGTTCCCACAGCTGCTGCTAGACACCCATTCCTTGAAGATGGTCCTGCTCGATCTGCCCTCCATTGGCTCACAGGTGGTGAGGAAAGCACCTGCCAGTTACACTAAAATTGTTGTGAAAGGCATGACCCGGGCAGAAATGATTCTCAAGGTGGGTCCTGTGTCTTCCTCAGCGTTTCCAGTAAAAGGGGCTGGTTATCTGACGGCTCATTCCGAGGACTGTACTGGTTTTGAAAATACAGATTAGGGCTGTCCCCGTCAGTCCCGAAGGATCGTCCACGTTCTTTGGCTGGACCAGGTTTGGGCCTCATCAGAGATGGTTGGAAGCCAGTGGACAGTCACTTGGGATCAGTAATTCTTTCTGACAAATGAATGTTTTGTTGTAATGGGATTCTCTCGTGGTAGGAATTGGCCAAGGTTGGAAATTAGGTGGGGTTGTTGCTGTGAGTCAGTGTCTAAGTCGGGGATCTCTTTCCTTCTCAGCAGGAATTTAGCCCAGCTATCAATTTCTCCCTTTCCCACTTAAACCACTTTAGCTTTCTAGACCCTGCAACTTTCCAGGAACTCCAAACAGATGTGGTTGTGACTGAATCACATCAGCAAATAGCCTTGAACAGGGGCTTTAAGCCCCATTTTATAGACTATTATCTGTGGGGGGATGATGTGGAGAACGTCTGAAGCCTTGAGCACCTGCATCTGATTGTCACCTGCACTCGTTGAGAAGGGGGGGGCTGCTGGGGGGAGGGGAGAAGCCTGCAGAACAAATGGAACTGTCATGAAATGTTCCTAAAAGTGCAGGGCCTGCAGGCTCGTCAGCCCTGTCTCCCAGACAGAACGGCTCACTCGAACGATGGCGGGAGTAAAAAGCAGCCATGTGTGGTCCCGACAGCAGGACCAGGTGAGAGTCCTGCGTGCACCTTGAGCCCAGGTGGGAGGAAACGGCCAGCAGCCTGGTCGGCCCCCCCAGCTGGCCGCCTCCGGAGGGGAGCGATCTGCAGGGAGCCTCTGAGTGAATTCCTGCCTGCCATCCCTGACGCCATCCTCAGGAGCTCCTGCACTCCAAAACCAAACCGGAATGAACCTGAGGATTGTGGTGCCATGAGTTCCCTTCAGTTTATAGATTAATGGACGGTTTAAGTGAATGTAGTTAAATGAAGTTCAGATTTTAAGTCTTGAAAGGCAACCTTGGGATTTTCGTCCTTGGGAAATCCACTTAGATCCGTGGGTTTTCTGAGCTATTCCTCAGGGATGAAGATGCATTGGGATGATAGGATCAGGTATTACGAACCCCCAGCTGAGAACAGGAGGCTCTCCCCAGCACAGCGTTTCACAGATGGTCCCAATATTTTAAAAACATGGGGGGCGCCTGGGTGGCCCAGTCGGTTAAGCGTCCGACTTCGGCTCAGGTCATGATCTCACAGTTGATGAGTTCAAACCCCGCATCAGGCTCTGTGTTGACAGCTCAGAGCCTGGAGGCTGCTTCGAATTCTGTGTTTCCATCTTTCTCTGCCCCTCCCCTGCTTGCACTCTGTCTCTCTCAAAAACAAGCAAACATATAAAAAACAAAATAAAATAAAAGCCACGTGGGAGGACCCCACCCCAGGCCTTCCTGAGTTCAGATCTTCAGGGGAGGCTCCTAGAAACCTGTACTTAAAAAGCAATCCAGGTGATATTTATGCTTTCGTGAGTTTAAGCAACATTGCTGTAACTGAATGTTGAGATGAAATAGGCCATCGAGACACTGCCGAGTTTAGGCCTGCTGCCGCTCAGGGAAACCTTGCGGAATCCATTTTGTGGTCAGCTTGCAAGTAAGGAAGAATGACCCCTGCCTCCAGCCGTGGGCCTTCCTGCAGGCCCACGCTCGCCTCCCACCCCCAGGTCGTGATGGCCCCTCACGAGCCGCTGGTGGTGTTTGTTGACAACTATATCAAACTCCTTACGGACTGCAACACAGAGACCTTCCAGAAGATACTGGACATGAAGGTTAGCTCGCTGTCTGGTTTTGTCCACCCTTGCATATCCTTCTCCCACTCGGTGTGGTTCCTAACTGGGGGTGGGATGCAGGTCGTGGGGAGCTTTCTGCCTGGCCCCATGCTGCAAGCCAGATCTAAGATGTCTTCTGAGGAGAAGGACCCCAGACAAAGTAGCTTCCTGATCCTGCTGGTCCCTCCGAGCCCTCACGGAGAACCACTGCTCAGCAGAGGCCAGGGCCGGAGTGGCCTGGAGAGGAGTATCCCCACTCTGTCCCTTCTTTCTCCACCCCTTCTTTCTCTCCTGTCCTTTCACCCGTTTTTCTTCCCCCTGCTTTTCTCCCAGGCTACTGCCCATGGCCAGCTGGCTGCTCCCCTGAAGAAAGGGTTCATCCTCAGCCTCCGGCAATTACACTGTAGGCTTAGTCGGGCCGCGCTTCCCCGCAGGGACTTCCCAGGGCAGAGGTCCTGATGACCCTCTTTTCTCTCCCACCCTCAGGGGCTGAAGAGGAGCGAGCAGAGCAGCATGCTGGAGCTCCTGCGCCAGAGGCTCCCCACGCCGCCTTCAGGCCCGGAGGGCTCGGGCTCCCTGTCCCTGCTGGCCCCCACCCCGGAGCAGGAATCTTCACGCATCCGCAAACTAGAGAAACTGATTAAAAAGAGACTGTAGGATGTGCGTGGGGCCCTTTTCCCCCTGGCCAGTGCCCCTCAGCACCCAGCTGCCCGGAAGCCCCCCACCCCTCCTGCGCTCCCCCTGCCTGCCTCGCAGAGCAGCAATCCTGAGATCTCCTGGGACATTTGTGTTGTTGATGTCTCTTCCCCATGACCTGTCTTAATTCTCGTCCTAATCAAAAAGCCAAGCAAGGGCAGGGTGATAAGAAGGCTTCTGAGTCGGTCTCTGATTCCTAGAGCACAGGCAGCAGTAGGCGCAAGGGCCCTGCGGTTCACTTGTGTTTCTGGGCTGCTCGTCCTGGCTTTGCAGCCGCACCCTGAGAGCTGCGCTGCCTTGTTGGGCGGCCTGGCGCCCGGGCCGGAGCTAAGGCGGCGGCACATCACTGCTGCAGGACATTAGCCTCGCCTTAAGCAGGTGGTGGAAACAGGCTCGCTCCTCCTTCTGGACCCACCTCCTGGTACGTACTGTCATGACGAGGCCAGGTCATCTCCGTAATCTGCAGTCCCCTCTCTGTATGTGTCGCAGGAGAAATTCCCTCCGTGCGTCTCACCCAGGAAGCCTATATGTGCCAGGCCTCGGAAGCAAGTGCCCCTTGTGCCACAGGGCCCCTTGCCAGGCTGTGGGGGTGCACCTGTGTCCGCCCTGGAGAGAGGGTTCTGCTTGGCATGTTCACCGCATGCCGTCGGCAGGTTCTTTTCTCCGTTTCTTAATTCCCACTCTAGCCCTGACTTGTAGGGGAGGGATTGCCTTCTGTGAAGAGAAACTAGGAAGTTTTCCTAGAAAACTTGTCCTAGGTTTTCTCCTCAGAGGAAGCTGTGGGACAGCACGGGAGGCCTGGACCCTCTCATCCCCTTCCTGGCCATTTCTTTTCAAACCCACATCACTTTCCAGAATGATCTGAAACAACAGATGTGATGTGAGGTGCCAGAACATGCCTTAGGAGCAGAATGTCGACTGAAACACCTGCTCAGAGCCTGCTCCAGCCCAGAACACAGGCCGCCCCCCAGCCTGCCGGCCTGTCCCATGGCTCTCAGCTCGGCTTTGCAGGAGAGAGCTGCTCCCCGGAGCCGCTCAGTCCGCACGTTGGCCTGCAGCACGAGAACGGGCCGAGTGTCAGGGGCTGCCCCGATTTGCCTGGTTCACTGGAAACCAAGCCTGGGTTAACCATGACCATGGCCTCGGGGCAGCCGCTGTCAGTGCCGGCGTCCTTGGGGAATTCTGAACTCTGTTGGCCCGGTGGGGAGAGACTTAGGAGGAAGGGGGAGCTCTTTACAGAGAATGCACATAACAGGCCCTCAGGATGAAATTGGGATATCAAATAGCACTCAAAGGTGAGTTTTCAGGAGAGAGGAAGTTTCCTGAAAATCCATAAAACTTGTGACAGCCATAAAGGAGGAAACTAAGGTTTGAAAAATCAGACCAGGAACTGATGATTTTACCCCTTCTTGTTTTCCAACACAACCGTGCTGCGCGGCACCCCTTCCCCTCCATCAGCCTTCTCCCAGCCCGTCGGCCCAGCTTGTGCCACCTCTTCGCCCGCTGCCAGTCTCTTCCTGCTAGTCAGTGTGACTTGTGGGTGCCGAGCATCTCAACCTGGATGACACTGAGAAGAAAGTAAGAGGTGTGGCCTTTGGCTGAGCTCTCTTAGGGAAAGATTGCTGACTAAGAAAGGTACGGAGGGGCCGGGGGCGAGCACAGGCCGCACTCGGCCCGGACTTGACTTTGCCCAGACAGCCGCCCCTTGGCGCACACTGGTGGAGGTGAGCATTCTCCTCCTGCCCTTGAAAGAAGGGCCAAGGGGCCCATCTCCAAACAGCGCAGGCACTTCAGCCATCTGTCGTCAACCTGGGGAGCCAGGGAAGCCGCTGGACACTTGCACCTGGCTCTTGTCACTCTCAGCGTTTATAGACCCGCACTCCTCTCTGGCTCATTCCTGAGGAATCGTTTTCTGGACTGTCTCCGTAACGCATTGAGATGTCAAGCCGCTGTTTTCCCCCAGTTAGTGGTCACAGCCAGGGAAGTTGCTCTCTTGATTTATTACATCGTCAGTGATCCCCAAGGAGCCCACAGATGTCAGTAGGAGTTATGTTCAATGTCTCAGTGATGGGGTCTGAGTGCCACGTATGCACCTTGTAAAGGCGGCGTGTTACTGGGGCGGGGGGGGGGGGTAAACGCATCAGAATCACTTAGGGCCCTTTTTACAAACATTGTTGCCTGGAGATTCTGAGTCGGAAGTCTGGGGTGGGGTCTGGGCATGCGGGTGATTGGGACGTTTACCACCCTTGTTAGAAACCATTGTGACAGAGTGACATTTGCTTCATCCAAATGTTCCTGGAGCACGTTTTCATAAATATGTAAGCTAGTGTAGTTACTCTGCCGTTGAGCTGGTACCAGCATGGGGAAGATTGTTTGCTAATATCCAGCAGCTTTAATTTGAAGCTTGTGTTGATGACAGGGACCGTTCCAGTATTGTACTGTCCCCTACCAACTAAGATTCTTGCCGTCTTGACAGCTTGGCCCCAGAGAGAAATGTGATCTATGACTGTCACTTCTAAATAACATATATAAAGGAGCACTCATTAATAAAAACAGTAAATGAGAACCGTGTAACTCAACGAAATTAGATATTGTGCCCACTCCTCCCTCCCATTTTATCTAAACCCTTAAAAAAATAACTCAAGGCACCTGAGTGGCTCAGTCGGTTGAGCATCTGACTTCAGCTCAGGTCATGATCTCACGGTTTGTGAGTTCGAGCCCTGTGTCGGGCTCTGCTGACAGCTCAGAGCCTTGGAGCCTGCTTCCGATTCTGTGTCTCCTTCTGTCTCTACTCCTCCCCCACTCATACTCGGTAACTCTCTCTCTCTCTCTCTCTCAAAATAAATTTTTTAAAAAGTTAAAAAAAAAACACCTTGAAGCCACTTTATGTGGTTAAAATAACTATTGGTAATTTATAATTGATAAAGATGCACTCTTTTTATGGACAGACTTCCTGATAGCCAGCTTAGGGGTCGCCAGGCGGAGAAACTTGTGTCTGGGTCATAACTGTGTGACAAGAACCACAGTGGACCGACAGTGTTTGGATCTCCAGGTTCGGTTCTGAAAGTAAAACTGTCACCACTCCTCCCTCTCTTTAAAGAATCAAGAGCTAGTACTTAGGACTTTGCTCCCCGAAAAAGATGCCTCCTTTCTCATGCCGAGGATGGCTCTTGGGTGCAGATCAAACGGGACCGAGAGCAGGGTGACAGTTACGGGCGGACAGGGCAAGCAGGCCTGGAGCTGCTGCCTGACGCAGGGCATTCTGCCAGCCCGTCCTGAATTGCTGTTGGACAAGGAAACCCAGCTCCCTGTTTACGGAATGCTAGGGAAAATGCCAGAAGGTCACAGCTGAAAATGTAATTCCTCTCCCTAGGAGGAGAAGTCTCCAGAATAATGAGCTGGCTGATGGGGAGAGCAAGTGTTTCACACTTCTCTACTCCAAGTCAGATTTCTAAAAATAAAATCATTAGCACTGCATCAGGCCATTTAAACAATAGCCTTGGAGACATGGACACATGAAAAGCCACCATCCATTTTATATCGTAAATTCCCATCTCCAGTCTCCTCCTTGTATTTATCAAAATTGATAGCCTCCCAGACCCTCAAAGTTCTATACCTTTGGGAGATATCAATTTCCTTAAAATAAAGGGACTGCTTTTTTGTGTAAATATCTTTCATTTCCCCCATCTGGAAGTGATTTCTCAGTGCATATTGGAGCATAAAGTACCCAGTTAATTAAAACATCACTGGATGTCATTTGCTAGGGTGTATTTCCTTCCTGCTGACAGAAAACAGAACAGACGATAGGAAAGAATTAGGAAGCCCGTGAACCTTGGGCCCTCCACAGCGTCTCCCCTTCTCCCCGGTGGAGATGGGCCCCTTCCCTGACAGCCGAAGGAAGCAGTGTCTGAAACCACACTTGTTCCTGAGCAAGGGCCGGGCACGTCCAGCTGTGCTGGACGCCTCCCTAAGTGCGCCGAGCGCACGCTGCTTCCGATCCGGAGCCCTTCTTGTGCTCTGAATTTCTATCCTGTTGACTTTCCCTTCTCCACCGTACTGTTCCAGTCATAGCCTGCTTTTCCATGTGACTGCAGATGATTTCTGTCCTGTACACAGGAAGTTAGTCCCGTTTCCATAATAACTGGGTGGGCACTTTGCAGTGAACTTTTGGGGAAGTCTGGTGTTTCTGTCGGCTGTGGAAAATCTGTTACAGCACTTCCATTAGGTTGGCTTGGAGAGCCTTTATTTTCCCTCATTCCCATCCTTTATTTTCACCACCTCCCCACTTCGCTAGGATACCCAGAGATCAATCTGCTGAGGAAAGAGACTTTTCCTTAGAGAGCAGTGAGAGGCGGCGCAACCTGCCCGGCTCCCATCCTTCTCGCCGCCATAACCAGGAACTGGGGGGCAGCAGGACGGGAAGATCATGTCCATCTGAAACAAAAGCAGCCTGAGACTAGACATTTCTACAGGAAGACCTGGTCTCCAGGTCTAGTCTGGCACTTTGACATTGGATGCATCTTTGGCCCTCCGAAGCTTAGTTTTCTGTATCTGTAAAAGGAGATTATAATTAATAGGGCCATGCAGGTCACAGGAGACCAGTTTGTGTGCACTCGCTCTGTCAGCCATCAGGCAGCGTGAAAAACAAAGTTAATGTGCATCATCGCTTTCCAGGCCTGAACCCCCAGCTCCGGCCTCGCTGGATGGTGGGTGGCCACAGGGCTTGTTCTTTTGTTCTGTCCCTGGACTGACTTGAACAAAATGCCCAAGTGACAACATACCGTGGGGGCTGCATTGGGGGGTGAGCATTGGAATAGCTAGTCTTTGCCTTTTTAAGTAAAAAAAAATTTTTTTAACATTTATTTTTGAGAGATAGAGAGACAGAGTATGAGCAGGGGAGGGGCAGAGGGAGATGGAGACACAGAATTCAGTACAAGCTCCCAGGCCCTAAGCTGTCAGTGCAGAGCCCAACACTGAGCTTGAACTCACAAACCATGAAATCATGACCTGAAGCCAAAGTCGGATGCTCACCTGACTCAGCCACCTAGGCGCCCCAAGTCTTTACCTTTTTAGGTCATGCTTGTGATATCCAACTTATTCAAGAGTTTTTAGACTCTCCAAACCCTCTGTTCTCCTTGCCCTAACAGCTGCTATTTCCAGAGCATTCTGGGATAAACCTACATACAGAAAAGAGCCTCCTCCCTCCTAGTGGGGTTGGCTGGGCTGCATGTTGTGGAAAATGTGGCCCGTTTCCTCTGAAGGCAAATTAAAAGGGTTGCCAAAGTCTCCCTTCCAAATAAATTCTTTAGATACGGTGTCTGGTGTCCATAGACCAGACTTCAACTGGCCATTCATGGCAGGGACAAAATTCTTGCCTGCCCTCCTTTTTTTTCCTTTCCTAGGATACCCAAAAAACTACGTAAGAATATCTTGGGACATGCAGAGGTTTCAAAGAGGTTTGACCTTTTCCAAGGCCAGCTGAATCCCTATAATCTGGGTTTTCAATCTGCTTTGGGGATACTGATACAGAGAATGCTGAGTGATAGAGGGATATTAAAGTTAAGCAGGGTTCAGTGCTTTGTCCCCTAGGAATGTTTATCACTTAATCTGAGGGCTCTGGTAGCTTCTGCTCAGTAATCAAATGGAATTTGTACAATTGCCGTGCCTCCTCCCGTTTGGGGTCATTTTTCAGAAGTGAGACATTAAGAACAGCTTCTCAGCAAACTTCCCTTTACTTCTGAAGTCAAGGAAAGCATTTGCAAAGCGGGCAGCCACTTTCAGGGGAGCTAGGTGAAGTGGTGGAGAGAAACTCTATCTTCCTGTGCGTGTTTGTTTTGTGATGATGGAAAAGAAAGGCAGTTCTCGGGGAGAAGGGAAGCGGACCAGCCGCTAGAGAGACCGCGTGCCACAGACTTCGGCCCACACTACAGCGCTGTGGCTAGGCTGCCCATTAGCAGGCAGATGGGAGAATAGCCAACGTCGTATAAAGAAAGCATGAATTCACACACAGAGGCACCCCGTGGCCTCACACCCAGGCACCCTGGCACGGCTCTTCAAGGATTCACGGTGTTGGCATCACAGTTGGCTGGCCCTGCTGTCAGACGAGGGGCCAACTGTAGGTGAAGCCCCAGCGGGTTCCGTCCTGGCCCTTGGCCGCAGCCCCAGCTGCTGTCTGGTAGGCAGATCACCTCTTTGACTGTGAGGGGGACCTAGGGGTCTGCACTCTGCTGTGCTGTGTGTGTCTGGACGGGAACTAGTTACTACTTCCTGCATCCTGAATACACAGTGATCCCTCATGGGATCAAAATCCCCATTCAGCGGGTAGGATCAGCTCCATTTTGTCGACGTGAACCTGGAGGCCTGGAAGGCAGAGGCCGCTGCCAAGGCCGTGTGGCCAGCAGGTGGTGGTGTCCAGGTCTGGCTCCCGTCTCAGGCCACCCATGCTCTTTGTGCTACACCTGTGGCTTCCAAATCCATGCGGCACAATTTTACATGGAATTCTCACTCTACAAAACAAGTATTTTATTAATGTGTGTTACGAGTTCAAATAACTTTCAAAGCAAATCAGAGAGGACATTGAAAACATTTCAGTAAATAGAAAGCATTTTAAATCTTAAGGTTATGGATGACAGTTTATATGATTTAATTCCAACATCCAATTCATATCTGTGTTTGGCTTTGATTACACAGAATACTGAAATCTTGATTTATTTTTTTTAATTTTTTTAATGTTTTATTTATTTTTGAGAGAGAGATAGCGTGAGCAGGGGAGGGTCAGAGAGAGAGGAAGACACAGAATCTGAAGACAGGTTTCAGGCTCTGAGCTAGCCGTCAGGACAGAGCCCGATGGAGGGCTCGAACCCACGAACTGCAAATCATGACCTAAGCCAAAGTTCGACGCTTAACCAACTGAGCCACCCAGGCACCCCCAGAAATCTTGATTTAATCCAGCCTAGAATTTGCAGCTAATACCAGTTTTGTTTTAACAGCCCTCCTTGCAATCCCAGATACTCTTCAGTCACACAGACGTGACAAGGACTCTTGATCCTGACATCTGCGAGCATGTGCACAGCCCTGACGGCACAGGTTAACACATGAAGGGTCTGTATCATCGTGCATCAGTGTCTAGGGCACATTTTAGGATCCGTGTTGTGTTACTACATATTTGTTTTGGGGGAAGAGAGAGAGAGAGAGAGAGAGAGCAGGCAAGCAGAGGAGGAGTAGAGAGAGGAGAGAGAATCCAAAGCTGGCTCCACACTGTCAGCTCAGAGCCTGATATAGGGCTCAATCTCACAAACGATGAGATCATGACCTGAGCTGAAATCAAAAGTCAAGGTGCTTAACCGACTGAGCCACCCAGGCATCCCAAATGTTGTTTTTAGAATAAAAATATTATTTTTATTAATAAGCGTTAATAAGCATTCTTAAGCGGAAGTTAAAATCAAAATCCCCAAAACATTTCTGAGGAACCCCAGATTTATCCAGAAGTCAGTTTGGAAGCTGCTATCCTCATTACCAGCTGCCACACATGGCTTTTCTGACCTCGGGGTGGAGCAGGATGGGCTTGGGGGGGCAGCGTCACCTTTGTACAGGAGAGAGCACCATTTCACTTGAGATTCACTACCCATTCAGCAACACACCTGAACCGTCACCCAGATCCTGTGTGGAGAGCCCTGGAGGCCAGCTCCTGGGTTGGCCTTGCCACCTGTAGAAAGGACATCAGAAGGCAAGGAGCCCCTGATGTAAGGCAGCGTGTTCTGAGGACAAAACCGTGCAACTGGAAGGGATGGAGGAGGCCTGGGCACCATTTGAAAGGAAGCCCATCCACCCTTCTTGCAAATCTCCCATGAGCCCCACATGTCACCCCACTGTACCCACGTCTGTGTATCAGTGCTTCCCAAACCTCCCGGCACTTGGAACCTAGAAATGATAACATTTGTGCTTCCATTGTCTCACGCTTGGGCACATCAGGGCCAGAGGTGATGGGCGTGGAGACTGTGGCTGCTTCCGGGTGCCACCCCCCCCACACAGCCCCATGGCTGAGGGGACCAGTGTGGGCATTTGCTGTACGGTAGTTCTAGCGGTGACTCAGCTATGTGGTCGGGAAGCTGCGAATGGGAGCATCAGTGTTAGTCAGCATGTTTACTTGTTTTTAGAACATGGGACAAATCCCCTTCTGCAGATGGGAAATCGGGGCCCTGAGTGTTTCAATCACTTGCTCTCTCCCCATTATGATCTTGTCACCCGCACAGCCCCCATGCTACTGATGCTGTTTTTGTTGCCATTTCAAATGAGAGGTATGGCCTCTGCCTGCACCCCTCCCCCCACGCACTTCCCCTTATGGCATCCAGTCAGCTACCTTCCAGAAACGTCCCTTGAAGGTCGCGGATGATCTTGCTAAACTTTCATTCTCTGTGCACTCTCCATTTATTTGATGAGTCCTTTCCTCCCCCCACCCTCTGGGAATTCTCCCAAAACCCCTGTGATGCCTTGCTTCCTTGTTCAGGGACCTCTTGGTCTCTTTCACTGACTCTTCTCGACCTGAGTGAGCCTTGACTGTGGTCAGCCCCCAAAGGCTTCCCTCCAGACTTCTTCAGGAAATGCACCCATCACAGGTGCAAACCCCCACTGTGTCTTCCGAGGTTCCTCACGTTTTTAGTTGGTGTCCTTCCGCTCAGTTGACTCCAGCCTTCTTTCATGCCCCATCTTTAGCTCCTGTGTAGCCCCTCAGACGCCTTTCTGGAATCTCCCATGTCCCAACGGCACCACCTTCCTTCCCTGGTTTCTCCATCTCCAAGCCTTAGAGTTAGTCACACTTGACAATTCTCGCTGTCAGAATTAAACCAATATGGTTTAATTCATACTGAAACATTTTCTTAATTATTAATCAAGAGAAAATCTAACTTGCCCCAACAGAGCGGGACTGTTGGCCCCAGTAAAGGCCTGGGAGGTGGGGTTTCAGCTTGAGGAAGCCCCTCTCCATGGTCTCCGGGCTGGGCCCAGTGACTTCCTCCGTGTTCGGAGGGTTTCTCAGAAGAAGCTGGCATGAACCTTGCTCCAGGGAACCTTCTCACTGACAACACTGATGGTTCTGAAAGTTTCCTGGGCTGCTGCTTCCATTTTCTTTACCTTATAAAATGTTGCAACAGTAATACTCCTCTTTAAAGTATCATATCAATAAGTGGCATATCATATCAATGTGGCAAGATATCTGGGGTGGGGAGTGGGGGTAAGGGAGGCTGGGTGGCGCACTCCGTTGAACATCGGACTTTAGCTCAAGTCACGATCTCGCAATCCGTGAGTTCAAACCCCACGTCAGGCTCTGTGCTGACACCTCAGAGCCCGGAACCCACTTCAGATTCTGTATCTCCCTCTCTCTCTGCCCCTCCCCCACTTGCACTCTGTCTCTCTCACTCTCATAAAAAACATACATAAAAACAACATACATAAACATAAAAACAACATAAAAATTAAAAACATAAAAAACAAACATAAAAAGATTAAAAACAACAACAACATGGCAAGATATCAAAAGCCCTGCTGTCCTTCTAGACTTTCTTTGTGTCTATAGTTGGGGGGGGGGCTTTTCCCAAAAACAAAGTCAACAGTAAGCAGCTTAACAACAGAATTTAAGACATCTTGCTCTTCAGCATATAGAGATCTATTCATGTAAGTGGCTGCCTGGTATTTTATAGTTCAGATATATCATTGTTGATTTAGCCAGTCTCCCACCAATCTATAAACAGGTGGTTTGTATTTTTTTTGGCTATTAGAAATACCTCATCAGGGAGACTCTGTGTAAGTATCGTTGCTTACTTGTTCTCCCCTTTTTGTAGGATACTCTTCTAAAATTGTTCTGTTCCCCTTTAAAGGATGTGCACATTTAGAATGTTCCAGCTCTTACTAAAGCAGGAACCTCTGCCGAGATGGTTTTGTCCACACTGAGCGGGGTGGTGTGTGTACCCACGTCCCCGCAGCCCTTGCCCCGGATGTGTTTTCCAGCTCCTGGATCTAGAGGAGGTAGTTGCAGCCGTGCCTGAGGAAACCCAGGAGGCAGAAGTTCCTCTTTGGGTTTTGTTGCATAAAAACCAAATGTGACCCAACCGGTGCCGTGCCGTGTTGCAAGCGAGCTTTCTTATTAAGCCAGAGACCTGTGGCTTCCCTCACGGTCAGGGCTCCTGGAGGACGTGCTTTGTTGGGTCCTTCATGACAGCAATGATCATCCTCCGTGCGTGAGAGCGGGGGTGGGTTACTATTAAGTTGGGCGTCCGTCCTGGTCCTCTTTCCCTCTGCCCGTCCCCCACCGCGCCGCGAGCAGGCAGGCTGTCCCGTGGGTGTTGTCCTCCATGGGAATGGAGAGAGATGGAAGAGCTCAAGTTCCTAGCTGCAGACCTATATAGACTTTTGTGATTCTGGAGAGAGGAAAGTCTAGAGTGGGCTCGAAAGCTGTGGCTGGCAACCAAGAGTGTGGGGATGGCATTTTGTTTTGTTTTTGTTTCTTATTCTACTTTTAAAAGTTTTTTTTTTTAAGTTTATTTATTGATTTGGAGAGCAAAAGCACAAATCAGGGAGGGACAGAGAGAGAGAGAGAGAGAGAAAGAGAGAGAGAGAGAGAGAGAATCCCAAGTAGGCTCCACATTCTCAGCGCAGAGCCCGATGCCAGGCTCAAACCCACGAACGTGAGATCATGACCTGAGCTGAAGTCAGACGCTTAACCAGCAGAGCCACCCAGGCAGCCTTTGTTTCTTATTCTAAATGTGTACCTTTAAAAATTTTTTAAGTAATCTCTACATCCAATGTGGGGCTCGAACTTGACCCTGAGATCAAGAGTCACATGCTCTACTGAGCCAGCCAGGTGCCCCTACCTTTAAATTTTAAGAGCCAGGCACCTGAGTGGTTCAGTCACTTAAGCATCTGACTCTTGATTTTGGCTCAGGTTGAGATCTTGCAGTTCATGGGACCGAGCCCTGTGTTGGGCTCTGCGCTAACAGCTCAGAGCATGCTTGGGATTCTCTCTCTCTTCCTCTCTCTCTGCCCCTCCCCTACTCACACTCACTTTCTCACTCTCTCTCAAAATAAATAAACATTAAAAAAAATAAATTTGAAGAGTGAAAATTCTAGAGGACTTTGCATACAATCCACACCATCATCACAGGACAGTGGATTTTGACTTTTTTTTTCCATTTTAAAAGAGGCTTTTGACTATCAGGTAGGAAAGGACAAACCAGAGGGAATGTGACTTGACTTAGAGGCTGAAGGTCACTGAGAAGAAATCCAGAACCTCACTATTGTGGGCTGAGCCCAGATGTGGGGGATGTAAAAGACACCCCCCTCCATAAGTTTGAGGGAAGTCCCAACCTAGAAGCGATTACATGACTTCCAGTGATCTGCCTACGAGACCTCAGGCCCCATAGAGAAGCCCAGCATTCAACAAGGCACTGAAAGGAGGAGAAAGTGTCTGAGCATATTGTCCAGACAGACAGGCCTAAGAGAGGTGCACCTCACAGGGTCCCTCACACTCCATCATGGGAGGCAATGCTCCCTGAGTCCCCAGAAGTAGTGAAAGGGCCAGCTCATTGGAAGACACCTGGGCTGGGACAAGTGTGATGCAGAACAGTGGCTGATGGATACTGAAAGCAGAGGGTAGCATTCCAAGGCCCAGCAAAACAAGCTCTACCTCAGCAGAGGCCAGAGAGGTAGGAAGATGACCACGGACCGGCACACCTCCCAGCCGCCCCATCCTTGCTGCCGTGATGTTGTATCAGCCTCCCCAGATCCCACCCAGGCAAAAGAGAAAGACAAGAATATTAATTACCCAAAGCCACTTGTCATTTCCAGAACATAAGAAACTACACTGAGTTGGCAAGACAGTTTTCCATTGAGAGATGGGGGCATAGGAGCTAAATCGAGTCCAGTTAAAAAATTTTAGAGCATTAACTTTTTGTCTGCCAGAGTACATAGTCACAAAACAACCCCCATTACACGTGAAGAGGCGAACCAACGGCTTGTGGCCGTGTACTTGACGTGGCATTTCCAGCCGAGAGCATGGCTAGACTAAGCCAGCCACCCTTAATTCTCGCTTCCCTTGGTCACCTTTGCAGGATGCATGTCCAGGAATGGAGCTAATTGACTCCAGGAGGGGTTGAACTTGGAGCCCTGGGCAGGTCTGCAGTGCTCAGTGCTCTCTACCCAGTGAAGTTAAGGCAGAAGAGAAAGATGCCAAAGCTCTGTGATAAGGTCTCAAGGTCTAGTCCAAGACTGTTAGGCAAACTCAAGGGAACATGTTGGATACCAACATGCCCTTTATCCCCCCTGCCCCCCAGGTTAGACAGTTTATCCTGGGTGTGACCACCAAAAGGCTCCCAAGGTTGACCACGAGGCAGGTAGCATTTGGTAGAGAGGACGCTTTAGGGTCTACTTCTCAGTAATCAACAAAGACTGTCAGAGCTCCCAGCCTTCACCGGTTTCTTCTGCCTTGTCCCCCTCCCTTCCTTGCCTGCCTAATCCGTACTTGGTGCGCTAAGATCAGCACACATGCTACTTCCTCCGGAAATCTTTGCCCAAGCTTTGCCTCCCTTCCTCCCTAGGCCAGGGTAGAGCCCCCTCTGCGCTCCACACTCTGCCTCTCATAGAGTGAGCCCTTGGCAGTGCTGGCTGAATGAATGGGTCTTGTGGGAGAAAAGACACTGGAATGAATCCCAAGCAGGTTTGGGTAAGAGCTACCAGCCTTGGGAGTAGAACTGAAATGCGTTCTGGTGGAACAACGCCAGGAAATCTGCTGATAAATAGTATTTTAACGAGGAGCCCAGAGCCCAGATCTTGTAATGTCCATGTGAAATGGAAGGCCTGGGCTGCGCTTGTGTTAACTGTGCTCTTGATTACAAGTGTGTAAGACAAGCAGGCACTGTGTCCTATGCAGAAGGCCCGTCTTGGGGTGTGGAAGATGACAATGTCTGGCATTCTAGAAACTCCTGCTTCCAGCACAGCCCACTAACTGCAGAAGGCCCTTCTTCTGATGCTTTACCTGGCGTCTCTGGCCTGAAAAGCCTGCCAGGCAGACAGACTTGATGCTAAGGAAGGTAGTTGATCTCCCTGGGATATCAGAGTCCAACTTTCAGTCTTCAAAAACTGTTGAAGATGAGATTTGGGCGATGTTGATGGTCGTCTGGTGGAGCAGGAGCGCCCACTGAGGCTGGAGTTGAGGATCTTCATCATCCCCAGGTCCAGACAGCCTCTTTCCATGCAGGACCCCAGAGCTTCTAAGAGAAGGAGCCAGAAGGACAGGCCTGACTGGGGGAGAGAGATTTGGAATTCAAAGGGGTTTTTTTTTGTTTGTTTTTGTGTGTTTGTTTTACTATTTGCCTCTTGGCCTAGCCCTGCAGGGTTCAAGTTTGAATCCTCAGGCAGGAAGCAGGCATAAAGGAAGCCACACTGCTTCACACTACAAATATACCCTCCCCCCCCCCCCCCCGCCGGTGCTGGCAGCAGCAGCACCCAGGGCTCCGGGTAGTTGGGAAGGAGCAGCCGCGTGGCTGATGGTCTCTGCAAGGGTGGCCTGCGGGGGCCATGGTGGGACACTGTCACACAACTTAGCAGAACCAGAAGCAGGGGCGGTAGAGGCAGGAAAAGGGAAATTAATAGCAGGCATCCCATGTGTATGACCAGATTTATTTATGAGCATATGAGAGACACTTTCAGAGGTTTCCAGAAATGCTTGGGGCCATCCTGCAAAAGTGCAAGGTCAAATTCCAGTTACCCCTCCCCCGCCTCGTGATTCAGCCTGGGACAACAGGAGACACACTTTCTCTTTGCTACCTCTCCTCTCGCCCCAAGTCCTTCCCCCACCCCTGGCTAATTTTCAGTAAAGACACAAAACTGAAAAACATTTCTTCAAAGGCACGTAAATGTCTGCAGCAAGGATCAAGAGTTTCCAGTTGTGCATAGCTGCAAACCACAGCCGCCTTCTGCCTGTGTGTATTCTGCTTTGAATTTGGGGGAGGAGAGGAATGCACTTAGGGGCCCTGGCTCCCGGGAAGGACACCATGGTCAGACGTCACTGTGGAGCCAACTGGCCGCCTCCATGGGCTCCCCGCTCACCCATCTCTTCCACGCAGCCCAGGCAGGCTGGCATCCCCGGGTGGTCCTGAAACACCATGGCATCCTTGAGGCTGCCTTTGGATTGTGGGAGCAGGGCCCAGCCAGTTGTGCCCCAGGGACAATGACAGCACACCCTTCTATCATGCCTTTCAGCCAAGGAGCCAAGGGGCTTAACTTCAGTTGCTCAACTAAGGGCTCTTTTTCTGGGCTGCAAGTCCTTGTCCAGTGTGAATACGCAGAGCGGAGCCAGGAGTGCAAGTGTATTGATGCAGGTCCAAGGAGGCCGTGTGCCCCAGCTCTTTGCAAAATCCCATCTGGGTTTTATTTTGCAGAGGCTGCAGCCCTTTTCTGTGTAACTAGGGAGCATGGGAGCACAGCTCACCCCTCCCGCAGGGGATACCAGCCTGACCCCACCCCAAGCCGCATGCAGTTTCTAGGTTAGTGTCACCAGCGGTGCCAGACGAGGTATCTTCCCACCTGACCTGGTGTTCTCCCAGTTGAAAGGTCAGAAAGGAGCTGGGCGGGGTGCCTGGGTGGCTCAGTCAGTTAAGCATCCAACTTCGGTTCAGGTCATGATCCCACAGTCCGTGAGTTGGAGCCTCACATCGGGCTCTGTGCTGACCGCTCAGAGCCTGGAGCCTGTTTCGATCTGTGTCTCCCTCTCTCTCTCTGCCCCTCCCCTGCTCATGCTCTGGCTCTCTCAAGAATAAACATTTAAAATTTTTTTTTAAAAAAGAAAGAGGAGCAGACCTGTTCCCTCAGGCCCACTTCACCCTGAAATTACTAACCCAGATCTTGGGTATTCCTTGGCAATACCTGACTCACATCTCCTTTGTGAGCCAGAGCTCAGGATTATAAACCGTCCTGGTACACACACTCCTGTGAGTTTATCTTAATTCAGTTCCTTTTTTTTATTGAATATGGCAGGTCCCTTTCAATGTCCTTTGAAACCTCTCATCTTAATCCTAAAATACTTATGAAAACAAAATAAAGTTGAATTAAAAAAAAAGCATCTTGGTTGATTCAGGTGCACATGAAGGAAGTTGGGGGACCTGATGCAACACTAAGGCAAATCCACTGCCCCGTGCATTCCAGAACTCCATCGCGGCGCCCGGGGGCTGGGACTGCAGGGTGCCACGGGGCACAGGGCACAGGCCAGCCTGCTGGAGCCGGCACTGTTTTTAATCCTCTGTCTGGCTGGGTTTACTGAAGACAGTTTCTTCCAAAACAATACGCAGCACCAGTTGTGGGGGGCCTGCCCTGTTCTTGTCTGACTCAACTCCATTCAGGCAGCAGCTTAATTCAGCACCGAAAAAGGGGACATGCGGAACTGGCAGCATCGTTCGGCATCTTTTGTCCCTCGGATTCTGCTGAGAAAGGCTGCAGGCCAGAAGCCAAGTCCGAGGAGGACACCAGTCTCCGTGACCCAGGCAGGGGACGCTGGCCCTGGAGTGCTCTGAAAAGACAGCTTTGAGAAGAGTCCACTCTTAAGGAGGCTCCGTGGTCTTGTCTTGTTTCGTGTAGCTCCCCCCTGATTTCCAGGCGTGCCCCCAGCTACGCCTCAGAAGAAGGCCTCTCTTCAGAGTCAGATCCGGAGGGGGCAAAGGTGGAACTCATCATCCCTCCCCTGGTTTGGTGAGAGATTTTTTATCTTATTTTATTTTTTATTGTTTTATGTCTTTATTATTTTATTTTGAGAGACAGAGAGCGAGCGGGGGATCTGGTTTTTGAAAGGAACTCCTATAAATGATAAGCTGTGCCCCTCCCAGGGAGCCCCTGGCCCCTTGGATAGCCCGTGGGCAGCCTGCTGAGCTTGTCCACGGCGCTCAGGGTTCCGGTCTGCGCCCACTGCACAATTTCCCTGTCTGGTGTGGTCACAGCCTGTTCAGCTGAGCAGCCAGTCCAGGGAGTGGTGTGTGCTCCCCCTTCTCCGCCCCCCGAAATCTCCCGAGGATACTCGGAGTAGGTCCTCTTTTCCTCAGGGGCAGAAATGAGAGCCAGAGACACACTGAGAGCCCGCCCTGCCGAGCCAAGAGGCGGCTGGAGCCATACGAAGCGCATTAACTATTAATAATTTCCAGTTGTTTACTCGCTGGGTTCGGCCGGCTCCCCAGGCCTCTGCAGTCCGGGGCTCAACTCTGGCTCCCCCGACCGCCAGGACTAGCGCCCGCCGGGCTCTGCGGGGCCAGGGGCAGGGAACAAGGC
>NC_043716.1:14413636-14439448 GCF_006229205.1 Suricata suricatta | reverse complement strand
GCCCGCAGCCGGTTCCCAGGGGACCACCGGCCAGCCGCGCCGGCCCGTTAGGGGAGCGCTGTCGGCGCCGCCACCCGCCCGTCGGGACGGCGTGGCCATCGCCGGGAGCCCGGGGAGGGAGCGCGGCGAGAGCCTGGCCAGTTGGAGCCGGTGGCTGGAAAATTGTCATCGCCAAGGAGGCGCGGGAGCCCTGGAGAGGCGCGCCGCCGCCTCCTCTCTTCGGGGTGGCGGCCCCCGGGACTGCGAGTCTATGACCGGGCCTCATTCCTGCCCGGCCCGGCTGGAGAGGGGCCTGGGACGCCCAGAGGGAACCCCAGCCTTCTCCGTACTTGTGGGTCTAGCACATACCCCTCCCTCCCCACCCCTCCAAATCCCACGCTTTGCCCCTACCGGGGGCACCTCCCTAGGGCCTGCCTCCTCCTGGCTGGTCTTGGGGAGAAGGGTGTGCTTCAGCTCCCTGATTCAGAGGACAAGAGGGGGGGCAGCTTTTGGGGACCATGTTCGTGGTGTGGGAGAGCGCCTTTGAGAAAAGTTACACCTTGAGCTTCCCGCCTCCTGCGTCCCCTCCTTGTCCTGTCACCTAACCCCTGTCTGGCACTCGATGGGTGGGAGGCCTTCAGGTGGGTGGAAACTTTCAAAAAGGAGTTCTTTTATTTTATTTCAAAACTTGTACTTCAAAGAAAAAACACCTAGTCTTTCTTTGGCTCAGGAATCGCTCAGGTGGTGTTTATTGCCTTTCCCTAGAGCTCAGGGGAAGCCACATCCTTCCTACAGCCAAGGCCCAAATTGGGACTTTCAGCCCCCCTCCCTTCCCCTTGGGTTTGGGTATTTACAGCGCTCTCCCCAGGGGTGAAGTAGTGGCTGCCGCTGTGCTTTAAAGACCCATGCACTTTGATGGGTATGGAAGTCTTGACCCACTGACCCTGTCTCTGAGACCTTGGTGCACGCTCTCATTACTGTTGGAAGGCAGCGCTTGCTTCAACTTGGCCTTCAGGCTTCAGGCTGTCTGGCACACCCCCTGACCCAAGGTAGATACATAGGTTGGTGCCTCTGTTGCTGCTCCCCCTACCTGGCATGCCTTTCCCTCAGAGCCCATCCCCTCCTGCCACCCCTAACACTCAGCTGCCTTTTTGACCTATCAGAGCCCTGCTGGCCCTTCAAGACCAACTTGTCACCTCCTCTGGGAAGTGTTCCTTGATGCTTCCCCTAGGCCATGCCCAAATCGGTGGCGTGGTCCCCATTCGCCGGTGGCACCTTGCTCATGTGCCTGTTGGAAGTCCTGCAGCATCCACCATCTCCAGCCTGGACCCGGGTCAAGGGGTGTGCTCAGGGAGTGTCTGTTGAGTGGGCAGAGATGAGGGAGCCCAGAAGGCAGAGGCAAGAGAATGGAGCGCTTGTGTGGATTCCTGGCCTCATTGTGAGTGTTGGGGGAGTCGAACAGCTCTTGCTGTCGTGCTGCAGCCCCCAGCACTGCTGAAGGCGCACCCTAGGTTGAGGAGCATCTGGTAGCCAGAGAGCTGGGGACAGAGCAGGGCTCCCCGCCACTACCTGGGGGCTGTTTCCACAACTCTGCAGCAGCGGGTGCCCCCCCTCCCCTGCCCACTGACCTTAGTTCCCAACCACGGCCCCTCCCTGAGCCAGGGCTTCTTAAACTCTCCACCCAAGTTAGGAGCTGGACCCTTTGCCCCTCCCTCACCTACCGCGGTCCCGTTTGACTTCTCTGTTTCCACCCTACACCCTCACTTGACACTCTGCCCCGGTAACATGATATGAGTCTCAGAGCCTACCTTCTAAAAACGTTCCCTTCCTTCTCTATCCTGGAAGATGGGGGGGGGGCGCACTCTCAAATTAGGCAAAGAAAATGACAGATCGCCAGTAAACCTGGGACCCCAAAAGGCTGCTCCCCATGGAACACTTAACACAGAAGCCCAATTCCAGTCACATCGGGTGAAAACTAGCACCAGTGTCTAGGACGGAACTGTCCCCCTTACTCAGGCTACTTGATGGGCCAAAGTTCGGGGTTTGGGGCATGCTAGAAGCAAGTTCACCTCTAGGAATGCTGTGCTCTGGTTTCTGAATGGTGGACGGTGGCGTTGAGAACTAAGGGATGTTCGTCTTAGCAGTGAGTTTGTGGATCTCCCCAGCTTGCTCGGGTGTTAATCTGGCAGCCCCAGAGGCAGAGAAGGCGACGGGGAAGTTGGGCTGAATATTCAGTGTGAAAAAAATTCCTGGTAGAGTTTTGTTTTGTTTTGTTTTGGCCTTTTCTAAAGTATTGCTGAGACAATGACATTGAGGGTTCTGGTTAGTGAAGCCCCAGTTCGTGGAGGTTTTCTCACTGCCCTGCCATGCAATGACGCAGTGGCCCCAGAGTCTGGCCAGGGTCGTTGTGACACCGAGCTCCTCAGCCATTCACAAAACCTCAGGGATGGAAAGGGGCACTCCCTTGGCATGCGATAAAGGTAACAGGGCATGGGATGTGACCCAGACCTCTTGGCTCCCATGCAGAGCTCTTACCTGGCTGGGGGGCAGCCCTGCTCAGGCATCGTTGCTGGGAGGAGGACACAGACCAGTCGGGCCCATCAGCAGGAAGCTCAGAGCCAGGATCTCTGTGGGGGATGCGTCAGACGGGCCTGTGGTCTAACTGCCTTCTCCGTCCTCCCCAGAACCCAGCATCTCTCCCCAGCCCCCTGGCCTTCGCCTGCTCACCAAGGCTCTGCCCCCTGTCCTTTGGCGAAGGAGTGGAGTTTGACCCCTTACCACCAACGGAAGTAAGGTAAATACGGCAGGCCCTGCTTTGATTGGCTTTTTTCATTTTTCGTTTTGTTGGGTCCAGAAACTGATGCTTGTTACTTTAAAAAATGAGTTAATCACAAAAAGTGTGCCAAAGACTTTTCATAGTGCGTTGGGTACCATTTTGGATTTCTTTGTGTATTCTCACCAATTAAATACATAGACATGTATCTTAAAAACAAGATTGTGTTGTACATAAAGTCCGCAACTTGCTTTTTGCACTTTGTGTACCGTGACCATTAGACGGTTATGATTTTGTAATAAAATAATTCCCCTTTGCACAAACTGCTTCCCCCGTTTCCCCAAGATGCTCTAACCTTGTCTCTGATTACAATTTCACTTGTAATCTGAAAGTACCGTCCTTCCTCTGGGAATGTATCTCATCCAGGATTACCTGGGGGCAGAGATTCACTGAGAGCCTCTGTTAAAGATCTGTCTTTTCAGAGAAAGGAATTTTACTTTTGGGAGCTGGTGGTTTTTTTGCTGGAGTCTCAGTTCCCTTAACACAAAGGGCCCTTTGATGGGGAACAAAGGCAGCTCACCAGTTTGGAGGTGAGCGGTTCAGTCCTTTATTCCTGGGGAGCTTGTGTTTTGAACAAAATGAGGACATGACTTCATGACATTAGCTTTCACCAGCCTCTTACCTACTTGCCTAAGGAGAATAGATGTCTCCATCCTCCCCATTGAAAAGGAAGCTAATTCCTACCCCTGACCAGTGGGTAGGGGGGACTGGTGGGGGGGCTATGCTGTGTGATGCTCATTCTTATTTCAGGATCTATGAGGGTGCCATAATTACTCAGTAAAATGAACTAATGCTTTTTAAAAAAATAAAAAAAGAGAAGAAAAGGGGGGTGCCTAGGTGGCTCAGTCCGTTAAGCGTCTGACTTCGGCTCAGGTCATGATCTTGCAGTTTGTCAGTTTGAGCCCCACGTTGGGCTCTGCATGGACAGCTCAGAGCCTGGAGCCTGCTTCAGATTCTGTGTCTCCCTTTCTCTCTGCCCCTCCCCTCCTCACGCTCTGTCCCTCTCTCTTTCTCTCAAAAATAAACGTTAAAAATTTTTATAAAAAGAAAAAAAGGTAGGTTCCAAGTTACCAAAGGACTTAAAAAAAAAAAAGTAGAATATGGATGTTAATTTATTTTATGGAAATCAAGACTGTAATTGGCTTTGATTGATAAAGTCAGATCTCGGAGTCTCTGGTTTGAGGTCTCCAAACCGAAGGCCAAGGTTGGACCAAGTACTAGCACTTGGTATCACTGAACTTTCAGAATCAGCACTCAGGACTCCTGGTTTCCGTCATCCTCTCATCAAAGAGCCAATGGTGGGGGTGCCTGCCTTAGTTGGTAGAGCATGTGAGTCTTGATCTCAGGGTCGTGAGTTCAAGCCCCACATTGGGCATAGAGCTTACATTAAAAAGAAAAAGGAAGGAAGGAAGGAAAGAAAGAAGCAAGGAAGCAAGCTAGCTGCTGGTGACTTCAGGGGACAGAGAATACAGACCGTTCACCCCCAGTGAAGTGGTAGAATCCACCTTGTTATACCACCAACAGCACCTGCTGTGTGTTAACACTCTGCTCCGTTACTGGGCACCTTGCGCAGAAAAGACAACTAAGTTGACCAAGCTCTCCTAGCGTAAATACGCAGGCTTGGACTCCAGGGGCTGCTGCCCGAGATGGGAAACAGCACGTGTAGGGTCAACTTTGGGATCTTGCACACCTGCATATAAACCCCAGCCCCACTACTCACTCCCATCATGACCTTGACCTTTGCACCTCCGTTTCCTCTCCCAGGGCGGTTGGTTCAGATAAATTAGATCCTGGAAGTGAAGTGCTTAGAACCGTACCACACAGTACGTGCTTCAACTCCTTGCTGCTTCTGACCAGAGTAGCCACAGCTCAAGGTTTGCACCCCACGAGAGGCTCAAGGTGACAGTAGGCACCCCTGAGTCCCAAGCTCAAGGGGAACGGCTTCATGCTGTCTTGTATCTCCCTCCCAGGTACACTTCCTCCATCAAGTACGACTCAGATCGGCACTTCATTGACGATGTCCACCTGCCCCTGGGCCTGGCCGTGGCCTCCTGCAGCCAGACAGTCATCTGCATCCCTAACTGCACCTGGCGCAACTACAAGGCTGAGGTGCGCTTCGAACCCCACCACAAGCCCACCCGCTTCCTCAGCACCACCATCGTCTACCCCAAGTACCCCAAGACCATCTACACCACCACTCTGGATTACAACTGCCGCAAGACGCTGAGGAGGTTCCTGTCCAGCGTGGAGCTCGAAGCCACGGAGCCCCTGGGCAGCGACTGCCTCTCGGATGAGTGCTGACTCACGCCCGGGTGGGGCTGGACCAGCTCTTCCGCTGCCTCCTGGTGCGAATCAGGCCCCAGAGGTGTCTGACCCAGCGAGGCCTCTGAGCCCGGCCTGGGGAGGGAAAAAAATGTCCCAGCATCATAGTAGAACCATTGAGAGAATTTTTGGTTTTTAAAAATGGTCAAATTGTTTTTAAAACGAGTATAATGCTAGTTTGCTGCTGCCTGGTGTCCCCAAAGTCTCAGTTTGACGAGAAAACGGGAAGCCAACTGGAGCAAAAGGAAAACAGCCCCAGTTTGAAATTGGGAGGGAGGAGCGAGCTCTTCCTTGGTCAGCTGGCCTGAGGAAGGCCGTGCAGAACGTCTCTGGGGTGGAGCAAGTGAGTTTGGAGACGGTTCAGCCCAAGGTGTGTTCCCTAAAAGCGGTGCTAATTCAGTAAGCTGTGACATCCGGGTGGGTTCAGTCTGTGGAGAGCCGAGTTCTGTGCCGTATTTTTTTCCATTTCTATTTGCATTTTCTGTTCACCAAAAACTCTTGGAATTCTCGAAATCTTTTTCATGACATTAAAAAAAAAAAACCCAAACCACAATATAAGATGCCTTTAAAAAAAGAAAGAAAGAAAGAAAGAAAGAAAGAAAAATTTCACCCTGCTCTCACCTCTTCAAGAGAGTCAGGTCAACCAGTGGCCAGGTTGAGAGCAACGGCTCCGGTTCTGGTTCCTTCCACCCACTGGTTCCAAGCTTGGGCTCTGGCAAAGCGCCTTGAACCCTTGGCATCTGGTGATGTCTCCACAGGCTTGTGTAACTCTCCTGATATGTATTTTGGGCTTTCCAAATACTTTTCTATTTTTTCATAAGGCAAAACAGCAGAGGGCCCTTTTGAGAGAAACGGCATTTTTAAAGAATGCTTAGGGAAACCACTTTTGGGGACTCCATGAGGGGGTTTTGCTCACAGTGGGAAAGGACGACCATGCCTAGGACTTGCTGCTGGCTGGGAGGGGGCAGAGGTAGATGTTTCTGGTAATCTGTTTCATCAGCATGGGTGTCCTCTCCAGGGACCCTGGGTCAACTGCCTTTAGGACTTTGACGCTGTCACCGCTGCAGAGGAATCCCACCAGTCTAAGCCCAACAGCAAGAAAATTACCCCATCCCCCCTCCAGGTGAAGGAAAGGTGACTTCAGGCTAGGGATTAATGTCACAAGTCAGACTCCAAAACGTGGGCACTGTGGCAATGGTACATATTTCTCTTAAGTGCTTAGTTTAGTGTTAAGTGACAATCAGGGCCTTAGGTGCAATGGAAGACACTTGGTGAATTCGGCTGAACGGGCCTCAGAGGCGGAAATGGCGGAGGGGCCAGAGGGGGCGGAGGGCCAGGCTGTCTCTGGCATCAGCGCCCCCCCCTCCTCCTGCCAACCCCCTGCCCCAGGGCTTGTACTTCTTCCTGCCAATCCCGGAGGTTTTTGAGTAAAGAAAGTGGCAAATGGCTTTTTCTCTTCCAATATCGGAAAGAACATTCCATGGATATTTCCTTTGAATACATCCGCATTCTATTCAGTGCTCAGTGCTCGGTGCTCGAGAGGGGTTATAGCGTGTCATAAACCCAGATTGCCACTGTATCTTTGGGTTTCTGTTGATGGCTTCTGTGTGTCCTGAGAGCAAAATTGATAGCTCTGTAAGTACCCTGGAGCCACAGCAGGGACCTTTGTTCCAAGGAGAGCAGGCGTGATGATAATCACTCTCCTTTAAGATCATTGGCAGCCTCTAGAGCCAAACTGTCCTCTTCCCCTTTAACAATGTTTAGTCCGCGGTGCCCCTGTTTGGATGCCTCTCTCAGAGGGACCGTGGTCGGGTCCGTGGTCGTGAGTGTGCTGTAGCGAAGCTGAGCCAGAGCCCATCGAGGGGGCACTCTGGGACTCCACACCCCGCTTCGGCGTGCAGAGTGACAAATGCCGTCTGCCTTTGGAGGAGTAAAATTACCTGGCATTTCTTGACAAAAATGGATTTTGCTCTCTGATTTCGTAATCTGATCATTGAAGATGAGTGGTAAATGTAATTTTTAAATTGTGTTAAGAGACGTCCCAAGGCTTTGCTCTGGCCCAGTGGGGACACTTGAATGAGCTCAGAACAACACTGTGGGCAGCGTGGCAGGAGAGCCGTGGGGGAGCACTGCCTTTGAACACAGCCACAGTCTCATAGGGACGTTTTGAGCTGTCCCTATGAGATTTCTTTGTTTTGGGTGTTGGTCAAGTTCAGGCAAATCATTCTAGGTGTGGAGAGAATCTGAAATATTACCAGTAAAGTGGAAGGGAGCGACTGTGAATGTGGAATGCCAATAGAAAAGCAGGTTGTGGCCTAAGTTATTCCCTAGGGAACCAACTGGAGTTCTTTCTGGTCTTTTCCTTCAAACCTGCTGTCTGCACGTTGCAAGAAAGGAAGCATATGAAGATGTGATGGGCACTTAGGGTAGATCAAATGACATTGACTATCGGTTGATTTGTGTTAGTTTACAAGGTAAAAGCAATGATTTTTAAACCTTGCTCATTAAAACCAAACATTCCTAACCATATCTGAGAGATACAGTTTACTTCTTAAGTAAAAAGTCTTTGGGGCACCTGGCTGGCTCAGTAGGAAGAGCACGTGACTCTTGATCTCGGGGTCATGAGTTTGAGCCCCACATTGGGCATGGAGCCTACTTTAAAAAAAAAAGTCCTTTTTCTCAGTCTCTTAAATTATAGCTTTCATGTAATAAGGAGGATTTGTATTTTCAGAGAAAAGTTGTTTTCTTTTCTAATTCAGACCTTTTGAAAAGAATGATTACCTTTTCAATTGACTCTTTTCCTGTTTCTAACCTTTGGAGATCCAGAATAGCATTTGACAAAAACTCCTCTTTAAATTTATCTTGATATCTGTCCCATTCCATTTTGCTTTGTGACTTCTTCATGTAACAATAAATTATCTTTAAAGAAACAGAACTTAGAGATGCTTCTCTTTTTAAAGTAAAATTGTAATGTTTTGGTGAAGACACATGAGAAAAACAGCTCCTCATCTTGAGAAATGTTAAGCTGTGATTGTGCTTTAATCGTCTCCTATTTCTGTGGGGGGGGGTGCATCCCCCTGGGCGTACAAGATTTCACAGGGACCCCTCCGCACTAGCAGTTTTAGGGAATTTGTTCCCAGATTCAGTGTGTCCTCTTTCCGGAAACCCTCTGCTTTGCAGTTGTGTGGGGCCAGTCCTTCCTCCCCACCTCCCCTTTCAAATTGCCTTTCTCCCACTTTGCAGAAGAAATACATGCGTTAGTCTAACACATCTTAATTTTATGGTGGGCTATTGCTCTGGCCTGGAAAAGCCCACAGGCACTAGACCAAGGGACAGAAACTCAGAAACTTCGGTGTCGGGGTCGCAGGACCGCACTGTAGGGCTTCATGCCTGTCTGTGTCTGACACGTAATTTTGTCAAGAAAGAACTATGGTAGCAGAAGCAAGATTGGCCTGTGTTGGGAAGGTCTTCCTGCCAGCATCTCAGTGAGGCAGGTGGGGTGATGACACTTTTCATTTAATACCCGCCATCTCTTCATCTCAGACTGTTGTCTTCCCTGAAGGAAAGTCCCTGCGGGCAAAGTGTTGATAAGGAAAGAGAGTTGATAGGACATGTGAAGGCATTTCATTCAAGTGTCAAAGTCACGGCAAGACTCTGTTAGTCGTAGAGTTACAACTCAAGTATGTCCGGGATCGCACATTATCATTTATATATTATCATATCATATACATATATGTAAAGTCTCTTTTTAACAGAAATGAGGTCTAATTTGGCTGGTAGGGATGAAACAAGAACTAATATTGCCACTTAGGTTATATAGCGTAAGTTTCCCATAAAATGAATGAGCTAATAGCAGTTCTAGTTTTGTTGGAAAAATATTTAAAGTGTGTAAGATTAAAGCTATAATTGTGTGTGTCTGTGTGTGTGGAGAGAGAGAAGCAAATACGTGCTGAGATTAAGAATGTTTCAATTTTCCCTCAATACCTTTCTGAGCATTTCAGATTAAGCTGGTATCGTGTAATTAATAATATGACAAATCTTTTTTCTTTAACATTTTTTAAAGTTTATTTATTTTTGAGAGACAGAGACATTTTGAGCAGGGGAGGGGCAGAGAGAGGGAGAGAGAGAGTCCCAAGCAGACTCTGCGCTGCCAGCACAGAGCGCGATGCGGGGCTCAAACTCAAGAAACCGTGAGATCATGACCTAAGCCCGAAACCAAGAGTCAGATACTTAACTGACTGAGTCACCCAGGTGCCCTTAATAATACGATAAATCTTAGGAAGACTTTTCGGTATACTTCCCAGAAATGTGAAAAATGGATGACTGTATTGATTAGGTAACAAATCATATTGCAAAAAATGCCTCTTTTCCAAAAATTTTTTAATGTTTTGTTTTTGAGAGAGAGAGCGCACAAGCAGGGGAGGGACAGAGAGAGAGAGGGAAATAGAATGAGAAGCAGGCTGTGCTGACAGCACAGAGCCTGATGCGGGGCTCAAACCCACGAACCATGAGGTCATGACCTGAGCCAAAGTTGGATGCCTAACCAACTGAGCCACCTAGGTGGCCTGCAAAATTCTAATACTTTTTTTAAGAGTAGAATCATTACAAAGTTTTGTTTAAAAAAAAAAAGTGTTTTGTTCATAACATTATTCCCCAAAGTGCTTTCTATGGAATAAAATAAGGTTCTATGTTCAAATAAGTTTGGGAAGGTGTGCTGGGCGGCTCAGTCACTTAAGCTTCCAACTCTTGGTTTCAGCTCAGATCATCATCTCAACAGTTTGTGAGATCGAGCCCCACGTTGGGCTCTGTCTGTGCTGACAGCACGGAGCTTGCTTGGGATTCTCTCTCTCCCTCTCTCTCTCTGCCCCTTCCCTGCTCGCTCATTCTCTCTCTCTCAAAATAAATAAACATTTTTAAAAAGTTTAGGAAAATGAAAAGCTGAAAATGCCAAATACGTTTATTGCAGGGCTTCTTAGAACACCTGCATCAGTGGGGCACCTGAGTGGTTCAGTCAGTTAAGCATCCAACTTCAGCTCAGGTCATTATCTCACAGTTTGTGGGTTCGGGCCCCACATCGGGCTCTGTGCTGACAGCCCAGAGCCTGGAGCCTGCTTTGGATTCTGTGTCTGCCTCTCTCTCTGCCCCTCTTCCGCTAGCACTCTCTCTCTCAAAAATAAGTAAACATAAAAACAAAAAACCACCAGTGTTTAGAACACCCGCATCGGCCAGCTTTTGCTGCTCACCAACCACAAAATCACAGTGGCACACGGCAGCATTCATTTCTTGCGTAAAAGTTTATAGGTCTGATAGGGCAGTTCTTCCCAAAGCTAGCTGTTGAGTTCAGGTTCATTCCACTTGTCTCTGAGGCAGGCTAAAGAGGTTGTCTGGGGCAGCTTCTGCTCATGCAAAAGGTCAAAAGATCCCAGAGGAGCAAGTAGAAACATACAAAACCTCTTTTTTTTAAATTTTCTTTAATGTTTTATTTATTTTTGATACAGAGAGAGACAGAGCATGAGAGGGGGAGGGGCAGAGAGAGAAGGAGACACAGAACCGGAAGCAGGCTCCAGGCTCAGAGCTAGCTGTCAGCACAGAGCCTGACGCGGGGCTCGAACCCACGAACGTGAGATCTGACCTGAGCCGAAGTTGGAGGCTTAACCGACTGAGCCGCCCAGGCGCCCCTACAAAACCTCTTAAAGTTTGCACTAGGAACTGCCACCCAGTCACCTTCACACATGTTTTGTTGGCCAAAGCAAGTTGCATGGTCAACCGTAACATCAGTGGGTCAGGGAACCATACTGCCCCCATGAATGTGGCGAGGAGTCAATATTTGTGGTATAACAAACTACTCTAGCCTTTAATACGATAATGTGGATGGAGAATCTTCAATAGGGAAAATCTAGCATGTAGCATTTTCCAGACTCCTTGGACCAGAGGACCTGTGAACATTTCATGGACTAATGAAGGACTAAAAAACATAGGACTACTGTTTTTTGAATGCACGTTAAGAAATGCTAGTATAACCTGTGTGTGACAGTCAGAGTCCAGTCAGCAAGGCCCAAATAATACTAGATATCGCCAGCAGAGAGGATTTCATACAGAGGACTGATCGCACAGATGTCAGAAGGCTAAAAGAACGAAAAGGGGACCCTGAAGTAACTCCAATTATTAGTAACTGCGTGGAGCAGCCTGCACCCCTGCCACCCCGCTTACGGAGATTTCCAGCTTAAGCAGCTAGAAAAAGATGAGCAAATTAAACCCGAAGTAAGAGGAAAGAGGAAATAATAATGATTCAATAATAATGAAATCGAACCAGATAAATAATTGTGAACATTTTAAAAACAAAATTTTGATTCTTTGGAAAAACTGATAAACCTTAGCTAGTCTGATCAAGACATAGCACAAATTACCAAGGTCATGATTACACAGAGACCCCCCCCGGGCACCAAAAGCGTACTAAGGCAATACCAGGAACAACTTTATGCCAATGAATCTGACAACAAACTTATCTTACCAAACTGACACAATGAAAGAAAATCTGAAGAAAAGATAATACCAAACTCTCAATATCTATAAACTTCTATTCTTCAAAGACTCCTTTAAGAAAATGAAAGGTAATCCACACACTGAAAAAAAGATTTACACCTGACAAAGGACTTACATGCAAAATATACAAAAAGCTCCTATAAGACAACATTAAGAGATGAACAACCCTGTCAAAAATGGGCAAGGGGGAGGCACCTGTGGGGCTCAGTCAGCTGAGTGTCAGAGCCTTGATTTCAATTCAGGTCATGATCTCACAGTTTGTGGGTTCAAGCCCCACTGCCCCTGGCAGTGCAGAGCCTGCTCGGGATTCTCTCTTCTCTCTTTGCTCCTCCCCTGCTTGCACACTCTCCCTCTCAAAAATAAACTTTAAAAAATATACATTTTTTAAAAACTGGCCAAGGGACTTGAACAGACACTTCACAAAGGAAGACACATGGATGTAAAATGAGCACATGAAAAGGTGTTCGACATCATTAGGTGTCAGGGAAATGCCGAATAAAACCTCAGTGAGACACCAGGAGATAGTTATCCGAGAGAAATGAAAACAAGTCCAAAAAGGAGCACATTTGTGACAGTTTTATTCACAACTGCCGTATGAAGTGACTGCAGTGTCTGTCCATTTAACAGTGACTGAAATGTCTGTGGCGTATAATCATACAATGGAACACCACTTCGTAATAAAAGTGCCACCAAGTTCCAAGGTGGCACTTTTTTGTTCAGCCTCAAGGCCCCCAAAACACCAGACGTTGAGATCCTGGCTTCGTTCCTCCCACATTCCCTCTTGTCTGCACCCCAGAAATTTGTTTTGTGGTTTCTTTGAACGGGCCAGCCACTGAATCCCCGTTTCTCTGTGAAGCTCACACTTCGATGAGGTGAGCTCCATGCCATCACCAGGACGGTCTCTCCACCAGCTGCGGGGCTCCCCCACCCAAAGTTATCAGTGCTCAAAACTCTTACTGTGGACTGTGTGCTTCCTAGGGGTGAGGCGCTTGCTAAATGCTTTGTGTAATTACTGCATGTGGTTCTCGAGGCATTGAGGTAGGTATCTGCATCCCTCTTCCCAGATCTGGTAACTCATGCTTGGAGAGGCCACTCAATTGGCCTGAGGTGACACAGCACATATAGTGGGAAAGAGAGGAATTCAGCTCTGATGTGGGAACTCATCATTTTCACCACTATGTCAGACTATCTCATAGCAGAAAAGGGACCCCCGGCCACTCCCACTCTCATCACCCATGGAAAGAAAACAATGCAAAGCAACCAAGGCATCCTGAGGCCACAGACCCTTCCATGCACAGCGCTCCCAGCCACTCTGGTTGACCCGGAGGCCACAGGAGGTGCAGCCCAGCTTCCCACCTTCTGCTGGCTTTACCTTGAGCTCGGGGGTGTTGGGCAAGGTCCTGTGGCTGAGCGTTAACATGTGTGCCTCTCCTCCTCCCCTTGGGGCTGCGCCAAAGCCCTTGTTCCTCTTCACTTGACTCCATGGGTGCCCTTCGACCTGGACGGCAACACAGAGAGGGCCATTGCTGTCTGTCTGAGGGCCCCTGCAGGGGGGCTCTCCAGGGGAGGACAGGCCTCTTCCAAATGGGAAAACTCTGTAAGCAGCCATCTCAGCAAAGGCGGGAAGGGGGCTGCTCGGTCAGCTGGGGCTAACAGGGACCCAGATGACCACTTTCGCTTAACTTTCAGAAAAGTATTGTGATGTTTTGTATTGGCTTTCACCTCCCCGCCCCAGTACACTGCAGATCTTTAATTCCCCGGAAGGCAGGGACCTGATCTTGACCTCTGCTCTGACTGTCTTGGGCCCTACACTATGCTGCTCAGAAACTACCCTATCCCTCGGAAAGCTGGGTCTGCATCTTTGTGTCTGAGGGTGATCCCTGCACCCCCAGCTGAAGCAAGGCCTCTAGACCCACACGTTGGGCAGGTTGGAAATGCCAGGAAATTAATACCCCCCACCTTCCTTGTTTCAGGGTCTGCTTCTGGGGAACCCAAACAAGCCCAAAACATGGTCCTCACTCAATAAGTATCTGTGCTAGGGAAGAATATTAATTTAGGACAAACAGAATAGTAAGGCCTTTTTAATGGTCCAGAAGTTTGCTTAAAATCCCGTTTAAGGGATTAGAGGACTATATATATACATTTTTTTAAGTGTGTAAAATTGGTATATAACATTACTGATGTTCCAGGTGTACATTATAATTCAGTGTTTGCCCACACTACAAAGTGATCACCACCACAAGTCCACAAGTCTGCTTACCATCCATCACTGTGCAGTTGGGGCCCTTCAACCATTTCCCCCACCCCCACCCCCTCCCAACTCTGGCAACCAGCAATTTGCTCTCCGGGAGGACCATATTTAGAAAGAATATTCCTTTGGAGACCTCTCATAATTATCTCCCAGGGATGGAGTTATGGAACTCAGTTATTTTGATGACCACATGAGGGCAGGGAGTGTGTATAATTAAAAAAAAAAAAAAAGGCTCCAGGATATTTGGGGCGCTTTTCTTGGGCCTACAGAAGCATGCTGTGTTTTACCCGGTACATTAGCTTAAGATTTAGAACTGAGATCATCTACACACTTTCTATTTCCGAGAGAAAGATTACAGACATCTGCGATGAGAAATTAAGTAAGAGATGCGAGCGTAGCGGAGGGAAACATGTCCTGCAGCAGCTGTGTCATCACACTGCTGAGGTTACGGGCGGCGGCTTCTCCGGCTGTTCAAGGCGCCCTGGCGGAAGCAGAGAGGCCGACCTGGACACAGCGGACGTCCGCTTCCTTCAGACGGAGCTCTGATTTCCTTTTATTATTCTTTTTTTAACACGTAAACCTGTGGTGAGGACGGGGGGCAAGCCGGGGGCGGGGGGGGGGGGCGTCGGGGTTGGATGGTCAGTCTGGCAGAGCCGCAGCCACGTCAGAGGGAGCGGCGGTGCCTTCGAGGAAGGGACCTGGGCGGTCGGCTTTCCTGCCGTCGGGGCTGCGGTCTTTATCCGAGAGGCAGGGGCGGCTCCCGGGGCTCTCCTCTGCGCATGCGTCAGGGTGGAAGCCCGTCAGGGCCAAGACCCGGTACCGCTTCCTCCGGTTCAGTTTATATATGCGAATCCTTTCTTTCTCGGCCTCCGGGTCGGCGAGCATGCCGTCCCAGCGCAGGCTTTCGTTGACCTGCTTCGAGAGGTGCTCTTCCATCTCGGCGACAGGGCAGAGACTTCGGGTGGAGGAGTAAGGGGGCCCGGGCTTGCCCTCAGCTTTGTCCACCTTGCGCTCTGGCCTCGGGCCATGATCTCTGCCAGGACTTAAGATGTCTTGGAAGGAAGAGGACAGCTGCTGATTCTTCAGGCTTCGACTCCGATGCTTATCTGCTGAGCAGATGAAAGGTGTTAGCGTTGTTCATCGTTCGGGCTGCTGCGTGCCCTCCGCCTGCTCGGTTGTGATGCCCAAGTCACCAAAGATGTAAGGGGAGGAGGCCCCTGGGAACCTAGGGCTCAGCTAGCCAAGCCCAACCAACCTTGTACACACCCAGTGGCTCTATGCTTTCCGTCAGGTCATTTTGGAGTGAGGAGGAACCATTTATTGAGCACATACTATAGGCCAGGTCCTCTGGATAATGGCTATCAGCCCATTTTCCAGGTGAGGAAACTGAGACTCCAGAAGTCTGATTGAACGGGGCACCTGGGTGGCTCAGGCCATTAAGCGTCAGACCCTTGATTTGGCTCAGGTCATGAGCTCACGGTTTGTGAGTTCAAGCCCTGTAATAGGCTCTGCGCTGACTGCACGGAGCCAGTTTGGGATTCTCTCTCTCCCTTTTCTCTCTCTCTCTGTCTCTGCCCCTACCCTACCTGTGCTCTTTCTCTCTCTAAATAAATAAATAAATAAATAAATACTTAAAAAAAAAGAAGTCTAACTCAAGCAATGTCACATGAGTGACAGGGCCAGGATTTGAACACAGGCCTGACTCCCAGCACGCTGGTCTTTCCACCATGCCATTCATGCCCTACGTACACTGAGGTACCCTCCAGTCCCAGGAGTCTATGACTCTACCCCTAGTCCAGACTTCTTCATGATGGGAGAAATGGAGAACCAACACAGAAGCTCCCTACGTCTGACTGTGCATAAAGCAATATTATGACAAACCAGGAAATACTTCTGCTTCATGCCTTGTTCTGATATTTCTTATATTAATAGCATTTCTGAATTGTAGAACACTCATATAAAATACTTTAAGTTGTGGGTCTTCATCAGCTCATCCTTCTACTTTTGGGGAGGCAGAAATCCCTCCCAAAAAAGAGAAAATAAAAAAAAATTCCGTCTGGACATTTTTGTATCTTCCTACTCCTCAAAAACAAGTTGGCGTCCCCTGCTGACGATAAGAGTTACATGCCACTACAATGTCTAGAGTCAGAAACTAAGCCAAAAAGATGAGGTTTCCCAATTTGGTTTTGGAGATACACATGGGGCTTTCGACCTAAACTCCAGAATTTCTTTCTTGCCCTTCAATGAAGATTCCATTCGAAGAAGTCATCATAATCTTCCCGTGGCTCCCTCCCCGAATACAAGGGTGACACGGGGAAGGCTGCCACTCCTTCTGCTTCCTGCCTGCCAGTGGTGCCAGCTTTGCGTGCGGTGGGCCAGGGCCCAGGAACTTGAACCAAGGACTAACCATGCTGCAGGTCAGGGCTGCTGTGCCAGGATGAAGGAGAGCTGCCTCTCTGACCAGCAGAGCCCCAGGGGGGGACCACACAAGTGACACTGGAGAGTTAGCACTCAAAGGCAGGTGCCTTCTGTGTCACCGTTGCATTCTCCATAAAGTGGGTGCTCAGTGTCTCTTTTGAGAAATCAGGGGGATGGGTGGTTCTGGGAGAGGAAATTCATGACATACAGGTAGCCTGTGGGATTGTGGCAGGTGTTGGTATGTGTGTATGTGAGGTGTCCACAAGACTGGAGAAGCTGGGGGCACCTAGGCAGCCCTGTTGGTTAAGCGTCCGACTTCAGCTCAGGGCATGATCTCACAGCTTGTGAGTTCGAGCCCCGCATCGGGCTCTATGCTGACTGCTCAGAGCCTGAGCCTGCTTCAGATTCTGTCTTCATCTCTCTCTCTCTCTCTCTCTCTCGCTCGCTCGCTCATGCTGTCTGTCTGTCTCTCTCTCCTTCTCTGTCTCTTTCAAATATAAATAAGCATTAAAAAAAAAAAAGACCGAGAACCTGAGTGCATCCGGTTGCATGTGTCCAGGAAGTGTCGGGGGTGGGGTGGGGTTTATGCATGCGAGTGTGTAGCAGAAGACACATATGTATGTGTAGGCTGGGAAGGGGTGTGCCTGATGGGGTATCTGCACTTTAGTTTTATTTGTTGGTAATAATGATATACGAGGGTGCTTGTTGAGGGAGTTGGCGATTATAAGAGTATGCAGCAGTGACTGGCGTGAGGGTGTCTGCACGGCTGATGGCTGGCCCTGGCTAAGGGGGTGGTGGCAGAAGACAGTCTGTGCAGGAAAGATACTTTATATGCATTTACAGGACATCTAACATCTAGAGGGCAGGTGCCCCGAACGCATTAGACAGAAGGCAAAAGCCTGTGTTTCTCTGCATGTTGGTCACTAGTGTCTTAGTATCTTAGGATTGAGGAAAGTGTGTGTGTGTGTGTGTGTGTGTGTGTGTGTGTGTGTGTGTGTGAAGATGAGGGGATTCCTGTAGGAGGGCTTGAAATTTCTGTGGGCAAGGTGTGGCTACTTAAGATTATGAGTTTCAGCTGAGGGATCAGGAAATTGAGAGGGTGTCTGGGCAAAGCTGAGTTGGTGGGTGGAGCTGGGAGGCTCTGTGGGAATATCGCTGGGGATGTTGGGGATCTCTATGGGGTAGACGGTCCCTATGGATGTTGAGAATTCTCCATGCAGGATTTGAGGTCTCTGTGGACATGTATGGTTTTTATGGGCAGGGCCGGTGCATCACTGTGTTGCGTTAAGTGGGAGGACCTCTGCTTGGGACTGGTGAGTTCTGTTTCTGGTCTGAAGTGGTGTCCTGCAAGTAGATGTAGGATCTTTGTGAGGAGTGGAGAAGAAACTCTGGCACGGGAGCTGAGGCCGCCGCGCTATCTGCTCCTCTTACCGTCCCCCTTGCCCGACCCTTTGGTCTTCTTCTTCTTTTTCTTCTTCACCTTCCGTTTGCTCAGTTCTGAGGCTTTGCCAGCGATTGGGGGCAGTTTGGCTCTCTGCAAGCTCGCAGCGCCACCCTCTCGCTCCTCCTCCACCTCCTCGTCGTCGCCCTCGCCCTCTTCGCCGTACCCCGACGCCGTGGTCCCGTTGCAGTCCATCCGCCCTCCCGGCCGTCACCTGCGCCCAGGACAGCCCAAGACCCGCTGCCGCTGAGCCCACGGCCGCAGGAGCTAGGCGCCAGACCAGGGCCACGCGTCTCCATGGCGACCGCCGCACTCCGCGCGTGCGCAAGCGGAAAGGGGCCCCGCCCAGGGGCGCAGGTGTGCGCATGCGCCTTTCAGTCTGTGTGCGACCTCGTCGAAGGTGCGTCCTGGAGGAGAGATTCTAAAGCCTGGGCTGAGGCGCACGTTCGCTTCTGTGCCTTTTAAAATGCTGTTGGTTGTCTGCTAAATTTTTATCTCCCAAGTTCCAGTCTCGGTACGTCCATCCTGGGCTTGCAAGCCCAACGCGTCTCAAAGAAACCTGTTTCTGCATGGTTCTCCTCGAACAGAACGGCTGGACGGGCAGAAACCTCCTTCCTCGACACTCTCCCTGTGCCCTCACCTAGGCTGGACTCAACGGTCATGCCAGGCACTTGAACTTCCGGACCCACCTTCTAAATGGCCTCACAAACTCTTTAGCCGCACACCTGCTGTAATGAACTTTTCGAGACATTTGGCTAAATTTCTCTTGTTTTAAAGCCCTTCAGTGGGTCCCTGTCAAAATACCTATCAAGACTGAACTTTAGGGGCGCCTGGGTGCCACAGTCGGTTGAGGGAGTCTATTCAGACTCTAGGTCGTGGTCTCACAGTTCCAGAGTTCCAGCCCCGGATCGGATCGGGCTCGCTGGGCCGGCTTCAGCCCTGTGTCCCACCACTCTCTTTGCCCCTCCCCGGCTTGCGCATGCGTGCTCTCTCAAAAAACAAACAAAAACGTAAAAAACCCCTGAACTTTACTGTAGCTTATGAGGCCTGGTGTGATCTGTCTGCTTTTCTTGCCGGGGTTCATCCACCACAGATTGCATTTTCAAGAAATGACTACAGTAGTATCTCTCATCCCACTGTTCTCTTCTAGAATCCTACCACTTCCCCATCAAGAGACAGAGTCTAAAACCATGCCCCTTCAATCTGGGTGGGTTGGCTGACTCACTTGGAACCCATGGAAGAGGCTGTGGCTTCTTAGCTAGGCACTGCAAGGTAATCGGCAGCGTCCATGTTAGCCTTGGCGACCTCAGCCGACCAGAAGGAAGTCGGACACCTCGAGGCTGCCATACTGTGAAGAAGCCCAAACTAGACCACATGGAGAGACTGTAAAACTATGTGGAGAGAGAGAGAGAGAGAGAGAGAGAGAGAGAGAGAGAGAGAGAGAGAGATGCCCCAGCTGCTCCAGTCCCCACCTTTCCACATCCAGCCATCCTCCTACTACAACAGCAGGAGAAAGCCCCCAACGCAGGCCAGCTCCATCCAGCCAAGCCCATCCCAAGTTCCTGACCCAAAGAAGTTGTAAGAGATAAAATGATTTGTAATTGTTGACAAAACTAAGTTTGGGGGTAATAAGATAGGCAGGAATAGTTAACTGGAACTTCAGTCTTTGATTTTAGCCAGTCTAGTGATGAGGTTTTGGGATGATGGTGGGGTTTTAGGGTTCAGAGCTGACAACTAAGAATTCTTGAAGATGTCATTGGTGCAAAAAGGTTATTTTATTAACGCATGGGGACAGGACCCATGGGCAGGAAGAGCTGCGCTGGGGTTGTGAAGAGTGACTGATTATATACTAGTACGTTGGGGGAGGTAAAGACAAAAGGGAGACCTTTGGAGGGAATTTGATATGCTAAAGAGGACTCCTAAAATACCAGAGGCCTTGCTATTGTCTAGCTTAGGTTGTTCTCTCTCTAGTCTGTAGGGCATTAACAACAGGGCGTTCCTGGAGAGAAATGTTATGTTCTATTTGCCTCAAGTGTTTGTCAATGGTCTGCAGGTTAAAAGGAAATTTAATTTTACCTGCCATTTCCTTCTTGCCTTTGTTCCCCGCATCGATATGGAGGAGTGATGTTGGGGCTCCAGGACACTGAGTCTACAGCTTTCTGGAGATTAGTCTATTGGTAAGATTGCCTTTTTCTTGTAATTTACCAAGACATTTGTAAACTGGTGGAGACTCAGGTCCTGCATGACTGTGATCTCTATCGGTTAATCATTTGTTTTGTTTACTTTTCTTTGTTCTTGGGCAGCCAGGAGGGCCAGAGGAGGATCGCACAAGTCCCACACCTGGAGGGGGGTGCTAACTTGTGCTTTGCCCTCCTTATGCTCCCTTATTACTAGGATGTATGAAGTCGTATTTCTCTGTGGTTGTAAGTACCATTTCCCTGAGGACTAATGATGGTGAGCACTTTTTTTTTTTTTAACGACCAGAGCGGAAATCTAGAACCAAACGCTGAACTGACTGGGCCACCCAGGAGCCTCAGTGAACACTTTTTAAACTGCTTATTGGCCATTTGTGTATCTTACTTTGTGAAGTGTTTGTTGAAGTCTTTTCCCATTTTGTAATTGGAATGTTTATATTTTTAGTGTCCATTTGTAAGAGCTTTTTACTGTCTTGCATATAAATCCTTTCTCAGTTATATGAGGGCAAAGATATTTTTCCAGGTCCACCGCTTATCGATTATTTTCTTATTAGTGTTGTTAGACCTTTCTCTCCTGAAGCAAGCCACCGAGAGTGAAACCTATGGACACAAACGGAGATGGTGAATGGGTTTTATTTTAGTTTGGCTGACCAGCCCCTCCCAAGTGTTGGGAAGTCCTCAGGAGAGCACACGCTGAGCAGGAGCTCAGGGTTTTTAAGGGCTTTGGCAAGACAAAATAAGTCATTGATCATAGTTTACAGCATTCTATAGTTGTCAATCATATTTTGACACACAAACGTAAGATTTGGCAGAGACCTATCAATTTTAGAGTTCTTTGTCTCAGGAGAGATGTGAAGTGACCAATCATAGGTCTGAAGAGGAGGAGAAGCACGTGCATAGAAGCGAGAACTTTGCGGTTAAAGGGTGGGGTCTTGCAACAGTATCTTGAAAAACAAGGTAACCTTTTTTTAGAGACAAAGAGAGACAGTGCGAGCAGTGGAGGGTCAGAGAGAGGGAGACACAGAATCTGAAACAGGCTTCAGGCTCTGATCTAGCTGTCAGCACAGAGCCCGACGTGGGGCCGGAACCCACAAATCATGAGATCACAACCTGAGCCAATGCCGAACACTTAACAGACTGAGTTAAGTTATAATTTATGGGTTACATTTTAGGACTCCCAGAGCTCAATTTCCCAACCCTTGATTGTTCAAGCAGAAAAGGGTTGGAGACTGAAACAATGGTTGGTCTTTTTCCATTAGGGTCAGCTTGACCAGGGAGGGTCTTTCAGTGTCTTTTGATAAGCAGACATTATGGGGCACCTGGGTGGCTCAGTGGGTTAAGTGTCCAGCTTCGGGCCAGGTCATGATCCCACAGTTTGTGAATTTGAGCACAAAGTCAGTGTGGAGCCTGCTTGAGATCCTCTGTCCCCCTCTCTCTGTCCCTCTCCTGCGTGCTCACTCTCTTTCTCTCTCAAAAATAAACAAACATTAAAAAAAAAAAACATACATTTTAAATGCTGATGAAGCCATTTTATCAGGTTTTTTTTTTCTTTAGTATCCCGCCCAAGGGGTCTTTCTTTACTTCTAATCACAAAGATAGTCTTCTATTTTCTTCAAGAAGCTTTATGGTTCCTGGGTTTAAGGTTAAGTCCATGATACACCCCAAATTAATTTTGTCAGTAAGATCAGATAAGGGTCAAGATTCATTTTTTTTTCTAAATGAAATTCCAATGGTTTCAGCAAATTTCTTTCTCTTTTTTTTCCCCAGCAATTTTCATTGAAGAGACATTTCTATCCTCACTAACTTGACTTGGCATTTTAAAAAATTTATTTATTTATTTTATTTTATTTTCGAGACAGAGAGAGACAGAGCATGAGTGGGGGAGGGGCAGAGAGAGAGGGAGACACAGAATCTGAAACAGGCTCCAGGCTCTGAGCTGTCAGCACAGAACCTGATATGATCACGAACCCACAAACTGTGAGATCATGACCTGAGCTGAAGTCAGACACTTAACTGACTGAGCCACCCAGGCTCCCTGACTTGGCATTTAAAAAAATATATCAACTAACTGTATATGTATGAATCCATTTCTGGACTCTGTTCCATCGATCTAATTGTCTCTCCTCCACTGATACCACATTGTCTTGGTTATTGTAAGCTTTACAGTAAATGTTGATGTCAGGTAATGTACATCTTCCAGCTCTGCTCATTTTCAAGATTGTTTTTACTATTCCCGAGTTCTTTGCTTTTCCATATATGTTTTCACATCATCTTGTCTTATTTCTTCAAAATAGCCTGCTGGGATTTTGATGGGGATTGCATCAGATCTGTTGAGTTTGGCATTCATTGACTCAGTAATGACAGTCATTAGTATTGATCCACGCACAGGCATGTGTGGACACATTACTCTGTGAAGGACTCTTCTGTTGTTCTATATGTATGTTCTCAGTCCTCTCAGACCCTGGCAACTCTGTACATACTGAATCTGCCTTTTGCCTGTCTGCTTTTGTCCCTAGGAGTTAAGTGAAATGTAAATGACAGAGATCCTTTGTGCAAATGATTACCTGCTAGTAGAGATGTCAGGGTTGGCTTTCCAGGTACTCTGCCCCGGGTGCTTGTGAACAGGTGCTTGGAAAGGCTGGCTTCTCCCTTTCCAAGAAAGGCTGGCATGTCTTCCCTCGCAGCTGATCCTCCGTGCCTGGCTGCTCATCTGGCAGGAGGCGGGCGGCGTGACCATTTCGATTCCTGATTTCAGTGAAGGTTGCATAGAGGTTATGTTGAGCCAGCCAGTCAGCTTTGAAAGAGAAAAGTCGCCTCCAGCAAAGGAATACAATTTTGAACGTTCACAAAAAGTCCTTCCAAGTAGAGATTGGGGAAGTGTATCCCAATTTGATAGATGGGGAATCAGAGAGATGCACAGTGACTTGCTCAATCTCTCTCTGTTAATTAGCCACCGAGTTGGGCCCGAAATTGTAACTCAAGTAGTGTGAGTTCCCTCCTTAGTGAGTTACAGGTAGAGACTCTACCAGGTCGAGTTGTCAGAGAAAGGAAACCTTATTTGCAGCAAATAATGGGGAATAAATAACTTCCAAAACTGTAACTTGTGAAGCTATGACTTCCCAAGCAGGAGTGTGTGGGTTTCTTTTGTTTAGGGTTACGATGAATATTCAGAAAGAGGAGTTGTGTCATTTTAGGCAGAGGGGGGCATAAGGTCAAGGAAAAGTGCCTATGCGTACATTCTATGTTATATTACTGAGGTTCAGCTCCTTCTTGGTGGATATTTTAACATCACACTGAGGCAGAGAGAATGGCTGGTTACTCCGGGGTCCGTCTGCACAGTTGTGAGTTGTGGGTGAGCTCAAACTGGTCTGGGTGGGCAGGGCCCTCCTTTCAGGTGTTTGTTTTTTTAATTAACATTTATTTATTTTTGAAAGACAGAGTGTGAGTAGGGGAGGGGCAGAGAGAGAGGGAGACACAGAATCCGAAGCAGGCTCCAGGCTCTGAGCTGTCAGCACAGAGCCTGACGCAGGGCTCGAACCCACGAATTGTAAGATCATGACCTGAACCGAAGTCAGCCGCTTAACAGACTGAGCCACCCAGGTACCCCTCGTCTTTTCAGTTTTTATCATAGGATGCTGTGCCAGCAGGATCTTTTGCCTGAATTAAAAGACAAGCTGGAAATCGGGCACCTGGCTGGTTCAGTTAGTACAGCGTGCGACTCTTGATCCTGGGGTCTTGAGTTTGAGCCCCATATTGGGGGTAGAGTTTACTTAAAAATAAGCTGGAAAGATGCTTAAAGGAAATGTGGGACAAAGCTGAGTGGGTGCATGCAGGTGGGCAGTAAGGGTCGGGTCTTGGGGTCTTACTGGTGACACAATCCATATTCCCAGTTCTACATTTCTTGCAGGAAAGCAGTTGGTCTTACAATGTTCACTGACCAACAGAATAGATGATAGTATTTTCATTACTTGTTTCAGCTTCCTTGTTCATACGTTCTCCTGGTCGCACTGGCTGGTGGTGTTCTGAGTGGGTAAGAGCTGAGGTTTCTTTACAAGGATCAAGTTTTCCCTTTGGCCAGCCCTGACACAGGCATGTCATGGAGAGCTTGAGACGTTATCCCCTCCGGCTACTGGCTGAGCCACGTCCCTCCAGCTGGCTGGGCTGCTGGTCCCGCTCTCTGCTCTGCCCTGCCCACTGTCTCCATGCTGTTAGTTTTCTCCCCGAGGCTACTAGGCAGTTTCCACTCTTCAGTCGCACCAACCTTAGACTTGGGCAAGTGGAGACCCTGCCCTGGGTCTTGTACTTCACGGGCCCCTGCTCGGACTCTCCTCCAACTGTCTCCCCAAAAGTCAGGAAGTCTGTGGAATCGAGTGGTCCTGCTCACCTAGTCCCTCTCTCCCATCATTTTGTTTTTATTTTAAGTTTATTTATTTATTTTGAGAGAGAGAGAGAGAAAGAGAGAGAGCATGCAAGCAAGGGAGGGGCAGAGAGAGCAGGAGGGAGAGAATGCCAAGCAGGCTCTGTGCTGTCAGCACAGAGCCCGATGCGGGGCTCCAACCCATGAACTATGAGATCATGACCTGAGTTGAAACCAAGAGTCAGATGCTTAGCCAGCTAAGCTACCCAGGTGCCCCTCCCCCACCCTCTTAGCCCATAATCTGAGTCCTTGGCACCTTGGACTTTATTGCCCAAATAGCCCCAGCTCACGTGTAGGAGCTATCTGGGCCTCTTCTCTGGCCCTATCCTCCGGAGTAGCTCTAGGCCAAGGGCAGCATAGATGGAAACTCCTAGGCTGACCGAGGTGTCCAAACCTATGCATTCAAGGACCTTGTCAGTGCAGGATGGAGCCAGGAATGGGAAGAAGGGTGGGCAGGCCACGGGCTGGGTGCAGAACCCCAAAGGCCCTGAAATTTTAAATTTAAATCTAGCCTTACAGATTGTTATGGAGGTCTGGTTGTCAAGGTAGGAAATAGTGCATATTTTATTTAACAGTATGTCCATTTAAATTATAGCTTTTAATATTTAGACATATGGTATGTGGGCCTCCAATTCCACTCTCGTCCCAGACTTTGCAACTGTTAAGGGCAGGTCTGCTCTTTATCTTTCCTCCTTTTATAACTCACTCCAGCCCCTTCCTGATTTTCCCTTGTTAAATAACAAAAATTCAACTGAATTAATATGAAGATCTAATTGGCTTTCTTATTCTATTCGTGAATTGGACAGCATCCCATTTAGCAAGTAGATGTGCTGCTGAGCTGAGCTGAACAAAAGAAAAGTTTTTAAAGGCAGAGAGAGGGAGGAAGAAAGGAGAGAAAGGAAGGAGAGGAAGGAGGGAAGGAAGGAGGGGAGGAAGGGAGAAAATTATTAGCAAGAAATGCATTGTTTAGGCAACGTTGCCCTCCTAAGGGGAGAGGAAGGGGTCTATCAGTATATTTCCTAGTATTGACCAGGAAATTCCATATTAACTGGTTAAAGGTTACATTCCTAGGGGGTTGGAACTGCAGTTAGGTTAGACATGAAGTCTTGGTTAGCTGACTTGGCCTAAGCAACACCATTTAGAACCTGTGGTTTTCTTTTTTACACACTTCATACCTCATGTTATCTAAAAATTAAAAAAAAAAAGTCAAAGGAAAACCCTACAACCAGTTATATAAATTGCACTGTATCCATATGGTGGAGTCCCTGGGAGCTTCTGAAACAGAATGAGGCAGTGTGACTTAGGCTGATTCGGGACAGAGGCCAAGAGAGTGCTCGTGGAGAAGTGCAGAGCAGCATAAATGGTTTGCTAGCACCTGCGGCCCCTCCCTCACTGCCCTCCAGCCCCGCTGAG
>NC_043716.1:14399498-14413536 GCF_006229205.1 Suricata suricatta | reverse complement strand
AGTGGGTACATCATATATGTGTATGTTATATTCTTCTTGTTTTTAAATTTTTTTAAATTTATTTATTATTGAGAGATAGAGACAGAACACGAGCTGGGGAGGGGCAGAGAGAGAGAGACACACACACAGAATCCGAAGCAGGCTCCAGGCTCTGAGCTGTCAGCATAGAGCCCAACATGGGGCTAGAACTCACAATCAGTGAGATCATGACCTGAGCTGAAGTGGGATGCTTAACCTCCTGAGCCACCCAGGCGTCCCTATTTTTTATACCTTTCAGTATGCCTTTAACATTTTTTAAGTTTTTATTTTTATTTATTTACTTAAATAATCTCTACACCCAGGGTGGGGCTTGAACTCATGACCCTGAGGTCAAGAGTCACATGCCCTAACAACAGAGCTAGCCAGGTGCCCCTGTCTAAAATATTTTCTAAGCAGGGGTGTCTGGCTGGCTCAGCCAGCAGAGCATGGAACTTTTGATCCCAGGGTCATGAGTTCAAGCACCTTTGGGCGTGGAGCCTACATAAAAAAAAATATTTTCTAAGCAATTCAAAACCTCACACAGCTCCAGCCTGCACATTTCCTTAGGATCCTAGTATCTGGTGAGTTGTGTCGCCTCCATTTATATGCTGAAGCCCTAACCCCAGTAATGCAGAATGAGACCGTATTTAGAGAGAGGATCTTTTTTTTTCATTGTTTAAAAAGTTTATTTATTTTTGAGAGAGAGAGAGTGTGTGTGCAAACAGGGGAGGAGCAGAGAGAAGGAAACACAGAATATGAAGCAGGTTCCAGGCTCTGAGCTGTCAGCACAGAGCCCAGTGCAGGGCTTGAACCCATGAACTATGAGATCATGACCTGAGCTGAAGTCAGATGCTTAACCAACTGAGCCACCCAGGCGCCCCTAGAGATAGGATCTTTAAAGCAGTAATAAATAAAAATGAGGATATTAGCATGGGCCCTAGTTCAGTGTGATTGGCATAATTATAAGAAATTAGGACACAGACATGCACTGAGAGATGACCACATGAGGACACATCAAGAAGAGGGCTGTCTGCCGGCCAAGGAGAGAGGCCTCAGAAGAAGCCACCCCTGGCAGTACCTTGACCTTGGACTTCTGCCCTCAATAAATGTGGAAAATAAAATGCCATTGTTTTAGCCCCCCAGTCCATCATCTTTGTTGTGTTAGCCTAAGTAGACTCACATGGATTTTTGTCTCCTGCTTACACCCGCCCTCCACCCCCCCCCAGCCATTTCCTACTGGCCAAAGTTTTCCCTCTCCACTTCCCATCCCCCACCTTATATGAGGTTCACTGCATGACTTCCTGGTATGTTTAGCCACCAGAGTAGACAAAATACAGCACAGAAAAGGGTGAGAGGGCCCAGGGATCTGCCAGTGTCTGAAAGCCTCATCCTCCAATCTCCTGTTTTTAGCGTTTTAAAAACCCATCTAGACCTGGGGCCTAGACCATGTAGGAGCTAGGGTTCCAGAGGGAGAAACTGGCAGTGAAAATGCCGAGAGCTTGGAGAACTGCTTGGGCTGACCAAAGACCTGGGGTGGGGGGTGCAGGAAGCCCAGGGGAGACTGTGTGAAGCCACCCAGCTACCCACCTGCCCCGCCCTGGCCGGCTGTGTCCCGTGCTGGTTATTTGCATGGGCTCTGGGACCAGATTGCTTGGATTCGAATCCCGGTTCTGCTGCTTATTTGCTGTGTGACCTAGGGCCATACTTGACCTTTCTCTGCCTCAGTTTTCTCTTAAATAGTTGTAATAATGAATACTTAACATTCTGGAGTTGTTGAGAGGATTAGATGAGTTGTTTGAGAAACATTAACCTAGTGCCTAGCGCAGCACATGAGATAAGAAAGATTGCATAAAACCTGCTTTCTGCCCCCTTTCCTGCTTCTATTCTTGCTAGGACCTGCACCCTCACTTTTCTACATGCCTGAGAATGCAGTGTCTGTCGTCCTTATGGGGGGCCACGAGCTAGTGATTTCTTTAGGATAGGTCATGTCTAAAGAGGGACCAGGCCAGGATGTCCCGTCTCCACACCCAGCCACCCAGCACTGTGCAGTAACCTCTGGGCCCTCAGCTTCCTTCTAACCAGTTCTGGATGCCTGACAGGACAGATGCACTGGACCACCGTCCACTGGACCACAAACCCCCAGACCCCACACAGAAAGACGAGACTCCCTCCCTTCCTTTCTGAGTCCCCCACTCCGTACCCCGCCCTCTCTCTGTATGATCAACTCTGCCGTCCTGCGGGACCCCCATGGCGGCATCCCATGTCCTATTTTGTTCCGCTTTGCTTTAAACTTCATGAGGTCTTTCACTGCCTCCATTTTGGCTTCAAACCTTTTAGTTTATCTTCTTGCCTTCTGGTCTTTTGGCTCAGGCAGAGGGCCCCGCAGTCAAACCAGCCCCAGATGGGAGCCCAAAGGACCCCCTCAGGCAAGGACTGGCCTGAGCCAGAAAGTCCGGTGGTCCACTCTAAGACTGTGAGGACTTGACCTTGACTGCCTACCTGCTCCTACCACCCACATTTTCCTGATATAAACCTGGAAGTGTTTCTGGCACTTTGGAGACAGTATTTGAGACACTAGTCCACTGTTTACCCGGTGTTGGCGTCAGGAAATAAATTCCTTTCTTGTTTCTTTTTTTCAAAATGTATTTTAGTTTATTTATTTATTTTGAGAGAAAGAGGAGCTCAGGGAGCAGGAGAGGGACAGAGGGAGAGAGGGAGAGAGAGGGAGGGAGAGAGAATCCCAAGCAGGCTCCACCTTGTCAGCCCAGAGCCCCGCTCAGGGCTCCATCTCACGAACAGTGGGATCATGACCTGAGCCGAAGGCAAGAGTTGGATGCTCCACTGACCGAGCCATCCACATGCCCCCCTTTTAAAAAATTGGTCTCCTATTATCTATCTATCTATCTATCTATCTATCTATCTATCTGTCTGTCTGTCTATCTATCTATCTAATCTATCTATTTTGAGAGAGACAGCAGGGGAGGGGCAGAGAGGGAGAGAACATTTTTTAAAAAAATTTTTTATAGTTTATTTATTTTTGAGACAGAGCAGAACACAAGTGGGGGAGGAGCAGAGAGAGAATAGAATCTGAAACAGGCTCCAGGCTCTGAGCTGTCAGCACAGAGCCCGATGCAGGGCTCGAACCCACCAACCCTGAGATCATGACCTGAGCTGAAGTCAGCCTTTTAACTGACTGAGTCACCCAGGTGCTCTGTCATCAGCGGCCTGTGGCCCAACCTGGTCTGTCAGACACCCCCAGAGGCAGGTGCCCTTGCACGCCCCCCACGCCACTGTCATTCAGATCAATACTTCTTTCTCTGGACAAAATGACCTGGGTGCAGTATCAGTGATAAGACATTCTCAACTCCCGGCTGATTCTAGAATGACATTTATTTCTGGAAAACACAATTTTGTGCAATGTGTGGAAGCCAGTGAGAGGGACACTTGTCACCAGGCCTTCGCACTATGGGTGTTTCCTCAGGATTCTGCCTTGTGATCACAGTGACCCCAGGAGATTTGAGCCTGCCTGGAGGAGGGTGCTTGGAGACTCCCGGAGTATTTCCCTCTCTGTAACTACAGGAGCATTGAAATGACACCTGTCATTCACCGGGTAGCCCTGAGCAAACAGTCCCTACCTGGACCTTGGCCTTCAGGTCCGCATAAGCCTGTGAGTCATGGAAGCCCAGGAGGGGCCTCTGCTGATGGGTCCCAGGGAGGTGAGACCAGAGGGCCTAAGAAGTTTTGTGATGAATGGACGCTTCTCCACTCCTTGACCAGCAGCAGAGCTGCTGCATTTTCAGGGTTGCCTTGGCACCAAGCAGTCAGTGTGTTGGAAGGGAGGAGAGCCAGCACTAGAGACCGCACGCATTGGAACCTGCACTGGCCAACCACTTATTAGCTCTATGACCTTGGGTGTGACAAATAAGCCCACCCACCCAATCAAAGGAGGGACACGGAGACTCCAGCCATAGTGAAGCAAGGCTTTAATCAGCGTTCTTGCTAGAGCAGGTGTCTGACGGACAGACACACTCGGGCGGTTACAGCAGACAATTTATTCCTAGTGTGCAAGTCCGTCCCCCGATTCCACATTGGCTGAATATACAGAGGTTACAGCCTCACCTGGATGTCACTTCTGCCCCCGTGAGACAACCAATAGTCTAATTAGAACAAATGTACATTCGCTGAGGTGATGCAGAGACTTTCAGTCCCTCCCCTCCGTGTTCTTTGGCGCATGCTCATGGCAAAGCCTGTGAAAACAAGCCCTTGAAACGGAGAGGGGAAGAACCAGGAAGTGACCTGTCGAAGGGTTTGGGACCCCATTGTGGGGGCGTGGGTGGGGTTTGTACATCTTTCCAATAGGTTGTAAACCTCCTGTTGACTAGACAGCACCACTTTGATTTGGTACTTCCGGAAATGAGTCATCTCCCTTACTTCTCACATTGGGTAAGTGAGCTTAGCTGTTCCGAGGCCTGGTTCCCATACCCGTGAAATGGGGACAGTAACGGTACCTCTAAGATAAGGCGTGGAAAGTAATTACGCAAAGTCTGTGTGCTCCGTGAATGTAATGATTTGTGTGTGATTCATGTCTGGGTCATTTTTGCCCTCTTCACGTTATATCCTCAGAAGGTGGAACCCCCTCCCCAACTTGTGGTTCTGTTTGCAGGGTCCCTTCCCCACACTCTGTGTAATTAAGTACTGGGACCCTTCTGTGGACTGTAGTTTCCTTTAGAATGTTAAGTGACTACACCTACATTTTGCAGCCCCCTCTTCCTCCTGCTGTTTCCAGAACTAAAAAGAAGTTTCTTTCCGTATTAGTTGTTGTTGACCAGTGCTGCCATCTCCACAGGATGTCTGTTGCCTCTCTAGGGCCTCCCTGACTGGGCAAGGGGAGAGCCTTTTGTGTGACCAGATCCAGGCCTTATTGGCCAACTGCTGATCTATTGGCCTCAGGCTTGCCTCTGTGGGCTGCTATTGAACTCTGGGTCACAAAGCCGGTTAGTTTAGAGGTGGCAGGGAGCCCCAAGGCTCCATCTTACCCAGAACATTCCTGGGAAGTGTTGCAGAAAAACATTATTAGTTAATGGTGGTAAAGATGGATATTCAATACTACAACAATAGGGCAAAGAGTCTGCTTTAGTGTAGAACTGACTTTGGTTCTGACCTGTGTACAGGTCACTTGGCCTTTTAAACTGAGAATGAGTCGCCTGGGTGGCTCAGTCAGTTGAGTGTCCGACTCTTGATTTCAGATCAGGTCACGATCCCAGGATTGCGGGATCAAGTCCAATGTGGGGCTCTGTGCTGAGCATGGAACCTGCTTAAGATTCTTTCTCTCTCTCTCTCTCTCCCCCCGCCCCCCCCCGTCCATGCCTCTTCCCCTGCTTGCTTGTGCACATGCTCTCTCTCTCTCTCAAATTAAAAAATTAAAAATTAAAAAAAAATAAAGGGAGAATGAGGGAGTACGGACAGGGAGCAAGTGGAGGCTTGCGCAGAGTCAGAAAAGTAAAACAATTACCAAAGGCCAGAAAGTGGTCAGTATCAATGTGATTAGGCCACTAATTTGGCACTGCCACCTACCCAGTTAGGCTCCTACCATCCCACAGAGACCATCCTGTCCTTCCTGATAGTTATATTTCAAAGGAATGACTCCCAGGTCCTTGAGGAAGATGTTTCTGGATTCTAGAAGGTACATGTACATCTCAAAGGGACAGAGAAAGAATATACAATACCAAGTTTTTAAAATAAATGCCCTAAGAAAATGGAGGACAGGAGCCTTTGGCAAGTGTCAGGTGGAACTAATAATAGATTCTTTTGTTTGTTTGTTTTGAGACAGAGAAACAGGGTGTGAGGCAGGGGTAAGGGGCAGAGGGAGGGAGAGAGAGAGAGAGAGAGAGAGAGAGAGAGAGAATTTCAAGCAGGCTCCAAGCTGAGTGTGGAGCCCAACACAGACAGTCCTGATCTAGTCTCGGGATTATGACTAGACCTGAAATCAAGAGTCAGATACTCAACCAACTGAGCCACCCAGGCACCCGGACAAATGGCGGATTCCTTTGGCAGCCTTGAGCTTTTCAGACAAAAACTCAAGGGGCACCTGGCTGGCCCAGTCAGTAGAGCATGTGACTTTGAGCTTGAGCCCAGGGTTGTGAGTTCAGGCCCCACATTGGTCCCTGAGCCTACTTTTTTAAAAAACGCACTTAAGGAGGGCTAGTCATCCCAGTGATATGGAGACCTTGGGCTGCTACAAGGCATACCAGATTTCTTTTTTAAGTCACTGTGTGGAGGGAGTGGACAAAATTGTTTATGTTGAAAATTGCAGTTCTTACAGGCCAAGGTTGAGGCCTAGTCCAGAGGCAGGATAAGAGGAGCCTACTAAAATTTGGCCAAGGTGAGAGTCTTTGTCAAAAGGAAGGTAGAAGTCAAGGAGACTCTTCCTGCCGAGGTTGTCAGAGGCTCCCAACTGAGCAATGTGTCTGTTTTGATGCTCTACATGTGGCCAAAGAACCAAGGTGACAGCAGGTCAGGTGGGCCTCTGTAGAGAAGGAGGACATAGATTCTCTCTTCAGTGGTGTCCTGCCTGGGGACCCCCAGTCCCTCCTGAGAGGGTTACCCTCTGTGTGCAGCAGAATCCTTAGGAGACCATGTTAAAACGTGATTCTGGGCCCCACCTCCAGGTCCAATACAGGACCCATGAATCTGCATATTTAACAAGCCCTCCAGTGCTCTGACACAAGAGGCCACCTTTGAGAAATTGGCTTGAGGTATAAAACCTAGCCTCTCGCAGTGCCTCCACGGCTCAGTCGGTGAGGTGCCAGACTCCTGATTTCAGCTCAAGTCATGATCTCACGGTCATGAGCCCTGTGTCGGGCTCTGTGCTGGGCATGGAGCCTGCTTGGGATTCTCTCTCTCAAAAATTAATTAATTCATTAAAATATAGTCTCTCGAATAGATACACAACCAGAAGCCTTCTTCAGGCAACCCCCCACAGTAATGATCTCTTGCCCAAGAAACTTGAGCATGATCCTGTGTTCCCCAGCATTATCCTACAGAAACCTTCCATGTTATTATGGAACTTTCTGGACACTGCCGTCCTCGTGGGAGTGCTTCTCTGACATTCTTCGTACTTCAGGCTTCAAGATCATTTTTTGTCTTTAGTCATAGGAGCAGTTTCAATAAATGTCAGAGAGCAAGCTAGTCGACTCCTTTCAGATGGGAATTCTCAAGTCCCTGGATACTGCCGAGAGGCGCTCACTGGCTTTTGCATACGTTCCAGTCTCTGCCCTACATAGGGCCACCAAACAGAGAATTTGTCCCTGCCAGCACTCCACATTTAACTCTACACTGTGTGGGTACAGGCCATCTTACTTGTTCCCATTTAGCATGTCTAATTTTGTTTATTTTACATTTTTTAAAATTAATGTTTTATTTAAGTAATCTCTACACCCAACATGGGGCTCAAACTCAGAACCCTGAGACCAAGGGTCGCATGTTCTCCCAACTGAACCAGCCAAGCGCCCTGGCATGTCCAATTACTATTGCTTACAGGGTGGACTTACATCTCTTCTATCTGACAACATCAGGCAGGGGAACTGTTCCCCAATCAGACACAATGTCCATTTGCCTGGAGGGGTCCGCCCAGCCCGTCCCCCTAGACATCGCCGGAGGCTCTTACTTATGTCCCAAGAAAAGAATTCAAGGATGGACCAGACCGTGGTTGAGCAGTGCAAGGGAAGGGTTTATTAAAAAGAGTACCTTCTGGAGATGTGAGAGTGAGTGAGCTCAAGAGACAGCTGCACCCAGGGTCTGAGGATCCATCTTTTATTGACAACTGCTAACTACAGGTGGAATATTTATTATTTGGAGAGGGAATTTCTTTTGGAGCAGGGTTTTGTGATTTTTCTTCCTTACTTGCTCAGGGTCTGAAGGCCTCCTTTGTCTGGGGCTGTCTGGTTTGATCTGGCTTTCTTGTGGCCCTGCCGGTGGAATGCTCCAAGGGCGGGCTGCTAACTTTCCTGATAGTGGGCCTCGAATTCCCCATTTGTTGCCCTGTAGGCATCCTGTTAAGGCCTAACTAACCGCCTGCTCTGACACAGCCTCATAATATAATCAGTGAAAGAGACAAAACCACTTCACAAAACGCCTGTTCAAACATTTCAATTTTTTTTCAAAAAATCCTAATGTTTATTTACTTTTGAAGGAGAGAGAGACAGAGTGTGAGCAGAAGAGGGGCACAGAGAGAGGGAGACACAGAATCAGAAGCAGGCTCCAGGCTCTGAGCTGTCAGCACAGAGGCCAACATGGAGCTTGAACCCAGGAACTGTGAGATCATGACCTGAGCTGAAGTCGGACGCTTAACTGACTGAGCCACCAGGCGCCCCACTTCTTTTTTAAATAAGATCCACATCCAACACAGAGTTTGAACTCACAACCCTGAGATTAAGAGTTGCATGTTTTACCAACTGAGCCAGCCAGGCATCCCCATTCATCCTGTTTCTTAGTAACTATCTAAAGATTTCCACTCTACTGGGTAAGTCCCATGACTTTTCCTTTCTATTTCCTCTTTGTTTTTGTTCCTATCAATATTTGCTTTATTCACCTTATTTCTTAATAACCATTTAAAAATTTCCACCCTACTTGAACCAGTGCCTAGGCTCTGCCTTTCCCCATTCTCTCATTAATTAACCGAATGTTTTTACCAGTATCAGTAAGACCCATGAGGGGAAGCCAAGGCAGCAAATTTTATAATGTTTCCAGAACTGTCCCTCAGTTTTACAATAGTAACGTCATATGGGGTGCCCATGTAAAAAGCACTCCATGAACCCTGGCATTTATCATGATCTGAGTAATGGGCATAGAGAGCGGTGGATATCTGGGTCACAGTAAAGCCGTCCCCTGTGACTTGCTGCTTCATCTGGGGTGCTCTACTTGGCATTCATAGCACAGGACAGACTGTCCCGTTCTCAGGGTAAACAGACCTTACAGTGGCATTTAACCAGTCCGCCAGGTTGGCTGCTCCCTTGGGAGTAAGCTGTTTTGTGTCTGGGTTGTGTATCTAGTAGTCTGTGCTGTTCCCTAGTGACCGAGGGTCCTGCATCAACCCAAGCCCGTTCTTTTACTCCACAGCACGCAAAACCAGAGACAAAGCCCCCAGATTAGTTACTTCCACTATCCATTTTATTTAAAGTTCCTCTGGTGGGGCACCTGGGTGATGATGATCCCAACCTACAAATTTTAACAGGTCTGTCACCCCATACCCCTGGTTTCAGAAGTTTCTTGGTGTTGCCCCACCCCCACCCCCGCCGCCACATTGTCTACTTTCTTGGGGGCCAGAGAGGACTTAGAAGTCCTTTCTGTTGTCAATGCATACTTTTTCCCTTGGTGAGTGGCTTCGAGGCTAGTAGCCAAAGTTTAGACTGCCCCAAATCTGAGCTTAGCCTAGCCTTAAAGTCCAACGCAGAACTCTAAATCTCATTTCAGCTGTTCTAGATGTAACCAAAGGACTGAGTAGTTTGCCTTTTTCTTACCAGTTTGCATTTCCTTATACATCCTGTGAACCATCTCCCTGGGAGGGGGATCTCTCTCTCAATTCCATCGGTGACTTTTACCTCTAGTAACTTGAGCACAGCCACTGATCCGGAACCTCGGGGAGGACCTAGGAGCCTACAGTCCTCACCCCCACCCTTTTATCGTTCTTTTTTCCAAAGCACAGTTTTGATGAGCCAGGGCCATTCCAGCAAATCCCACTTTTCATGACATCGACTGGAAGAAAAGTTTGCTTTGTTTCCTTTTAAACGCAGAATGCTTCTGGCACCAGTTACATGGGTTTTTCCACACCAAGCAAACCTCCAATTCTCAGTAGACGCCAGCTGAGTGTTTTACAATTTAATTCAGTTCTGACACTAATTGCCCAGAGGTAGCACAGCCCTCACAAATTAAGGGCTCAGTCCCACAAGACCTCTCCACCTCCACCCCCATTCAGATGCCAATCAGAGGTCCAAGCCTCCCATGCTTTAAACTGATTGGTTATAAACTAGGGGGCCACCAATTTATTATAAAGGATATATTAAAGGATACAAATGAGGGCGCCTGGGTGGCTCAGTCCGTTGAGCATCAGACTCTTGATTTCGGCTCAGGTTCCCATTCCAGGGTGGTGGGATTGAGCCCTGCATTGGGTTCCGTGCTGAGCATGGAGCCTGCTCAAGATTCTTCTCTGTCTCTTTCTGTCTTTGCCCCTCCCCGGCTCGTGCACTCTCTCTCTAAAACAAAAAGTGAAATAGAGGATACAAATGAACAGCTAGATGGAGCGATGCGTAGGGAAGGGGTGCGGGGAGGGACGCGGAGCTTCACGCCCTCTAGGGGCGTCACCTTCCCAACGTCTCCATGTTTTCACCAACCTGGAAACGCTCCAAACCTTTTTAGTTGGGATTTTTTGTGGGGGCTTCCTTATATAGGCACGATTGGGTAAATCATCGGCCACTGATGATTAAGTAGGTCTGCAACCTACTTAAGATGCTCTTCTCGCTTCTATCCCTCTGGAGCCCTTTCAGGAGCCTGGGACAAAACCTAAATATTACAACAGAAGATGACCCTGTAGTTCTTGTCACTTAGGAAATATAGAAGGGTTTTAGGAGCTCTGGTCAGGAGTCAGGAAGAAAACCAACATATGTACTTCTTTAAAAACAAGTTATTTATTTTTGAGTGAGCGAGAGAGCGAGAGAGAGAGAGTGTGCACAAGTGCATGCAAGCAGAGAAGGGAGAGAGAGAGGGAGAGAGAATCTTAAGCAGGCTCCCAGCTGTCAGTGCAGAGCCTGACACAAGGCTCGATCTCACAAACCGTGAGATCGTGACCTGAGCCAAAGTCAAGAGTCAGACATTCAATGTACTCAACCACCCAGGTGCCCCTATATTTCTTATTATATGACTGTATCACCGCAGGGAAGAGACAAATCTCCCACATAGAAGAATTCCAATGAATTATGTAGCTACCCCACTCTGAAGGAGGAGGAAGACAACACTCTACCCCTGAAGCGTGGGCCGTGCATAGTGACCTCCACGGAGAGAGTAACTTTGGAGTGGAGAAATCTGACGAACACCTGAGCCAGGTGATCAAGGCCAACAATCAATGGTGATAAATTATGGCAACAGTCACAAACCCTCGATATGATGTGAGGAAAATGGCTCTTTGTGTCTGTTGTCTACCTCCCCAGACCCATAGCTCCAACGTAACCACGAAGAGACATCAGACAAATCCCAACAGTGGGGCATCTGACAACATACCTGACAAGTTCTTCTCAAAACTGTCAAGGTCATGAGAAACAAAAAAAGTTTGAGGAACTTTCGTAGCTAAGAGGAGCTTTAGGAGACATGACAACTAAGTGTAAGGTGTTATCTTGGATGGGATATTGGGGCATAAAAAGGACTAAAGAAATCTGTACAGACTCAACTTTTCTGTAAATCTAATGCTGTTCTACAAATGGTCTATTAATTTAAAAAAATGTAGGGGTGCCTGGGTAGCTCTGTTGGTTGAGTGTCTGACTTCAGCTCAGGTAATGGTCTCACGGTTTGTGGGTTCAAGTCCTTCATCAGTCTCTGTGCTGACAGCTCAGAGCCTGGAGCCTGCTTCCGATTTTGTGTGTCCCTCTCTCTCTGCCCCTCTCCTGCTCATGAATGTCTCTCTCTGTCTCTCAAACAAATAAACATTAAAAAAAACATTGAGCTGTCAGCACAGAGCCCAATGGGGGACTTGAACCCATGAACCGCGAGATCATGCCCTGAGACAAAGTTGGATGCCCAGCTGACTGAGCCATCCAGGTGCCCCTGATTCTCTTCTTGATGGTGCATCATAGTTCAAGGACCTAAGACTGGAAAAAAAATGGCCAGCTAAAAATCTATATCCTCAGCAGAGTGTATGAGGCCCTTCTTCACACTGGTCTCAACCTACCACTCTGGCCTCACTTTCTGCTCTGCTTGTCCATTTGCCACTCCCAAGTTTTCAATATTCCCTTCCTTGCTTTCTCTGTGCCTTTGCACCTGCCGTTCCTTCTACCTGCAAGTACTTCCCTACCTAGCCCACCTGGCAAACTCCTACTCAATCTATGAGTCCATGCACTGGTGTTTTCCCTGAAATGTCCCCTCTGCACCCTGCCACATTCAGTCCACACCTCTGTGTGGTTTTTTGTAGTTTATACAGCCACGGGAGTAGGAGAGCATAGTGGCTCTGCCACTACCTGGCAATGTGACCTTGAGCAAATTACTTAAGGTGTTTATGCCTCAACTTGCATAGCAGTAAAATGGAGATAAACGAGTTCCTACTTCTTATTGTACCTGTGAACTGCGTGATCAGTACCAAGTAGTCAGCATGCTATAGAATGCATTTCATTGAAATATTTATGTTTCGTTTTTTTCCTCATATAACTATGAAGTTCTTGAACACCAGGCACTTTCCCCATCTTCCTCATGTAACAGATTTCAGTGCTCATCCAAATGCTTACCTGCTGTGGTCTCAGGAACACTAGGCCTTTCTGGGAGCACTGGGAGTTCAATTTGCAGAAGCCACAGAAGACTTGAGAAATAATTCTTTTTCAAAAAATGTTTAATGTTTATTTATTTTTGAGAGACACAGAGAGACAGAGCACAAGTGGGGGATGGGCAGAGAGAGGGGGAGACGCAGAATCTGAAGCAGGCTCCAGGCTCAGCACCATCAGTACAGAGCCCAACGCTGGGCTCGAACCCATGAACTAACTGTGAAACTGTGAAATTATGACCCAACCGACTGAGCCATCCAGGCACCCCAGGAAAGAATTCTTCATAAGCAGGTTGTCATCTGGGGCCCCCGCAAGCCTTGAAATGAAAGCAGGCTCCGTTCCTAATCTGAGGCAGTCTTTCCAGGCTCTCTGCTGTTGTGTTCCTTCAAACTCAACACTTCTTTGAGTTCTCCCCCAAAATCTACTCACACAGAAGTGTCAGGTATAAATCTTTCCTGGGTGGGCAGCGATCCAAAGAGAAGCCAGGTCCCCCCAGAGATGGAAAGTGCACTGTCACAGGCTATGCCAGCAGCATGAGAGCGAGTCCTGGAGGGTGGTTTGGGGGCGGGTAGGTGGGGTAGAACTTGTGGAAACCCTGCAGCTTTGGTCATTCAATCCTTACAACTGGACTATTAGCAGTTCTCTTTCCCAGAGACTTAGCCACTAGCTACCCTGGTGACTGCAATTTAAATTAAGCACAATTAAATGAAACTTAAGAATCCATCTCATAGTGGACAGCACAGCACTACAACATTTCTCTAATTGCAGGAAGTTGGCTGGACAGTGCGAGCTTAGGGTGGTTTGCTCACATGGCCAAGATCCCGACTCCCACGGGGAAGATCCAGATCCCAAACAAAGGTCAACCCCAGAGACTGGCGGGGGTGCTGTGTGTCTGGAACAGGACTCTCAGATTTGGTGATCGCTCGACTACTGATTTCTGGGGTTATCTCAGGAAATTATTTCGTAAATTTGGGGGGCGGGGATCTGATTGCTTTCCAGGTAGAGTGAAGGGTTAAAGATTTTCAGCGAGGCCCCTCCATTCTTCCCCGCCTCCCACCCTGAGGCTCAGAGGGGATGAAAATGGAGAATACTGCAGATGTCCTTTAAATGGTGGAAGCAAGACCCCAGGCTGATGAAAGCTTTAGCTTTTCAGGCCTGTTTCCCTCACGGGCTGTAGCAAGTTGCCTCAGTTTGCCCCTCCATCAGTGCAGGATTCACCTATTCAACAAACAGACATTGAGCTCCAGCGGGTGCCCGGTGCTGTTTCAGGCCTCACACGGGCCCTCCCTCCGTGTCCTGGGCTTGTGAGAATGGCTCATTTTTGGCTCTGGGGACTGGAAGCCGCTCATGGAAAAGAGTGGTGTTTGCAATCCAATAACCAGAAGGGGCCACCCGCGGCGAGGGGTGCCGTGCAGCGGGACCCTCGCCCGCCAGGTGACCTCAGGGCCGGTTCTCCCGCGCGCGCGGCAACAGGTCCCGGGGCGGAGAGGAGAGGGGAGGAG
>NC_043716.1:14334798-14399398 GCF_006229205.1 Suricata suricatta | reverse complement strand
CAGAAGACTTGGATGAAGGAATCAGGATGCCTCATTGCTTTCAGGATGAAGGCTCTGGGCTTGTCGTGGTGCATATGACTCTGCGCTATTGCGGCAGAAGTCCCCTTCCCTGGACTTTAGCAAGGGCTCTGCTGGGATATCTGGGGCTTTTGTCCCTTGCCTGGCTGGAAGGCTGAGGACCTGATTTTCCCGTCTGGGTGGTCTGTGTACATCCCGCCCCACCCCCATGTCCCCAGGTTGTTCTAAGGAGAGGTGTGATGCAGAAGATAGGAACCCATCCTCAGTGAGATCAGGGCCAGGGGAATGGTGGTGACTGATCAAGTTCAATCTGTGTTGCTCCATGGGAACCTTTGATCTTCCTAGCAGCTGGGGGCTGAAGGAGGCAGTGGTGGCCCTGGGCACCCTGTGACAGCATTGGCAGAGCCAGGGCTGCAGTCAGGCTTTGCCCTTTCCCTCCCCTCCACCTTGAGAGAATGTGCTCTTCCTGGGGTCTCCACGCCCCTCATCCTCCTGCCAGTGACATCCAGTTGGTTTCCCATCTCTTGGGGGGCGGGGAGACACGCATCAGAGCCCTAAGCTTCCTCTTTTCTCTCGCTGTCACATTTTTCAGACAAGTGCTCTGCACCTGCCGCCTGCCTCTCAGCTCCACGCCTCCCCCTCTTAATCCTCGGAAGCCCGGCCCCACCACTTTGCTGAAACCGCTTTCCTGAAAGTCATCTTGTTTCCACACATTGCTCTTTTGATGTCCTCGTCCTTTTGCCTGTGTGCTTGTGTCTTTTCTGTAGCTTCTTTGCTGTGATTTCTGGGGTACCCCACTCTCCTGGTTTTGTCCTTCTCCATTCTTTCTCTCTGGACCCCTCTTCCCTCTAGCGGGATGTGTCTTGAGGTGCTGTGCTTAGCCTCTGCAGGAGCGGTCTCCAGGAGCCCTCTCTGGGTTCTAGCTCCAGTCCTGGCTCCTTGGATGCCCCAGGGACACCCCAGACTCAGCACCTGGGAGTCTGGCTGCCTTCTCCTGGGCAGCTGCTCTCGCTTGCTCCTCAGAAGTGAGGTTCCCTCCGAAGTGTCTCGCCCTCTCGCAGCCCCTTTGGGAACCCGCAGCTGCTGCAGGCCTTGAACATCTCAGGCCAGGTCTGGGGGCCCCGTAGCTGGTCTCTCTGATGTCAGAATCCCATCCAGCCTCCGAGGTATGTCTGCCACGTCACTTGGAGACTGACGGTCCCTGAGTACCCTCTGACCTTCCTCCCCTGAGAAATCTTCCGAGGCTCTGGGTTTCCACCCACCCAAAGCCTAGCTCTTCTGCCCAGAAGTGAAGGCTCCTCAGTCACGTGTCCTCACTCTCCCAAACCAGTATCCAGTCCTGCAACTTCTTTCCTTCCTTCCGTGCTCTGCCCTTTTGCCCTTATCCTTGCTCAGTCACTTTCCCTGGGAAAGGTTGGCAGACCCCTCTGGCTGCACTGGGGGCCCTTTTCTTGGCCTTCCCTCCCCACCATGCCCTTGTGCAGCTGTCTGCCTGCTGTTCTCCGGCCCTTCGTGTCCCTGAAGATCCCCAGGACCTGGCACCCTGTAAACACTCCCTAAAGGAATTCCCGCCCCCAGACGCCCATGAATACCTCTCTGTTGGCCTTCAGAGTCTGGCTGAAAGTCCACCTCTGTCCTAGACTGTTCCAGTGTTCCGATTCCCATCCATCTACACTCCTGCTGGGTTATTGATGGATTCATTACAGTTTGTGCCACCCAATTCAATACTTTGTTCTCTGCCATTAGCCTCCAGTTGCATCACGGGCATGAGAGATGCTCTTCCGGCTCTTAATCATAGCAGCTGTTTATTGAGTGCTCATTAGGAACGGGGCAGTGTGCTGATCTTCCAGGCGGTTCCCTTGTGTGTGTTATCCTCTCCATGCCCAGAGGGGTGGGCACTGCGATGATCCTCTCGTTCTGCCCCTGAAGACTCAAGCCCAGAGAGCTTCAGGGTGCTGCCTAAATGACACAGCTTGTAGTGGGCAAGGGCAGAGGCTGGGACCTGAGTCTGTCTGACTCTCGACACTTTTCCAATGCTAGGATTTGCTGTTCAGGGAGCGGATGCGTGCTTCAGTCCAAGGCGCGTTCTGTGTCCTCTTGGCACCTGGCCCAGGTGTGGGATGTGCCAGTGGCCTGGTCAGCCGGTTGCTTTGGGACTCCAGGAGAGGACTTTGTAACAGAACAGATGGTTAATGGTGGCACAAGTGACTCAGAGAGGCTGTGATATCTGCCCCGAGGCCTTAGAAACAGGCAGTCTGTGTGAGTGAGTGTGTGTGTGTGCATGCGCGCATGTGTCTTAAGTAAAAGTTGTGATACAGAGGACTCTGCAGCACCCTTGGATAGTTTGGGTCTTTTCTGTCCCGTAAGGCCAGTTTACATGCTTTTTTTTTTTTTTTTTTTTTAGTAAACAAAATCAACCCCATCCTCGCAAGCAGTAAGGCCTTCAACTAAAGTTTCCTAGTCCTTCCTTCCCTCTGCAGGTCACTGTCATATGAAAATGAGTTCCTGCTGTGAAATACAGTTGCCATGGCAACCACTGGAGTGAGGCCCTGAGTCTCTTGCTCTGAGGTCTCTGCACTGTTAGCTTCCAGAGGCTTTTTCCGTCTCTGTCGCCTAAAATCACAAAATACTGCACGTCACTCTCCTTTTGCGTGGACGTGGAAACATTTTGTTTTTTCGGGCAGCAATTTCGGGGCACTGTCGATGCCCCGAAAGCTTGTCACTGGCCTGCTGGCACGTACCGTTGATAATGACTTGAGAACAGTGCCCCTGGTGTCGACCATATTTTGAGTGGAGGCCATTGCACAGGGGCTGTGGCCGCCTTGGGCAGTGGGGAGGCAGAGGGAGAGAGTGTTTCAGTGTGGCAAGGAGGGCTTTTGGGTGCAGGTCTGCTTGACTTGGAGGTGGTGAAATGGTTTATCCTCAGTTGCTGTCTCCCATGTTCGAGCCTTGCTCAGCTTCGCAAAGTGGGGTACCCCAGGGGTGCCCAGAAAGGGTGCCTTTGGCTGTAATCATAGCTACTGACATTGATTGAGCACTTACTGTGTGCAGATGACATTCTCTTATTTAATCCTCAACCAAGCGGAGTTAAAAGTACTATTATTGGGGCACCTGGGTGGCCCAATCAGTTAAGTGTCCTAATCTCAGCTCAGGTCGTGATCTCAGGGTCATGAATTCGAGCCTCACTTTGGGCTCTGCATGGGGTAGGAAGCCTGCTTAAAAAAAAGTTCTGTTATTATCCCCATTTTGTATGTAAGGGAATGGATGTATAGAGAAGTTCAGTGCTTGCCCAAGGACACACAGCAGTGGTCCTAGGAAATGGGACTCTAATGGCCAGTGCCCTTACTTGGTGCCATGTAGAAGCTTAATGTTGTTATTGTTGTTTTTTAATGTTTATTATTTATTTTTTGAGAGAGAGAGAGAGAGACAGTGGGGAGTGGGGAGGGGCAGAGAGGGAAGGAGACACAGAATCTGAAGCAGGCTCCAGACTCCAAGCTGTCAGCACAGAGCCCGATGTGGGGCTGGAACCCACAAACTGAGATCATGACCTGAGCTGAAGTCGGATGCTTAACTGAGCCACCCAGGTGCCCCTGGAAGGACTATGTTTAAAGAACAAAAGGGTGAATTGGAGAGGTAGGGTAGGTTGGCTTTCTCAAGATTTGAGTCCTAACGCAGCAGTTTTCAACCTTTTTTGTTCTGTTTTGTTTTTAGTTTACAACTTTTTATGTCTTATGGGCAAATGGTGAAAAAGCATGTGCTAGAATGTTTTTTTTAAATAAAATTTTTTGAACGTTTATTTATCATTGAGAGACAGAGAGAGACAGAGCACGATCATGGGAGGGGCAGAGAGAGGGGGAGACACAGAATCTGAAGCAGGCTCCAGGCTCTGAGCTAGCTGTCAGTGCAGAGCCTGATGTGGGGCTCGAACCCACAAATGGTGAGATCATGACCTGAGCCTAAGCCGGATGCTCAACTGACTGAGCCAGCCAGGCGCCCCTGTGCTAGAATGTTTATAGCGGCACTACTTGTAATAGCCAAAAAACTGGAGATCACCCAACATTCAACTTGGCAGTAGGGTGGGCAAATAAATTGGGGGAAGTACACATGACAGAACATTCTAAGTGATGATGAGCAATGTGGAGCCACATGGAGCAACATGGCTGAGTTGCATAAACCAAATAATTGCATTTATTTAGCTTTTCCACCAGCGGTGAATGTTCAGGCCGTACAGGTTTTCGTGATTGCAGATGCCGCAGAGGCTGTCCCAGAGCTCTGACCTGTGCTCACAGGCTGGGGATTCTTTAGGGCGGGTCCTCAGGAATTAGAGACCTTGTGTCACAGGGCAGGTGCTGTTTTCATTTTGACAAATGGATGTCCACTGTGATGTTCCTTTCCGGGCCTCAGAGCCCTTGGCCTTACCAGTCTGCTCCCTAAGAAGTTTCCTCTTGTCAGCTCTGGCCTGGCATGGCGGTCTCACTGGCATGTTCTGTGTGCTGGTTTTGTCCCATTGCTCTTCCTAATCATCATCCAACAATGAGATGGACCACCCCGCTCACGTCCAAGCACCGGCCAAATGGCAGCCCTCCTGGCTACTCTGCGAGGGGACTCCTGGATGGCAGGGAGGCCCTTCTAAATCCAAGATACTGCATTTCTGGCATTGTAGGATGAATAATCACTGAATGAGAAGGAGGTGGGGGCCAAGCAAGAGGGAACTTTATAAACCTCAGCATCAACTCAGCTGCTCTGATGGTCAGATCCAAAGATGAAGAAGCACTAACACATAAAGTAGTCACGAGCACAGCTATGAGTCAAGCAAGGCTGGATATATAGATTTTTAAGTTTACTTATTTATTTTGAGAGAGAGGAAGGGAGAGGCAGAGAGGGAGGGAGAGAGGATCCCAAGCAGGCTCCACACTGTCAGCACAGAGCCCAATGTGGGGCTTGAACTCATGGACTGTGAGATCATGATCTGCGCCGGAATCAGGAGTCGAATGTTTAACCAGTGAGCCACCCAGGCGTGACCTCCCCGCCCCAGGCTGGGGTTGATGGTCATTCACTCTCCTCACCAAGTAATCACACCACACCTCTGCAATGACGCCAACAGCCTTACTGCACCCCCCAGCTGATACCTGCCTACGGTATACTAAGTGCTTTTACGTGAGGTGCTCGCTCCGTGACTGCGCTCTTACATAAGGTGCTCTGGTATTTTTAGCAGCATCTAACTGCCATATGAAAGACTCTCCCAGTGAATGCCACTTCCTTTACAAGCTGGCGTAGTCCTTGAAATGCCGATGTTTTCCGGGCAGCTCGTTGCTGTCAGAGGGTTGAGGATGTCTGCGCTGAGGGCTCTAACACTGGCCGTATTCTGCTGTTTCTCTAGGCCAACCTGACCCCACAACCAACAGAAAGTGAAGGGCCTCACCTCGCTTGTCCCGCACGCAGCACAGCAGCGAGAAAAGGGCCATTTCACTGACTTGGCAGATCCCAGCCAGCCGCATCCTAGCTTAGCAGGCGCTCTCCAAACCCAACAGCAGGGAGGGGGACAGGAAGAAACCAGAGCTGATCTGGCCCCGCTTCCACATCCCCAAAGCTCCCCCCGCCCTGGGCACCCACCCGCATGTCCCCTCCCAGTCACCTCCTAGTCATCACTAGAAATCCAAGGTTCCAGGTACAGTGAAGTTAAAAGTACGGTGGGTCTGTGTTCATGTCCTGGGTTTAGAGTCACTGCTGCCTTTCTTCTGGTTTTGCTAAATCTTACCCGCGCCCCCCCCCCCGAAGTACACACTCAAAATTGATGAATTTTGACAATCCAAACACACCTGTGTGACCAACACCCAGATAAAGAAAACAAACATCTACCAGCCCCTCTGAAACCTTCCTCATGCCCAGGAACCCACTACACCGACTTCCAACACCTCATATTCATGTTGCCTTTTTTGCGCTTTACATAAATGGAATCCCATGGTAGCAGGTATGTGTAAGCCAGGAGGGGTGGCCATTTGGCCTGTGCTTGAAAGTGGCCAGGGCAGCCCAGGAAGATTGAGGCGTCCCTGAATCTCTAAGATTGTAAGGGGAAGAAAGCACGTTTCAAAGCGATAAGTATATTACGATGCTATTTATAGAAATATAGACACTAGTCCTTTACATGCACTCACGTATCTAACACACACCTACATGGAAAAAGCATATAAAACGGTCTAGAAAAATACATTCCAAACGTATACTAGGGGTTATCTCCAGGGAAGGGGGAAGGGGACCAGAATTGTATATATGGGGGTGTGGGGATGATCAAAAGGAAATTTAGCCTTCTCTGATTTTTAACATTTGTAAATGACTTTTATTGGTGTATACTTTATACACCTCAAATAATTCACCCATTTAAAAATTATTTTTAATGTTTTATTTTATTTTTTGAGAGAGACAGAGTGTCAGTGGGGGAAGGGCAGAGAGAGAGGGAGACACCGACTTTAAAGTAGGCTCCAGGCTCCAGGCTCTGAGCTGTCAGCACTGAGCGCTGTGTGGGGCTTGAACCCACTACATGAGATCATGACCTGAGCCAAAGTTGGACGTTCAACCGACTGAGCCACCCAGGCGCCATTTAAAGTATACAATCTGTTTAAATTGATCAAAGGAAAACTACTTACATAATTAAAGATTAACATCTAATCTACGGCCCTTCGTGATACAAGAGAAGTCTCCTCAGTGTGTCTCTGAGCTCAAAGGGTCTGACACACTCTCTGCATAGTGTTTGGCATTTAAGGGTCGCTGTGTAGGTAGAAATCCTTCCCTTTTTTGAGCTGAGATCTGCCTCTTTATTACCTGCATATAAGTCTGTCCCTTTGAAGCCATTTCAAACAAGTCTTCCTTTCTACAAGAGGCAGGAGTTTTTCCCTGATGCAAGATCCTTCTCATGCCTGCCTCCTCTGGGGACTAGTGCTCGCTGCTTAAAGGCGTTCTTTGTAGACTCTGTAGGCTAATATGGACCCTGCATTCCAGACCCCGAGGCAGGCTGGGCACCTGCTTCATCAGCCAGCCTCCTAAAGGTCTGCAGAACACGGCCCTCCACCTCTGATGGAGCTTGACCACAATATGACAGTTCTTCAACATAATGGTCTTTTGGATTATAAAAAGAATTCATGTTGATTGTGGCAATTTAGAAAATACACAAAAACACAAGAAAATAACCCCAGAGATAACTATTGTTTAATGATTCAAAATTGAGATAGTTCTATATAAGTGATTTTATAACCTGCCATTTTGTTTTCTTATCCATAAAAATAGTGACTGACATGTACCACATTTTTTTCTTTGTTCAGTCGTCTTCATCTTCTTCTTCTTCTTCTCATTATTATTAAACGTAGAGAAGTTTCTGTGTGGTGTTGTGGACTGAATGTTTCTCTTCTCCCCCAGTTCATATGTTGAGGGGCACCTGGCTGGCTCAGTCAGAAAAGCATGCAATTCTTAATCTCAGGGTTGTGAGTTTGAGCCCCATGTTAGGTATAGAGATTACTAAAAATAAAATAAAATTTAAAAAGTCCATATGTTGATGCTCTAACCTCCAATGTGATGGTGTCTGAAGATGGTGTGTTCAGGAGGTGGTTGAGATTAGATGAAGCCATGAGGCCAGGCCCTGTGATGGGATTAGTGTCCTTATAAGAAGAGAGACCAGGGGTGCCTGGGTGGCTCAGTCGGTTGAGCATCTGACTTCGGCTCAGGTCATGATCTTGCGGTCGTGGGTGGCTTCAAGCCCCGCATCAGGCTCTGTGCTGACAGCTAGCTCAGAGCCTGGAGCCTGCTTCAGATTCTGTGTCTCCCTCTCTCTCTGACCCTCCCCTGCTCATGCTGTCTCTCTTTCTCTGTCTTAAAAATAAATAAAACATTAAAAAAAAAAAAAAAGACCAGCTCACACACACACACCTTCCTCCGTCTCTGTCTCTCTCTGTCTGCTCTGCTCGCACAGAGGAAAGGCTAGGTGAGCACACAGCAGTCAGGCCCCCTTCTGCCAGCCCGGAAGAGAGCCCATACCAGGAACCAAGTTAGTCAGCACCTTGATCTTGAAACTTCAGCCTTCAGAACTGGAGAATGAGTATCTTGGGTAGGTTGCCCAGTCTCCATAGTATTTGTTAAGGCAGCCTAGCTGGCTGGTTCCTGTGACTACGTCCTTTCATTTATGATTTCTTCCTCTTCTTGAGGGTTTGCAAGGACTTCCACCCCAAGGTCAGGTAAATATTCACCTGTATATTCTTCTGGTTCTTTATTTGGTGTCCACTTTTCCATTCACTGCTCTCTTACATTCAACTCTAATCCAATCGAAACTTATTTTGGTTTACGATGTGAGATAAGACCCTGATTTTATCTCCTTACAAACTGTCGGCAGTTCTTTCCATTTAATTTCTTTTCCTACCAGCTATATTTTAAGTTTAAGTGGATTTTTTTTTAGTATATGTTAATCCTGTTGTTCAAAATTCAACAGCTACAATTGTACACCTGAAACTAATACAATGCTATGTGGAATGAAAATAAAAACAAACAAAAAAAACTCTACAAAATTCAAAAGATACAAAAGACAATGAGATTCTCCCTCCTCTCTTATCCTTAGGTCCTGGTTCCAGAAAGGTGTTATTAGTAACTATGTGTGACTAGGTTATGGGTTTCGGTTTTGGACCCTAGGTATCCTGTACCCTCCTCCATTGGACAAACAGTGTGCAAACATAAACTTCCAAGCTTTCTGTTTTTCATTACCTGTCACTTTTTCCTCTATGACTACATTTTTTATTTTTATTTATTTTAAAAAATTTAATGTTTGTTTATTTCTGAGAGAGAGAGAGAGTGTGTGTGTATGTGAGCGGAGGAGGGATAGAAGGAGAGGGAGACACAGAATCCGAAGCAGGCTCCAGCCTCTGAGCGCTCAGCACAGAGCCCGACTCGGGACTCGAACCCACAAACCGTGAGATCATGCCCTGAGCTGAAGTCAGATGCTTAATGGACTGAGCCATCCAGGTGGCACCAATTACATTTAAAAAAATAAAATTTGACATCAGGCAGTGCAGGTTCTTTCTTGAAATGTGCGTGGCTGTGCTTGCCTATTGGTTCATTCTATATGAACTTTATAATCATTTCATTGTTTTTCTACAAATATCAGACTCAAATTTGGAATTATATTAAATGTATAAAATAATAACTGCATCAAGTTTTCCTGTCTAGAAATATGGTCTGTCTTGTATTTATTTATGCATTCTAACAGTCATCTGTTCTTTTGGAGTGTGCAGTAAAATTTCATAGATTTCTTTATAAAGACTGTGAACGTTTGTTGTTTAGTTTGTTCCTATGTGTGTCTTTTTGTTTCTAGTGAATAGGATTTTCCTTTTTACATTCTATTTTGAACTGGATATGTTGGAATATAAGAAGTTATTGATTTAAAAAATTATTGTGAGGGGCACCTGGGTGGCTCAGTTGGTTAAGTGTTCAACTTCGGCTCAGGTCATGATTTTGCAGTGTGTGGGTTCGAGCCCCGCATCAGGGTCTGTGCTGACGGCTCTGAGCCTGGAGCCTGCTTCAGGTTCTGTGTTTCCCTTTCTCTCTGCCCCTTCCCCATTCGGGCTCTGTCTCTCTGTCTCTCAGAAAAAAAAAACTTATTATAAGCCTGCTTCTGATTCTGTGTCTCTCTGCTCCTTCCCCACTTGAGCTCTGTCTCTCTTTCTCTCAAAAAAAAGTAAACATGAAAAAACATTTTAAATTATTGTGAAATGGATGTATAAAAGCATATAAAACATGTACAGTTAAAAAAATAGTAAAGCAGACATATGCCATCTAGCTTAAGAAATAGAACACCTTTAGAAATTGCTTTTAAACCTCTCCTTAAATGGATCTCCCTCTTTCCCTACCCGCTAGGGACGCACTAACCTGGATTTTGTTACAATTATTAACCTTCTGTCCTTCATAACTTTCCCATATGGGTTTATGTCCTTAAACAATACATTGTTTGCCTTTTGGATGCTTTTGAAGTTTTAGCAATGGCATCACACTGGATTCTAATTTTATTTTTATTTATTTAAGTTTATTTTTCATTTTTATTAGAAATTTTTTAATGTTTATATTTGAGAGCGAGCGAGCGCGCGCGCGATTGAGGGAGGGGCAGAGAGAGAGGGCACAGAGAATCCCAAGCAGCCTTCATGCTGTCAGCACAGAGCCCAGTGCGGGGCTCCATCTCACGAACCATGAGATCATGACCTGAGCTGAAATCGAGAGTGGGACGCTTAACCGACTGAGCCACCCAGGTGCCCTTATATATATGTTCTCTTACATGTCTTAGGAGACATGTTAGGAGTGGAATTGCTGGGTCACAGGTTAGGCCCAACTTTCCTCTTCTCTTCTCTTCTCGCATAAGATCCATTCAGAAAAGCACACACATCCTAAGGGGACTGCTTGAGTAATTTCTGCACAGTGTATGTAGCCACCTAGCCATCGTCCGGGTCAAGGGGTGGGGTCGTGGCCCATGCTGGGCCAGTCGGCTGGGCTGCCCATTCTGGGATCTGGCACGTGTGCCAAGTGCAGCAAGGAGGGGAAGGGTTCCGCGGCGGAGCTGAAGAGACTTTGAGGCCCAGACTCATGTAGCTTCTAAAGTTCCTGTTTGCTTCCACTTGAGCTGTAGCCTCACCATCGAGTCGGAGTTCTCAGGCGTCCGTCCTGCCCGTGAATTCCTTCGTGCTTTCGTATCAGCCAGACCTGCTTCTGTTGCTCACAACCACAGACTCCTGGTGGATACAGTGCACCAAGTCACTAGCCCCCACATCTTAGTGGATTGTGTCTCTTATATTGCTAGAACCATCTTAGTAGAATCTGCCTTTAACCAATCCCTGAGTGTTTATACAACCCGTTTGAACCCTTGAATTCCTGGGCTGACAAGGTGAGCCCTCCAACAGGTGGTCACTTTAATTAAAAAGTTGGTGGCAAAGCTACTTCAAACATTTGGGCTGAGCGAATTGTTGGCTTTTTTTCCCCCTTCTAACTTTAATTTTAGTTTGCAATTTTGCAACAATTTTCTCTCGGTCCCCAGTGGAACGTTAATGGAGAACACTTAATTTAGAAGGTGAAATGTAGGAGTGTGTATGATTTTCTGGACTTTGTCTTTGGAAACCAGGTTCATTTCTCTCGCTCCTCCATGTAGACTGGGGGGCGGGGAGTGAAGGGCCCTTCCGAGAGGTGACCACAACGCAAGGGCCAGACCCAGAGTTCTTCCACACGGTCCCGTTTGCTTGAGAAGGCTCTACCTCTAAACCCTTCTACTCTAAGTGGGGCCTCATTTAAAAGTAGAAAAGGCAATGGATTCGCTTCTGGTTTCTTTTTTAATGTCATTGAATCCCACAGATTAGTGACAGGAGACGACCTAATTTCGACTGGCGTCTGGGTTGTCACAGCGCTTGTCCTCATTACTGTCAGGGTCTGGGAGAGTATTTGATCAAGGGGAAGGTGCCATGGGTGTAGCTCGCCCAGAAAAGGTCAGAGATGAATGTAAGATTCTTTCTAACCCCAGATGATAAAAACCAGCCGTGTCTGGGCGCAGCCACCCCAGTGGCCCGCATTTTCCCAGTTTCCGTCACATGGCCCTGTGGGACAGCTGGTTCCTGCCGCTCTCACGTTCCACAGGTTCTAATCCTGATGGCAGTTTTCCTCATTTGCCGAAGCCACCACTTTGGGGTCCGATGACGCTGGCCTACACGTGAAGAACTCCCTCGCGCTCTCTGGGCTTGATAGGCCCTTATGCTTGTGACTTGAGCTTAGCAAGAAATAGGACATGGTTCTTGTCCCTGGCTCGAGGGTACTGATGAACAGGTGACTAAATTGCTTTGAGTATTTTTTTTTAATGTTTGTTTATTTTTGAGAGAGAGACAGAGTGTGAGTCAGGGAGGGGGCAGAGAGAGAGGGAGACACAATCTGAAGCAGGCTCCAGGCTCTGAGCTGCCAGCACAGAGCCTGATGCGGGGCTCAAACCCACAAACTGTGAGATCATGATCGGAGTTGAAGTCGGACGCTCCACCAGCTGAGCCCACCAGGCGCCCACTTTGAGGATCTTGCTTGGCCAGAGCTGCAGATGGCTTGGGCGTGGTGGGTTTGCCAGAGTCCATTCTGCACACTGAGGGTCACACGAGGGCCCCACACCAAACAGAGCTTCAATTTATGTGACTGATGATAGCACTTTTCTAACAAATGCACATGAGGTGTCTTGTTTTCGCGTGCTCAGTTCACTGCAGTGATTCTCAAACAGGCGGAAGAGGAGCGCCTCCGATAAGCAGCCTCCTCTCGTTGCACATGAGTGCGTCACGGGCCGGGATGGCCTCGGACTGTCCCCAAACCCATCTTCAGGTTTGGGTCGTACGATGGGCAGGGTCACCCTCAGCAGTGCGGTAGGGGATAACTTTGCAGAGGAGGGAACTCGGGAGTAAGAGGGCCCTATATGGAAGCTAAATTTGCCTTCGCTGAATTGACACTCTGCACCTGGGTCCCCCTCTGAGGTCAGAGCAGAGAGGACAGGTCAAGGGAGCCACTCGGCCTCTGGTGGGGGCTGGAGCTCACTTTGTGCAGACGTGTCCAAGCATGGGCCAGGCAGCTGGGCTGGGGCTGCAGGTTCGCATTCCAGGGCTCATTGCCCTAGAGCAGGTTTGCTGAGCTCACTGTCAGCGGTGAGCCCTGCTGACAGCGGGAGAACATGCCTTCAGAGCATCCCGGTTGGGAAGCGGGGAGGCGTGTGGGATGGACAGCACGCTGAGGCAGCTGGGAAGGAGCTGCACCCGAAGGTAGGGCTGGGTAGCAAGGGGGCATGTGTGCCAGGATACAGGTTTAGTGGGGACAGGAAGGTAAGGCGGCAGCTGGGAATCCAGGCAGGCTCTCTGCAGGAGGCTCACCAGGCACTCACGGGGCCCTGACACACAGGCTAGGCCAGCGAAGTGTAGGGGATGACAGGAGGGTCAGCCTATAGCTGGCCCAGAGCCAGAAGGGCTCAGCATCTGTGGGATGTGGCTGGGGCCGGCTGGGGCTGGAGCAGAGCCGCATGGGATCGCTTCCTGGTGAAGGGCTTGGGCTCTGGGTGGGGACTTGCAGGTCTCATCCTGCCTCCAATATTCTCTTACTTTGTGGCCTTGAAACGTTGCTTTGCTTCTGTGGACCTCAGTTTCCTCATCTGTAAAATGGGAGTGAGGAGAGAGTGTGTAGTGATGAGAACTAGACATGAGAACATGAGAAGTCTTGTACAAGTGTGTAGGACGGGGCCTGGCACATGGATGGCAGTTGTTACCATGGCCGGTATTGAGGCCTCCCCGATTTGGCCTCACGGGTGTGTCTCGGCCTTGGAGCTGCCTGCAGGGGGAGGCTCACACTCAGACAGGAGCACTGCTGCTTTGGCCTCACGTTGAATCCTGTAACCCACGTGCCGGCCCTGCTTCTGCGCCGCAGCAGGCTGCGTCAGGTGTGGTGTTCAATTTAATCATCAGATCTCAGATGACGTCTCCTCCTTCTGCTCTCTGCCTGGCTTCTGTTCTCTTTGATCCCTGCCTTGTTTATTTGTTATTGTGTTTAGCCTCCAAGCCGCCTCCAGCCCTCCTTGAAAGAGGCAGTTATACATTTTGAATGAATAAATATAATTTTAGATTGAATCTGAGTCGCAGTGTAAGGAGGAATGCTCTGCCTGCCCGTGTTTCCACCCTCTCCTCTGTATCCGGGCCTGGGGGGTCTGTTGAGGTGGTAAAAAGGGCCAGGCCTGGGACAGGTCAGGGTGCACCCCCTCCCCAGCCCCACCGCAGAGAGAAAATCCAGATCTTTGTGGCTGTGGAAATGCACCGTCAGGCCCGGGGGGGGGGGGAGGTTGGTGAGAGAGTGGGTGGGTGGAGGAGGACAAGGCTAACTGTCATCAAGCGCCGCTGTGTGGCCGGTGCTTCGCAGGACTCTTAATCCAGTCCGGGCTGCCCTGCTCCTAGAGGTGATTATCCTGGTTGTGGGATTGTGGAGTCTGGAGGAGGGGTGTGGATCTGCCACAGAATCAGTTCAGACCCAGTTGTGGGCCAGATGAAGGACCAGATGGAAGACCTTCCCCAGGACTTCCCTGTGCTCTTCAAACTTACCAAGATATATGTCTCAGGCATCTATTGCCACAATACTGCTGCCTAACAAAGCACCCCAAGCCCATCAGCATATGGCAGTAAGCATTCACTCCTCCTCACGCATCTGGGCTTGGGGGAGGTTTGGCTGTCCTAGGCTGTCTCAGTGGGACTTGTTGACCTCGGGCTGTGAGTTGGGTTTTCTCACTCCACTTGGACCAGTGACCCCCAAGGGCAGGTCCGTGGGAGTGCAAGAGAGCAGGCTCAGTTGCACAAGCGCATTTCAAGCCTTTGCTTACATCATACCTGCTGACGTCCCATTGGCCGACATCAAGCCACATGGTCAGTGCCCAGCCAGGGGACGGGGAAGTACACCGCCGCTAGGCTATGGTGGAGTGCGGCTGTCTCATCTTATTGCTGGGAGCAAAGAATTGACGCCAGTCATTCAGCCTACTTTGGGATGAATTTCATTCATTCACTCTGGAAATATTTATTGAAAGTCTTGTGTGCCAGTCACTGTGCCGCCTCTGGGGATAGGGTGCTGAACAAGGCAGGCCTGGTTCTTGTCTTATGGAATTACATTCTAGTGGTGGACACACACAAAAGAGCTGTTTCTGTCTTGGATCATCTCCACGGAGGAGAAGTAAAGGGCACTGGAGGCAGGTGTAAGAGGGCCTGACCTCATCCAGGGAGGAAGAGGTGATGGAGCTCAGAAATGAAGGGGAAGACTTAATTAACCAAAGGATCCTTAATAAGATTAACTGCCGACTTTTCATCAGAAGCCATGGAGACCAGGAAGCGGTGGGATGACAGTCAACGTGCCAAAAGAAAAAGACCGTAAACTAAGAATTCTATATCCAGGAAAAGATCTATCCTTCAGAAATGAAAGAGAAATGAAGACATCCCAGAGAAAAACTGAATTTGTTGTTATCAACCCTGCCCTACAAGAAATACTAAAGGGGGTTCTTCAGACTGAAATGAAAGGCCTCTAGACGGGAACTGAAATCCACATGAAGAGATCAGGAACACCTTTAAAGCTATAAATATACTTTGTTTGTAACTCCTTTCTTCCATCTCCATAAAGCAATACTTATAAAACCGTTGGCAGGATAATAACGTACAAAGATGTAATTTGATTAACAATAACAGCACAAAGGAGAGGAAACAGCTATATTGTGATGAAGTTTTTGTATATGTTCAAATTAACTTGGCATTAACTAGAACTGGACTGTTTTAAGTTAAAATGTTAATTGTAATCTCCAGGACACTCCCTAAGAAAGTAACTAAAAAGCATGTAATAAAAGAGAATTAAAGTGGCATGCTAGAAAAATCCCTATGTGGCACAAAAGAAGGCAGTAATGGAAGAATGTAGGAATAAAAAGACTATGACATATAGAAAACAAATAGTAGGGCACCTGGGTGACTCGGTCAGTTAAGCATCTGACTTCAGCTCAGGTCACGATCTCACGGCTTGTGGGTTCGAGCCCTGTGTCGGGCTTTTTGCTGACAGCTCAGAGCCTGGAGCCTGCTTCGGATTTTGTGTCTCCCTCTCTGTCCCTCCCCCACTCGTTCTCTGTCTCTGTGTCTATCAAAAATACGTAACCATTTGTAAAGAATAGCAAAATGGCATAAATCTTATCAGTGTGTTAAATGCAAATGGACTAAATACTCCAATAAAAAGAGATTACCAGAATGAATAAAACACCCCAGCTCTATGCTGTGTACAAGACACACATTTTAGATTCAAAGATACACACGTGGAAAGTAGAGGAGTAGAAAAAGATATGCCACGCAGGCAGTAACTGAGAGCTGAAGTGGCTCTGCTGACAGCAGGCAAAATAGTTAAGACAAAAAAGTTACTGGAGGCAAACAAGGACATTTTGTAATGAAGAAAGGGTTGATCGATCAGGAAAACATATTACTTATAAACATATAGGCACCTAATAACAGACCCCCAAATCCACGAGGCAGAAACTAACTGAAATGAGAGGAGAGCTAGACAAATCAATGATAATCGTTGGAGACGCCAAGGCTCCGTAATAGATGGACCGGGCAGGCAGAGTCAGCAAGGAAACACAGAGTTGAGCAACACCGTCAACCAAGCAGACCTCAAAGGCATCCGTACGGTGCCGCACCCATCAACAGCAGAATACATATTCTTCTCAAGTGCACATAAAGTGTGCTCTGGGAGAGACCATATGCTAGGTCGTGAAACAAGCCTCATTAAATTTCACGGGATCGAAATCCTACAGAGGATGTTCTCTGACTGCAATGGAATGAAATTAGAAATCAGTAACAAAGGGGAATTGGAGAAATTCACAGAAATGTGGAAAGCGAACCATCCTGAATAACCGATGCGTCAAAGAGGAAGTCACAAGGAGAGTTTTGAAAATACTTTGAGATGTATGACCATGAAAATGCAAGCTACCCAGACTTACAGGATGCAGCTGAAGCAGTGCTTAGGAGGAAATTAATGGTTATAAATGCCTATATTAAAGAAGAAAGACCTCAAATTAATAACCTTAAGAAACTAGAAAAATAAGAGCAAACGAAATCCCAAGCAAGCAGAAGGAAAGCAATCGTGAAGATTAGAGCATAGAAAAATGAAAGAGCAGAAAAGGCCACCTATTTTGTGTTGCCGTTTATATGAAATGTTTAGAATATGCAAATCCACAGAGAAAGAAGGGAATTAGTGGTTGCTGGGGGCTGGGGGAGGGGGAAGGAGGAGTGCTTGTTGGGGGCGGGGTTAGTGAGGAAGATTTGGGTGTTATCATCAGAGCAGTAGGAAACTCCTGGCCGATTTGCATGGGGAGCTCCATTTCAGGGCTGCAGGTGACTAAGGAGGACAGACTGGAGAGGGGCAGCAGGGGGTCTGGGGAGGGATCTGCATTTCAGGGAGGTTATTGTTCAAGGTTCATGGCTAGATGGAGCCAGACCTGGGTCCTGGCACAGAAACCTCGCCACTGGCCACTGATTTGAATCCCCTGGCTGTTTGGTTTTTTTTTAATGTTTGTTTAGTTTTAAGAGGGAGAGAGGGAAGGGCAGAGAGAGAGAATTCCAGGTAGGCTCCACACTGTCAGCATGGAGCTCACTGAGGAGCTCTATCTCATTTGAACCATGAGATCATGACCTGAGCCCAAATCAAGAATTGGATGCTTAGGGGCGCCTGGGTGGCTCAGTCGGTTAAGCCTCCGGCTTCGGCTCAGGTCAGCTCTCATGTTTGTGGGTTCGAGCCCCGCGTCGGGCTCTGTGCTGACAGCTAGTTCAGAGCCTGGAGCCTGCTTCCGGTTCTGTGTCTCCTTCTCTCTCTGCCCCTCCCGCTCTCATGCTCTGTCTCTCTCTGTATCAAAAATAAATAAAACATTAAAAAAAAAAGAGTTGGATGCTTAAACAACTGAGCCACCCAGGGGTGGCCCCCTCTCCCCAGGCCCCCTCCACCGTCCCGGGTATTCTTAATGAAACCAGAGAGTGGCTGAGGTCTCCTTGGGCAATGGGGACATGATAGGGAATGGGCCTCATACTAATTAGGCTGACTAGGGCTAGCTGGTTGCAAACAATAGCCATTGAACAAAAACGGGAATTTGCCAGGGCACTGGAGTATCTCACTTAAGCATGGGTCCCTGGAAGGTCTGAATCAAGTACACAGACCAGAGGGAACTGCAGGAGCCCCTTCTCTGACTCGGGTTTGCTCTAGCCGTCAGGTCATGTCTCATTTCCCTCACTGCACACCACACTTCTCTTTCCTGGGTGTCTCCAGATGCGGAAAATGGCCCCTCCATTAGCTCCTGGGTTTACATCTTACTGTTCTAGAGAGCAGCTGAGTTGAGACTTGAGTCTCTTAGCCCATTTCTCAGATTTTCAAGAGGAAGGACCTCAACATGCCAGCTTGGGCTGGGTGCACCCCTGAGGGGTCAGATGGACCTGAGGGGGCTGGTGACAGTGTAAACACTGGGCTGCTGCAGCCCACCTCTGAAGGCAGCTGGGTAGCCATGAGAAGGCTATGGAGGAGAAGGGACATTGGATGGGATGTCAGGTTACCTTGTGGTAGGGTGTCCCCACCCCCGCCTTGGATAATTCACTGCCTAGGACTGGTCTGCTCCTCCAGAGATAAAACTACATTAGACCTCCTTTTGTCACTTGAACTGGTTGCAGACACAGCCCTCTGACTGTCCATCTCCCCTCCTCTTTTGGCCTTCACTTTTAGCCCTTGACTGGGCAGGGAACATTCCAGAATTTGGAATTAGTCTTACCACCTTTGTGAATTAAGTCCATTCTCCCAGAAAAGGAAGTCCCACCCCTTGGCCCTGCTGACAGACTGGTTGGAAAGGGCCCCAGTTATTTTCATTGTCTCACTTTCACCTGCTGTCTGGAATGCAGTGGCCCTGACTCAGGTGCCCTGAAACCCTGGTGATTGTGGAATAAATGGGCCTCTGACTGGGGAAGGGGAGGGGACAGGAAGTGCCTGTGCAGTCCGGCGGGAAGGGTGTGTGAGGCTTGGCCACCCTTGACCTCACTCCCTCTGCCCCGAGGTTTCCGGCCTGTGCTTCTCTCTCCCTGGCCTGCAGGTGATGGGAGGGGCCTGGAGCCCCTGGCCCTTCGAGCAGCAGCCATTTCCAGCCCCAACGAGTGTGACCGATCCGGATGGTGCTTTTTCTCGTGCTGTGAGAAGCAGGGAATTGAAGTCCTTCAGGCAGACACCGCACTCAGACATCTGGGAGGGACAGGAAAGGACACTGCATGCAGATGTAGGCTCTGAGGCTCCTTTCTCTTTGAATTCCTGCAGCATTCCTAGGAAGCCATGCGGTGGGGTGTTTTCTTCTTTAGGGCTGGGTGCTGCTTGCCCAGAATGTTTTCCATACTGATCCTGATGCTGGCGGCGTAAGCTGGGAGCTTACCGCCGATTAGCAGTCATGAACCTCTCCATTTAATTTCTGTTACAACCAAGCGAAGCAAGTGGGGCAGATTGTTTTATATGCAGTTAGTAGTTGGTAAAACCTCAGGTTGCCCGGCGCTGGGGGCCTGTGTGTGTGAGTAGTTTTTCTCCTGGGCGGTCCCTGCTGGACAGAGCTTGGACACAAAGCCAGGCTTCTGACCTCTGATCCAGGCCTGTGTTCATGGCAGGGCACAGCGGTGTCCTGAATCCTTTTAGGCAAAGACTCTGTTTCATCCCTCTTGGTTTTCCTGCCTGTGGCTACCCATCTCTCCACTTACGCCTCCATCTTGTCCCATCAAGGAATCAGATGCCCACAAGAGTATAGCTTTCTCTATGCGTCTTGAATGTATAAGAAATACAGAAATGTGTATTTGTAATAGAAGCATAAAGTAAGTACTATATGCCCGACCTATATGTGGATGTTTTATAGATAGATACACACATTTGTGTATATGTAATTAAATAAAACCCCATAAATATAAGATCAGGAAAAATGTAGATTAACTAGAAGGTCAAAATGAGGGAGAGAGTTGGACTACATACTCAGGCCATAGAGCTTTGCTACACGGTTTGCTACATTTGAACCACAAATTTCGCTCTGAGCTAATGAGCAGTCTGAGCGGGAAAACGATATTACTTGCATGGTTCATGTGATCTATAAGGAAAAGATGCCTACCAGACGCCCAGTGCTTTTCCAGGCAATTTGATCTGAAGGAAATTTCTTGCCTGGGTGGTCCTCTATGGGACCCTGGGTGCAAAGAAAATATGGGACACGTGTGCCGCTGCTGTCTACTCCTGCTCCTGGGGCAGACGTCACTAATCAGTCGTGGGCCTGTACCATGCCTCTGGCCTGTGCCCTGGGCAGCCGTTACCAGCGATCTGGAGTCAATGTGTCAGACAAAACCCACTTGCCAGGAGCACCCCGGGGGCGATGGCAGTGTCGGAGTCAGGAGGGAGCTCAGAGCGGAGAGCCGCATTGTCTTGACAGGCATGTCTGCAGGTGTGACCCAGGCAGACCTGTCCTGTGTCCGTCAGAGAATTGCTCAGTGCCAGCTGGAGTGACCTGTCAGGGTGATAAGAGGGGACAAGCGTGTCTGGAAGGACACGGGGGGCACACTAGGAATTTCTGACTCGCTACAGTCACTCATGTGTTCCCCAGACAGACATTTAGCAAACACCTATTACTGTTTGCCTGGAAGGTGTGCCTGACCCACTGTCCTCTCCCCTCTGGTGCCAGTCACCTCCTCGGAGACACCTTCCTCAACTCCTTTAGTCCAGAGCTCACACACCGTGCCACTCTGCACCTTTCTCTCATGGCCCCTGTCACAGCTTGGACTGATGGGTTCATTTGTGTTGATTTGTTTGGTGGCCTTGTTGCCCTCCGGGACCTGAGCTCCGGTGTCTGTCTTGTTCGGCCCCAGGTCCGGCAGAGGTTGGGCACGTAGAAGGTGCTCAGGACATAAATATGGAATGACTGGATGAAAGAACAAAGAGGGCACTAAATGAAGTGGATGCAACTGCCCAGTGGAAGTGAAGACATGACCGGATACCGACATCAGGGACAGGTGCTCAGCCTTGAGGGGAGGGGACAGTGGGGAGCTAAGGGGCCTCAGGGGAAGAGAGGCTGCCTCCAGAGGGACAGGGAGATCAAGGAAGGCACCTTGGTGTCACACCATTTGCTGGGTCTGCAAGGATGCAGGGAAGGACACCAGGGGCCCTGGGGGCAGCCAGAGCTGGGGCAGCGAGGCAGGGCTGGCAGGGAGAAGGGGCCAGAATCACGCGGGGCACTGTTAGGGCAGTGGTGGGGAGACGGGGAGCCCCTGCCGGAGCTGTGCCCACAGGCATCCTGGGGTCACAGAGGGAGAGGCAGCAGATATGTGGTTGGAGCAGGGATGGAGTGGGATGGGGTGGCAGGCAGGGCAGGCGGGAGGAGAGCTGGGGAAGTCAGACCCAAATTGGCCCTGGGAGTGGGGAACGGAGTACCTGGGGACACCGCACAGCCTTTGCTCTTCACTCTCGGTTTACATCTTGCCTCCCCTGTGCCTGTTAGGCCTTGGGGACCGCCCTCTGGCAGGTTGGGGGGCCCAGGACCCCCCCGCGCCCCACTGCTGGCCTGGCCTCGCTCTCCAGACAGGCTTTGTGCAGCAAGGCCACTGCATGACGCTTTTCCTGTTTTATTTAACATAGAATCTGTACTGATCATATTTGTAGCATGTTTTCTTGAACATAGCTTTTTTTTTTTCTTAATGCTGTTAGTTTCCAGGAACAGATTTATTTTCCTGATTTCCTTCCTCTTCAGCTTTTTTAAGTGTTTTTTTAGCCATGTACATAGGGAACTTTTATTTCCTGTGTATATCAACTATCAAATTACCGTCTGTCATGTATGAGTCATTCCGTTTATCCCTTTTGGCCTCCTTCTTGCAAATCTCATATACAAACTCAGGAAACAATTGTTACTGTCCCGTTTGAACCCCTTCAGTGCAGTGTGGACTAGAGAGTGAGGGGGTGTGCAGCAGTGGGCCTTTCTGCCCATGATGCCTGTATACAGGAAGATGCTGGATTCTGAGATGTGAGAGGATGCGCACACTCCCCACATGTTCGCGTGGAAGGTTCCTGGGTCGACATGCAAGCCTTCCTAGCCATGTTCCTTCTGGCTGCACTAGTCTGGGAGACCAGCAGACCTGGGGCGGTTCGTGGTGGAGCCGGAGCCCACCTGTGGAGCCAGGCAAATAAACTGGGGTCTGGGAGGACCTGGGCCAGCTTCCCAGATCCTGGGGACACGAACAGCCATGAACCTCCTGTCGCGGTCTGGATAGATGCTGATGGAAAATTTCACTCATGGTGACACCAGGGAGGCTGCCGTACCATCCAGGGGCCGTGGGGGGGGGGGGGGCGCCCTCTGGGCCTGGGGACGCTGCAGAGGAGCCAGAGTAGGCCTGGGAATGATCATGGGCACTTCAAAGGGAAGCAGCCACCGCCCTGGCGCCTCCAGGCCAGATTGCTGCCGGCATGGACCTCTGCAGGGGCGGTTGAGCTCTGGAGCAGGAAGCTCATTTCCAGGGCCTTTCAGTTAACATGTCAAGTTCACTCTCCCATTTCCGGAGAGGTGCCTTACTCAGAGCTCTTGAATACAACTGACAAAGACCCAACTTCAACTACCTTAAGCAAAAAGGAGACTCTGTGGACCTGGCAGCCTGGGCATCAAAATGGTGATTCAGGCATGGCTGGATCCAGTGACTGATGATGCCATTTGGGTCATTTAGGTCCATTTCTCAGTTTGGCTTGGTTTCATTCTCAGGCTGTTTCCAAGCGGTGGTGACATGGCCACCGGCCATCCCTAGTCGACACTGTCCTCACAGCTTACTCTCACAGGGAGAGAGTGTGTTTCCCAGTGAGAGTGCTGGCGGAGGACCCCATAATGGCTGGGGCTGGGTCACATGCTCAGTCCTGAGCCAGTGACTGTGCCTGGGGCAGGGGGAATATTCTAATTGGTTGATCCCAGTCACATTCACCCCAAGGAAGGGGAAGGAGGGGCTATGTCCTGTCCCCTGTTACCTCCCCCACCATCATCCTGGTAAGAAGGACTGGGCATGATTTCCTGGGCCTGGAGGAGGACTCATTCTCAAAGACAGGAATGCCGGGCAAACAACACGTCTACTCAGGCCAGCCTCTGCCCTTGCACACGGGCACACAGCTGTCTGAAGTCAAGGGCACATCTGCGAAGCAGCGTGATACGTGCCTGTTACCCTGGGATCCGCCCACTCAGGTGTCTTCACGTCCTCAGGTCTGGTTCATCCAAGCCGGCCTTGTGCCTGCAGCAAGCCTCTAGGAGCGTGTGGACACCAACCTCCGATCACCACGTTTGTTCCAGTTCTTTGCCCAAGATTGGCTACAGTTCCGGACATCGCTTCTCACAGCTCTTTGGCTCTGGTCCTAGAATTCCGGTCCCAGGACTCACAAATCTGGCTCCACATTTGATCCCATGCCTTTTGAGGTTTGAATCTCCTTTCTGGATCTTGACTCACCTCTGGGCATGGCTCGATTTTGGTGTCACCTGCACTTTCCACAGCCTGTGGTCCTGCCAGGGGAGAGGCAAGTGGCCAGGCTGGACCTGACAAAGAAGGCTCCTCTCCATTTTTCCTGGATGCTGAGCCCACGCTCAGCGTGTAGGGCCAGCTGGTTCCCGGCACGCCTGGGTATGTGGCAGCTGGTTTGCACAAACTCAGAGACAGCTTATGTCACATTCTCCTGCTTGATACCATCCTTATCACACATCAGCCTTTTTAACATTGTCAGCTGTTCTTTCCTTTTTTTTTTTTTTAACGTTGTACTTTATTTTCTGAGAGAGAGAAAGGCAGAGAGACAGAGCATGAGCATGGGAGGGATAGAGAGAGAAGGAGATACAGAATCTGAGCTATCAGCACAGAGCCTGACGTGGGCCTCGAACCCACAAACGCGAGGTCATGACCCGAGCTGAAGTCAGATGCTTAACTGACTAAGCAACCCAGGTGCCCCACCTGTTCTTTTCTTGAAATGAAACCTTCCCTGAAAGTCCAATCTATGAAGCAGACCAAGAGCCATGTTGCTCTGGGTTGGGTTGGCGCACACTCTATATTCCCCCCATCCTGCGTCAGCAGCCCTGGAGAGGTACGTGATACCCCAGGGCTCCTTGGAACCCAGTTTGAGAACCTCTTCATGATTATGTCCATCTATCCCTTTCAGTGGCATCTGCTTTTGCTCCCCGTGGGCAATAGGTTGCTGGCTGTGGTGTTTTTCTTCTCACCACAACATTGTTTTCTCTTATTAACTTGTTTGCATTATGAAAAGGTCAAAAAGGACATCCTTGTCATCTTCTCCCTGTGGCGGGGGGCTCCTGCCCTCATCCTTGTCCTCCTCAAGCTACATTTGGGCGGCCATTCCATTTACAGCATTGGTTACGTTCTCTGTTCTTCAGTTTGCCGCCTTCTTGGGGAACCGCACCCCAGGTTATGAGGTGCTCATGTCTCATGCATGACCACTGCCTAGAATGAACATTCCAGATACCTTTCCATGAAATGTACCCTTTCTAACAACAACAAGAAAGATCCTTGAAATTCATAAAAGTGACCAGATTACAAAAGTAATACCAAAAAGATCACAAATATTCCCAAAGGAGGCCTCCCTCCAACAGGAAGTGTCCTGAGTCTGTTCAGTTTTAGAAAAGACTCTGTCGTCAAGGAAATCGGTCACCAGCAAACTGGCCGTGGGCTGGCTTAGTCCAGGCTTCCGTCCGCCTGGGAGAATCCAGGCCTTGGTTTGGCTGCAGCCGGGGCCTCCCAGCAGCTGCCACTTAGTGACTTAAGTCCGAGTGATGCAGATCTTCCTCAGGTGCCCCTGACAACACGTGGTGGGAGGCCTGCTGGCCCGGCCAAGCCCCCCTCGGTTCCTGGTAGGTGTTTGGGGGTCTCTGGCTCCACGGGGACAGGAAGACGACTTGTGTTTTTTGGAGCCAGGCACTCAGCTCATACAGGGGTTTCCCCAGAACCTTGCTAACTCCCAGGGCCAAGTGTGTGTCTGGGCCGGGAGAGTGCGGCTTAAAGGTTAACCAGAGACTTGCTTTTCCGGGTTTGGTTTCCCAGGTCCTGCTGCTCCAGGGGCCCAGTGCTGCCTTGACAGTCACCATCTGTGCCATTGTCCGAGAGACCCAGTGTCCCAGGGTTGATTCAGGGGTAGTAGGTGGGGAGGGTGTGTGTTTTGGTAGAAAGCTGAGCAGCCGTGGCCAAGGACCAGGTGGAGAATGGGGCCGCATTAATACAACCGAGCTAATTGGAACATTTCATTTGATAAATATTTTTACTGCATATTATGGTGGATATAGCCAACTAGGAGAGAGGTGGCAGAATCTGTGTCCCTGAAGTGCTCACATTTGGGGTCAACCACGACAAGCCTAAAACAAATCCCCAGGTAACTGTGTGATAGGGCCAGAGAAACCAAGGGCCACGAGAGGCAAAAATGAACTGCCAAGGCAGTGTTTCTTAGGGCACAAGAGGACTTTATACTTTACAGTACTATTAAGTTTGTCATATAGACAAACTTATAGACAGAGGGACACCTGGATGGCTCAGTTGGTTGAGTATCCGACTGTTGATTTTGGCTCAGGTCATGATTCCAGAGTCATGGGATTGAGCCCCACGTCGGGGGCTCAACAATGCTCATTGCAGAGCCTGCTTAAGATTCTCTCTGAGGCGCCTGGGTGGCTCAGTAGGTCGAGCATCTGACTTCGGCTCAGGTTGTGATCTCGCGGTTCATGAGTTCAGCCCCGCGTCGGGCTCTGTGCTGACAGCTCAGAGCCTGGAGCCTGCCTCAGATTCTGTGCCTCTCTTGCTCTCTGTCCCTCCTCCTGCTCTCTTTCTCTCTCTCAAAATTAAACTGAAAATTCTCTCTCTCTCTCTCGGCCCCCTCTTTCACTTGCTCTGACTCACTCTCTCTCTACAAGTAAAAAAAAATGCAAAAAGCATGTTATCCAGATGAGCATTTAAAACACTTAATGATGATTTATTTCATGACTGTTAGAATATAACTGTTCTCTTCAGTTGCCTTCTGTTTATGGCGAATGATATGTTTTTCTGTTTATGGTGGAGATACACAGTTTCCTTTAAAAATAAATATAAGTGAAACAGTGAGCTGGTTTGAAGGAAAATATTAAGAATAGTGTGGGGACCATGTGGGGATGGCAGGTGTCACAGGATGCCTGTGGTTTGGGGACAGCCTGCTAGACAGTTCAGACATCAGGAGGGAAAGGGCTCATGAGAGAGTCGTGTGGGGCGGGGGGAGGAATAGATCCAGCGAAGGTGAATCCGTACTAATGGATCCAGAAATGTGTGTGCAAATCCTGGTATAATTCATTTCAGTAGGAGTCCTGTGGGGACTGGAGTGTGGGTTTGGATTATACTGGAGAAGACAGTGAATCCCAGGGTACAGTCTCTGAACTTGTTCAGGGGAGAGTGGGAGACATTGAAGGTGCTTGAAGAGGCGGGTGGTTCATGACTGCCCTTGGAGAGACTCACTTGTAGGTACTAGGACTAGAGGTAGGGTGACCAGTCAGAGACCTAAGGAAAGAGGTATAAGAGGCCAAACCAGGGCCTGGGCTGAGGCCAAGTGGCTTAGCTTCTCAGGTTGTCTCCCGGCGGCTCTGGCCAGTAGCGTGGGACGGACAAACCAAGGCTTGGTCTCTGTGTGGGGAGGCAACAGAGGCCAGACAAAGGTGCAGGTCAGAGGTCGTGTGCAGAGGCCTAGGAGGGGGGTTCTGCCCTCCTCTCCCAGTTGGTCCCCAGTGGCCTCTTGGTGTTTTCTGGCTGAGCATGGAATGTTCTGCAGGAAATGGGTGGGGACAACTGAAGGAAGCTCCTCTCCAGGCCAGAGCTCTGGGTTCTGCAGGAGAAGGAAGCAGGCATTATCCTGCCCTACCACTGGGCCCTGGGCAGCCTGGCTGACAGCCCCCAGCCAGGATTTCATTCATCAGCAGAGGCTGCGGTCGCTGGGTCAGCTGTCTTGTTTAACTCTCCCCTGTCTTCCCTCTAGTGCAGAGGAGTTCGCAGAGTTCAGAGACCAGCTCGGTTGAAAGAACAAGTTTTTGTTTTCCCCCTTGAGGATATGTGCCAGGCACTGTGTTTGGAGTTTTGACTCTGTTATCAGAGTTGAACCTGGACAAAACCCATTGAGGAAAGTATGATTGCCCGCTTTGTACGACGGAGGGAACAGAGTGTGGGGAAACACAGCTGGTCCCCAGTTCTGCAGCCAATGAGCTGCAGAGCCTGATCCCCTGCACACGCTGGTGTTGCCTGTGGGAATGGGCTGCGGACGAGATCTGTGACTTGGGACAAGGAAGTCACGGACTGCTCCTCTGCCTGTGTGGGGGGCAATCCGCCTGCGGCATGCTGGGGTACATCTGTAAAATGTGGGCATGGACAGCACCCAATAGCATTGCAGGGAGGGCTGTGTGAGTTATGATAATAGATATTAGCTGCCACTGCCATTAATACGCAAACCTGGGGTTTATGCAACCTGGAACATCAATTTTACTGGAAGACGTTTTGGGGACAGTATCACTTAAGGTGAGGGAGAAACACTGTTTTAATATTAAAATAATTAATAATATGGCCTAGCATGGGCATTTGACATCAGAGATATATCACCTTTGGGCTGGCTGTTTCTGGCCACACTCCCTGTCCCTGGATGGCAGGGGGTTGGGGGCGAGGGATTCGTGTTCACTGTCTTCTGTCATTAGTCTTACTTGGGTGAAGGGCTGAGCATCACGGGGCACTCCGCTGTTTTCATGGGCTCCTAGGAGGCCCCAGGATCTCACCCGTCCTCAGCTGGTGCCCGGGAGCTATGTGTCCTAAATGCCTGTGATCTTAACTCACTATCCTCTGAATTACTTCCCAGCTCTTAAGTTCAGAGAGGCCTCTTCCTGTCTGGCCGTTCTACCGGGATGACTCCCTTCCTGGAATGCCTGCCTGATGCCTGCCAGGTCCCTCCTTTTTCCTTTCCACTCTCCACCAGACTCTTCCCTTTGAGACCCTTTGGGATTGCCACAGAGAGGAATCCTAACTGCGCCTGCTCTTTGCTCTCGCTGTCCTTTGTACGGTCCTGGCGTTTATTAGAGTCGTTGTCTGAGTCGCTCGGGATTCAACCTGTTCACGTGCTGTCTGCACGGGGCATTTACACAGCCAAACAGAGGGCTCCTCTTCCTGAGGACCCTACAGAGATGAACAAACAGAGAAATAGAGGCACACGTGATGTATTGCCTTCTGCAATAGCTCGTGTCCCCATGTGGGCCCCGTGGTGGGGACAGAGAAGATGTTCATGGACTAAAGGCATGAACAGTACACGCTTTCCTCAGTTGTTCGGGGATGAGATCAAATCGTTAATAGGCCCCAAAACATTTGAAGGGTCTGACACGTTTTGCTGATTTAATTTTAATCATAAGGGAATATTGAAAGATTCTTTCCCATTGATGAAGATTGAGGTGTAGTATTTTTTTTCCTCTGGAGAAGAAAATTTAAAAAATTTTTCCATTGCATAAATAGCATTTGACTTTAAAAAAAAACAGGATGGTATTTATTGGGTTCTTTTAAAATATATATTTATTTTTAATGTTTATTTTAGAGAGAGAGCAGGAGAGAGGGAAAGAGGGAGAATCTTAAGCAAGCTCCATGCTCAGGGTAGAGCTCAACACGGACTTGATCCCACGATCCTGGGATGCTGACCTAAGCCAGAATCAAGAGTCAGAGTCTCAACTGGCTGAGCCACTTGGGCACCCCTGAGTTTTTGTAAACACAGTTTTAAGTTTACAGAAAAAAATTGAGCGAATCGTATGGAGGGTTCACACAGATCCCCTTACTGTCCCCAGTTTCCCATCATTAACATCTTGCATTGATGAGGTATATTTGTTACAATCGGTAAGCTGGTATTGACACATTACTTTTTTTTTTAAACAAATGATTGTCAGTGTTTTTTTTTTTACAATGTATAGATTATTATTATGTTTAAATTTACATCTAAGTTAGTTAGCATATAGTGCAATAAAGAGTTCAGAAGTAGAATCCAGTGGTTCATCTCCTACAAGTAGCACCCAGTGCTCATCCCAACGGGCGTCCTCCTTAACGCCCGCGCCCAGTTAGCCCATCCCCCCACCCACAAGCCCTCTGTTTGTTCTCCGTATTTATGACTCTCTTATGTTTTGTCCTCCTCCCTGTTTTTATATTATTTTGCTTCCCTTACACTATGCTCATCTGTTTTGTATCTTAAATTCCACAAATGAAGTCATATGGTATTTATCTTTCTCTAAGTGACTAATTTTGCTTAGCATGATACCCTCTAATTCCATCCACGTTGTTGCGAATGACAAGATTTCATTCTTTTTGATTGCTGAGTAATTTCCATTATATGTGTATATACATATATATATACACCACATCTTTATCCATTCATCTGTCGATTGGACGTTTGGGGTCTTTCCATACTTAGGCTGTTGTCGATAGTGCTGCTATAAACATTGGGGTGCATGTGCCCCTTTAAAACAGCACACTTGTATCCTTTGGATAAATACCTACTAGTGCAATTGCTGGATCATAGAGTAGCTCAATTTTTATTTTTTTGAGCACCTTCATACTGTTTTCCAGAGCGACCGCACCAGTCTGCATTCCCACCAGCAGTGCAGAAGGGTTCCTCTCTCTCCGCATCCTCGCCAACATCTGTGGTTGTCTGAGCTGTTCATGTTAGCCATTCTGACAGGTGTGAGGTGGTGTCTCATTGTGGTTTTGATTTGTATTTCCCTGATGATGAGTGATGTTGAGCATTGCTTTCATGTGTCTGCTAGCCATCTGGATGTCTTCTTTGGAAAAGGAGACATTACTATTAACTAAAGTCCAGAGTTTACACTCCTGGTGTTGTACCTTGGGTTTTGACAAATGTAAACGACAAATTGGAGGATAGCCACCATCATGGTATCCTATAGAATAATAGTTTCACTGCCCTAAAAATCCCGTGTTCTACTGTTCATCGTTTCCTCTTTACCCCCCACACCTCTGATCTTTTTACTGACTCCATAGTTTTACTTTTTTCAGAAAGTCATGTGGTTGGAATCATACAGGCTCCAACTTTCAGACTGGCTTCTTTCACTTAGCAGTACACATTTAAGTTTCCCCCATGTCTTTTCATGGTTTAAGCTCATTTTTATTACTGAATTTTATTCCACTGTGTGGATGTCCAACAGTTTATTTATCCATTCACCTCTTGAAGGACATCTTGGTTGCTTCTAAGTTTTGGCAATAATGAACAAAACAGGTATAAACATTAGTGTGTTGTTTTTTGTGTGTGGAATATAAGTTTTCCTCTCTTTGGGTAAATACCAAGGAATATAATTGCTGGATCATATGGTAAGAGCATATTTAGTTTTGTAAAATACAGCCTTCCAAAGTAATTGGACAGTTTTGCAGTAAATAAGAGTTCATGTCTCTCTACATCCTTGTCAGCATTTGGTGTTTCTGGATTTTGGCCATTCTAATAGGTGTGTTGTGGTATCTTATTGTTAAGTTGAACATCTTTTCTTATGCTAATATTTTCCATTTGTTATTTTTGGTGAGGTGTCTGTTCAGATCTTTTTCCCATTTTTTAACCAGGTTGTTTTCTTATTTTTGAAAAACTAGTGATCCCCCTTTGGAATCTGACTCATCATCTCTGAAAGGATCAAGAAAAAAGATTGTGTATGTGGGGTGATTGACTCCAAAACACATACACTTCTGTTTAGTGTTAAGGGGTTGGGATACCCTTGAAATTAAGAGCTTTTCCTTAGAGTCCAAATCCTGGGCTTTACCACTTACTGACTGTGTGACTTTGGTAAATCACTTGCCTTTAGGAGCCTCAGTTTGCTCCCCTTAAAAATGGGCATGTTAAAACCTGGTATGAAAAATACAGGAGATGGGGCGCCTGGGTGGTTCAGTCGGTTAAAGCATCCGACTTCGGCTCAGGTCATGATCTCACGGTTTGTGGGTTTGAGCCCCACATCAGGTACCGTGCTGACAGCTCAGAGCCTGGAGCCTGTCTTCAGATTCTGTGTCTCCCTCTCTCTTTGACCCTCTTCTGCTCACACTGTCTCTTTAAAAAAAAAATTTTTTTTTTAATGTTAAAAAAAAATACAGGAGATGATCCTCTAAAGCACTTGGTACCAAGCTTGACAAACAGTAAACCCTCAATAAATGGTGGTTCTTCTAATAGATAATTAACATGCATCCCTTTCATTTCTTTTGTGTGACATTTTATGTTTCCCTTGTGTCCTGGTCTTTGAGATCCAGAGCCCACTAGAATCCCACTTTACAGCACAGAGTTAGGAAGCGTCCGCCTGTGGGAGGCACGTCATGCCCAAGCAGAGCCCCGCTTCCCAGAATTCAGCCTTTCCCTGGCCTCCCCTCACAAGCCCCAGACTTGTCCACTCGCCTTCTCTTGGAGACTCCTCCTACGGGCGCACCCTCTGAGCTGCTGCTCTAAGCCTGGCTGCAAGCGTAGACATCCTCTTTGCACACGAACCCCAGGTCCATCTTGTTTGAGCGAGTTCCTGCTGATGGCAGTGGGGAAAAGTCAAGAGAGGTGGGCAAGTGCCCAGGTTGGCGGAGGCCTCCCAGCGGTGGCTCCTTTAGACATGGGCACTGGAGTTGGCTTGTCAGAGGACGTCACCGATGGGCCCCTGCAGGCCTCAGGAAAGCAGTATGGCCTCACCCCTCCTGGAGATAGACTTCCCTCTCCCCAGACCTTCGCCCTGCCCAGAAATGATGCTCTTTGGGCATTTCCCACCTACATGCAGAGGTTCTTTGTACAGACTGGCCATAGGCAGAGGGCAAATTCCATGAGACGCTGCTCATTCCCACCAGGGAAGCACAGTTCAGTAGTTACTGTCACGGTGGGGAGGGAAGATATATTATTCTGTTATGAACTGTCCTGCTTCGGTCATGGAGAGGGTTGAATTAATACGTGTAAAATGAACAGAACTCACACAAGGTCGGTGTTAAGTGAGGATGTCAGCGGGTATCCTTATTATTGGTTCAGAACCTTTCCCCGGAACACCCCACCTCCAGCCCCCTTACCCGTCTCCCACTCCCTGCCTCCCACTGCTTGAGGTCTTGAAGGTGCATTTGGGAAGAGGGCGATCCTTAACCCAAAGGGACAACCTGTTCAGTTTGGTACAGCGACATTCATTAGTGCCCCTACCCGTGCTCTTCTGGGTACTTCGAATCAGAGGGCTGCTAATACTGACCATGACCGTGATGATGAAGGTGATGGCGGTAGTGGTCATGGTGGTCCATGATGGTGATGATGGCCACCGTCATCATGCACTGAGGGTGCACAGAGTTAGAAGTCCTGTGCTGGATGTGTGACCCACACCGTTGAAATCAGGCTTTCTCAAACTTGATGCTTTGACATTTTCAGCTGAGTGATTTTATGGGCGGGGGGCGGGGGGGGGGGGGGTTTCTGCTCTGTGCAATGCAGGACATTTAGCAGCAGTCTGGTGTGGCCAGTGGCAACCCCCCCCCCCGCCCCCATGTCTGTAGAACGTGCCAGATGTCCCTTGGGAGACAAAATCACCCTGATTCAGAAACACTGATCTAATTTATTCTTCTCAACAGCCCCAGGAGGCAGCTCCTCGTTTTACAGATGAGGCAGCTAAGGCTGGGAGAAATGACAGAAGCTGTCCAAGGTCACTGAGCTAATAATTCACAGGGCAGAATGCAAACCCCAGACACCTGATCCAAAGAACAGACTTGTCACCACTGCCCTTTATTACTCAGCAGAAAAGGAGAATTCAGAACCACCCGGGGTACGTGGCCAGGTTGGGGGCCAGTGTGATCAGCCCAGACATCCATTGCCAAATTCATTTGGAGCTTATAAAACATTGGGGCAGCTGCCCCATTTTCTGACTTGCTTTGCCCCCGGAGAGCTGTCTCCACAGGCCCTGGGTCTCTGCTGGGCCAGGAAGTCCCACTGCTTCTCTCTCCAGGCAGCCTGTCACCTGCAGACACCTGTGGGAAGAAGGAAGGAGAATGTGGGCAGAGTTTTTGGCAAATGGGGCCTCCCAGGCTTATTGTCTGCTTTCTCCCACCAAGGCTGTGAATCTGGGGTTACCATCTGAATGCCCAAGATATTCATTTGTAATTTTTCCTTTTTTTAAAATAATAATTTATGAAAAAATTTAAAATGTAAAGGTGAAAGAATTTTACAGTGAGTACTTACATGCCCACTACTTAGATTCGATTATTAATATTTTGCTGCACTTCTGTTTCCCTTTCCTGGAACTCAGGTCAGCGTCGCCTCTGCCCGGTGGGTCAGTGCGCACACTATGAATTTTCCATGAGGAGAATACATTAGTAGCGAAGACAGTGGTAATGAGACAAAGATGGTCTTCATTAACCAGGTTGATGGGGGAGGTTCAGGGCCATGGATGACCCCAGGCACTGCTAAAGCAAAAACTAGTTAAAACAAGTTACTAAGTAGTTTGGAATGTTATTTAAAAACGCCATCCAGCATTGAATCTATGTCATCTTAAAGTATAGAAATAATACAAGTGTGAGGCACTTGGGTGGCTCCATCAGTTGGGCATTTGACTCTTGATTTTGGTTCAGGTCATGAGCTCACAGTCTGTGGGTTGGAGCCCTGCTTTGGGCTCCATGATGACAGTGTGGAGCCAGCCTGGGAGTCTCTCTCTCTCCTATCTGCCCCTCCCCTGCTTGCGCACTTGCCCACGTGCTCGCTCGCTCGCGCGCTCTCTCTCTCTCTCTCTCTCTCTCAAAATAAACTTACAAAAATAATAATACAAGAGTAATACTTTCAGACAATAAAAGTCATATAATTTGCTTGACATCAAGAAGGCCCCATTTGTGAAATTCTTAACTATTGTCCTCTTCTTTTTGGGGAGCCCTCCTTTGTCTCAGAAAGAAGCACAGACCCTGTCAGACAGGCCTGTTTGGTTAGTTCCAGCTTCCTTCAGCCCAGATGCTCTGGGGCAGGGGGGACCCACCATCATATCTGGAGCCCCTCCCCTTCCTGGGGGGGCCTCAGCCACTGCTTCAGGCAGGGAGGGGTGGTTCTCCCAGAAGTCACTGTCCTGTGAAGCCACAGCACCCCACACATCCCTAGGAATAAGTGATTCTAAACCGTAGACACTTTAATACAAAGTTGTTTGTTATTTAAGTCATCTCTACACTCAACGTGGGGCTTGAACTCATAATCCCAAGATCAAGAATCACATGCTCGGGGCGCCTGGATGGCTCAGTCGGTTAAGTCTCCGGCTTCAGCTCAGGTCAGATCTCATGTCCATGGGTTCGAGCCCCGCATCAGGCTCTGTGCTGACAGCTAGTTCAGAGCCTGGAGCCTGCTTCACTTCTGTGTCTCCTTCTCTCTGCCCTTCCCCTTCTCATGCTCTGTCTCTGTATCAAAAATAAATAAAACATTAAAAAAAAAAAAGAATCACATGCTCTTCTGACAAGCCAGCTGTCCTGAAGTTTTTTGTTTTTTTTTTTAGTTTGTTTATTTATTTTGGGAGAGTGAGCTAGCTTGCATACAGGTGGGGGAGGGGTAGAGAGAGAAGCAGAGACAGGCTCCACGCTGTCAGCACAGAGCCCCATGTGGGGCTCAAACCCATGAACCATGAGATCATGACCTGAGCTAAGATCAAGAGTCAGACACTTAACCTACTGGGCCACCCGGGTGCCCCAAAGTTGTTTTTTAATTATACAAGATCTAAAAGCTTTTTATTTTGAGATCATTTAAACTTACATAAAATTTGCAAAAATGACTCAGAGAGTTCCTGTGCCCCTTTTACCGTGACCACTTCTCATCATTTTTTTTTTCTCATGACCTTCACATTTTTGAAGAGCACCGTCAATTATTTTATAGAATGTCCCTCAGTTTGGGTTTCTCTGGTATTTTCTCACGATTTACTTGGGGTTATACATTCCTGGTAAGAATCGCACAGAAGTGGTACGTCTTTCTCACTGCATCGTGTCAGGAGGTACATGGTGTCCCTGTGTCTTGTCACTGGCGATATTAGTCTTGATCACTTGGTTAAGGTAGTGTCTGCTGGTTTCTCTCCTGTAAAGTTACTGTTTTTATCCTTTATAATCAGCAAATACTCTGGGGGAGGTACTTTGGGATCATGCAAATATCCTGTTTGTCCTCAGACTTTGGCCTCCTCATGTTGGAATTCGTCCACAGATCTTCCCTTAACAGTTATTACTGAGATGTTTAATGGTGATTCTTCTGTTTCCTGTTTCCTAAATTATATATATATATTTCCTTAATTATATATACATATATATGTATATATATATAATTTTTTTCGAAATAGGCTCCATGCCCAGCGTGGAATCCATCCTTCTACATTTATTAGTTGGAGCTCTTCTGCAAGAAAAAGCTATACTCTCTCCCTATTTATTTAATCAATTATTTATATAAGGACTCATAGCTATTTATTTTATCTTATGGGTTGTAATCCAATGCTATTGTTATTTATCTTGTGGCCCAAATCGTTCGAGCTTTAACCATTGAGAGCTTGTTATGAAAGTTTTTATTGTGAAGGTTTTCAACCACCGCAGAAAAGCTGGACAAACAGCACAAAGAAAACCTGTCACTCCTCCACTGACATTTGGTGATTCTTAGCATTTGACCATATTTGCTTTCTGTCTCTCTCTTTCCTCCCCTGCCCCTCTCCTGCAGTGTTATCACAAACGCACCATCTGTTGGGTGTGTGTGGGTGAGTGTGCGTGTATTTTGAGGTTAATTTACAGTTCATGTGGCCCCACACCGTCAGGGGTTGATGGTAACGTGTAAGTGGCCAGCTCTTCGACCCCTGGAGACTGTGCACCTGGCCGTCCTGTTCCGACTGTGGCCCCATGATTTTTTAAACAGCTTTATCGAGATATAATTCACATGCCATATGGGTCACCCATTTAAAATGTGCAGTTCAGGGGCGCCTGGACGGCTCAGTCGGTTAAGCATCTCAGCTCAGGTCTTGATCTCAGGGTTGTGAGTGCCAGCCTCACGTTGGGCTCCGTGCTGGGCGACTGAAAGTAATGTCCAATGCAGGGGTTTTTAGTGTATCCACAGCTGGGGCTACTGTCATCACAGCCAGTTTTAGAGCATTTTCATCATGAACCCCACATCCTGTTACCTGCCGTCTTCCCCGTTAGCCCAGGCAACCACTGGTCTACTTTCTGTCTATAGATTTGCCTCTTCTGGACATTTCGCATGAACGGAATCATCTGTCCAGTCTTTTGTAGCCGGCTTCTTTTAGCACTGTGTTGTCAAGTTTCATCCACGTTGTGTGAATCAGTACTTCGTTTCTTTTTATGGCCGAATAACATTCTGCTGTATGGTTTTACCATATCCAGGTTGTTTCTACCTTTTGGCTATTGTGGGTAGTTCTGCTACAAACATTTGTGTACAAGTTTTTGTTTGGACTCCTGTTTTCACTTCTTCTGGCAACATACCTAGCAGTGGAATTGTGGAGTCATGTGGTAATTCTATATTTAACTGTTTTTTAAATGCTTGTTTTATTTTTGAGACAGAGCATGAGTGGGGGACGGGCAGAGAGAGGGAGTCACAGAATCCGAGACAGGCTCCAGGCTCTGAGCTGTCAGCTTAGAGCCCAACATGGGGCTCGAACTCATGAACTGCAAGATCATGACCTCAGCCCAAGTCAAATACTTAACTGACTGAGCCACCCAGGCGCCCCTAACATGTTTTTTTAAGTAGCCTTCACACCCAGCGTGGATCCCAACATAGGGCTTGATCTCACAACCCTGAGATCATGACCTGAGCTGAGATCAAGAGTCAGATTCTTAACTGACAGAGGCACCTAGGCACCCTAATTTTTTAAAAGATTTTATTTAGAAGTAATTTCTACTCTCCAAATGGGGCTCACACTCACAAACCTGAGACCAAGAGCCACAGGCTCCACTGACTGAGCCAGCCAGGTGCCCCCTCTATATTTAACTTTTTGAGGAACCGCTGAACTGGTTTCCACAGTGGCTGCAACGCTTTACCTGCAATGTAAGAGGCTCCACTTTCTCCACATCCTCCCTAACACGTGTTCTTTTCCATCTAAACAGTTTTAGCCATCCAAGTAGGTGTGACGTGGCATCTCATTGTGGTTTTGGTTTGTGTTTCCCTGATGGCTGGTGATGTCAGACATACTCTCATGTGCTTTGGGGCATGGCTCTGTCTGCCTTAGAGAACTCTTGAGTCCTTTACCCATTTTTAAGTGAGTTGTCTTTTATTGTTGAGCTGTAAGAGTTCTTTATTCTAAATAGCAGACCCGCATTAGATACATGATTTGCAAATATTTTCTCCTATTCTCTGTCTTTTCACCTTCTCAAGATGTCCTTTGCTGCACTAAAGGTTTTCATGTTGATGGAGCCCAATTTCTAAGACTTTTATAGTTTTAGCTCTCTGATCCATTTAGAGTTAATTTTTTAATTTTTTTTAAGTTTATTTATTTATTTTGAGAGACAGAGTGAGTGGGGAGAGGCAGAAAGAAAAGGAGAGAGAGAGAGATTCCCAAGCAGGCTCTGCAGTATCAGTGTGGAGCCCGGCACAGGGCTTGAACTCATGAACTGTGAGGTCATGACCTGAGCCAAAACCAAGAGTCAGGTGCTTAATCGACTGGGCCACCCAGGTGCCCCAGAGTTAAATTTTTTAAAAAGTGTTTATTTTGAGAGCACACACAGAAGTGCGTGAGTGGGGGAGGGGCAGGGAGAGAGAGAGAGAGAGAGAGAGAGAGAGAGAGAGAGAGAGAGAGAGAGAGAGAGAATACCAAGTAGGCATCATGCTCAGCCTAGAGCCTGACATGGGGTTCAATCTCATGACTGTGAGATCATGATCTGAGCCAAAATCAGGAGTTGGAAGCTTAACCTACTAAGTCACACCACGCCCCTAGAGTTAAAACAATTTTTTAAAAATTTATATTGAGAGAGAGAGTGAGAGAACAGAGGAAGGGCAGAGAGAAGGGGAGAGAGAAAGAGAGTCCCCACCAGGCTCTGCACTGTCAGCATGGAGTTCAGTGTGGAACTTGAACTACAAACCATAAGATCATGACCTGAGCTGAAATCAAGAGTCTAGCGCTTAACCAACTGAGCCACCCAAGTGCCCCTAAAGTTAAAATTTTTATTTATTATTTTAATGTTTATATTTTAGTTTTTGAGAGAGACAGAGAGAGACGGGGGCGGGGGGCAGAGAGAGGAGACAGAGAATCCGAAGCCGGCTCTGTCAGCACAGAGCCTGTCTCGGAGCTCAAACTCATGAACCATAAGATTGTTACCTGAGCCAAAGTCACATGCTCAACCAATCAAGCCACCCAGGTGCCCTATAAAGTTAAAAATTTTAAGTGGTGTGAGGTAAGGGTCCAACATCATACTTCTGCATATGGCGACCCAGTTGTCAGAGCACATTTGTCCAAAGAGGCTCCTTTCCCCACTGAACGGTCTTGACACCTTGCCTCAAATCAGTTGATCCTAGATGTATGGGTTTATTCCAGGACTCTCAGATCTACTCCTGTACACATGTTTTGAGCATTATCTAGGCATGAGGCTTGTCTGCTTTCAGGGAGCATCTGGTCTGATAGGAAAGGTCAGACACATTCATAGCCAGTGGAAATTGGCAAGTGCCGGCAAGGGGTAAAACGTAGGTGTTTATGAAGATGCCGGAGAGGGAGCAGTTGGTTCAGGCTGTGGCAGTGGATATGGAGTGGAAGGGGGCGGGGGGGACACAGCAAGAGGGCTGCCTGGAGGCGGCATGAGCTTGAGACATGAAGGATGGTGCCAGTTGTTTTTGTGTGTCTGGAGACAGGTTTGGCAAGGTGGGGCAGAGCCTATGGATGGCCGTGAACTTCCAGGTGAGGGTGTTGGGCTTGATTTGGAAGTGTCTGAGCAGAGCTGGCCATTGCAGGGCCCCTCTGGGTGGAGGAGCTTGGAGAATCATATGGCGACTGGGTTCTGGGGGAGCACCTGGGGCAGGCAGAGGGAATGGTGGGGAGCAGGGGCCATCAGAGACTTGCACCTCTGTGCCTCACTAATCCCTGGACCATCGGGTGAACCATAGCAGCGCTCACAGGCTGCCATGGCCAGGTAATCCTGCACCTTCCCAGAACTCCTGATTGGTCAATTTCTGCGTGTCTGAGTTTCTGTGAACTCCTGGCACACTCCTTAGTGCTGGGAGCAGGGGAGATGGTTGGAGACTCTCCCTGGCCTCTTGCTTTCATTAGATGACATATGCCATAGCCAGGGCTCCTTGGGGAACAGAGAAGGTGCCAGAAGGTGCCAGGGGCCAGCGGTGGGGCCTTGAGCCTGCATCCTCAAGCATCAGGTCTCAAGTTCCATCTCTGGAAGGGCGGATGGTCAGGCCATCCCCTTGGGAATGTGATGAATTTCAGTTGGTCAGTCTGTGGCAAGTACCGGCAGGTAGTTAGTGCCCCATAAGCTGCTTTCCCTTCCCCAAGTGACAGCTCAGGGCCCAGCTAAGCACTTGCAGGTACATTTTAGTTTATAGGCTGCTCCTAAAGGGCTCAAAAACTACAGCAAGATGCTGGTGATTCTGTTTGGCCTTTCCCCGGCTCATCTCTTCTGTACCCTGCCGCATTCTGGGGGTGGTCGTCTCTCTCATGGCCAGGTGTCCCCTCCCCCATTGCCCAAGTGCTTGGCAGTCCTCACCATGGACAATCATGATGGGCATCTTCCTTGTTTGGGGTCTTAGCCTCTCCCAGGGGCATGCAGAGTGCACAGGGATGTTGACAGTAGGCGCCTGGCAGCGCAGTCCTTAATCTTGGAGTCGGAACAGAGAAACGTCTGTTTGTGTTTCCATGAACGAGAAGGGACAGCTGGCTGGGAGATAGCAGGCTGGGTCAGCTGGGGGTTGCCTTGGCTGCTGGCTTCAAGCAAATAGCCAGGGCCAAGGTCTCCGCCCAGGAGCTGGTGAAGTGGGTGGGAGAAGAATAGAGAGGTAGCTGGCAGGGCCTGGGAAGACCCGCCAGAAAGCTAGTGTCCTGGCAGGGCCGTGCGGACACCACTGGGGGTGGCAGCAGCGTGGGAGCTCCGGGGACCCGGGGACTGCCTCTGTCAGCAGGCCGGAAGATTGGGACTTTACCAAGCAGGTGAGAAGGACTGGACCTGGCTTCCTTCCAGAGGCTTCTCTGCTGCATGGAGAAGTTTCTGCTGGGCTCCTTCAACAAGCTTCTCCTGGGTGTGAACTATATTCAGATTTCCTTTGCAAAAAGGGTTTGCTTAGGACCTTCTGCACGCATGCGCGCGCGCACACACAGGCACATCACAGTCTTGGAAGCAGGCTCTTATTTCTGCACTGAAAGATAAGCAGCACTGCCACCCTTCACCGTGCACCCCATTCAGGTGCCGGCAGCCCGTGGGGCAGTTTCTGACTTGGGGCCACAGACACCTGATTACCCTGAAAGCTTGTTTTCTTCTGGTAGCCTTAATCAAGTGCCAATTCCATTTCCTGTTCTTTTTTTGTGCCATCGACCCCTTTTTTTGATAGTCTGGTGAATCCTGTGGAACCTTTCTCAAGATAGTGATTTTTAATGTACAAACAGGATTAAACAGGAGCCAATTATATTGACGTATAGTTCTCAGAGTAGTTTTAAAAAACAAGCTTTCGATATAGTAATCTGTGTGTGCTGCTTTTTTGAGTCATTAGGTAAACTACCTTCAGTAGATCTAATAACTATTATAATTTTAAATATAATTTATGTAGTGATGAATATAAATACTATTTTAACATATCTGCAACTTTGTGATATGCAAATATCTGTTACTCCAGTAATGACCAAGCCACATAATTTAACTGTGATGTGTTGCCTGCATTCGGTTGCAGGTTAGTGAAAATAAAGGCATAATTTATTCCCACCCAAGGTCACAGCTCCCCCGTTAGGACTCCCAAGAGAAGCAGTGCCCAAACGAGGTGTTTTCTTGAATCCTCTTTTTGCACCGACCAGGACAGGCTCTCTTAGATTGAGACTCGTCTCCTAGTTCTCAGCACCTAGGGACTCCAGGGTGCATTTTGGACTGACTCAAGCTTCTGCATATACACACTGACGGGCCCCTGAGTCTGCTGACCCCGCCCCCCAGGGGAGGGTTCTGGTTTCTGTTTTCCCCCTGTGTTACAGGATAAACTGTGTCCCTCAAAGCGGTGTGTTCAAGTCCCAGCCCTCAGAACCTCAGACTGGTCTCACTTAGAAATCGGGGCATTGTAGTTGTAATTGGTTGAGGCGAGGTCATACTGGAATGTCCTTGGTCTTGCTCCAGGACAGTGTGAGGCCCAGGGAGACAACTGTACAAAGATACACGGGAAGAAGGCCATGTGAAGTCAGAGATTGCAGGGACACAGCTCCAAGCCAAGGGATGCCAAGGATTGCTGGGCAAACACCCAAAGCCAAGAGAGAGGCGTGGGGCAGATTCCTCTTCCAGGTCCTTCAGAGAAAACTTGGCCCTGTCACCATTTTGGTTTTGAACTTCTAGGCTTGGGAACGACTTAGGCCTCCCAGTTTGTGGTACCTGGTCACGGCAGCGCTAGGAGACTGTGGCGTGTGGTCTGAGGGGGAAGGGGCCGCTGCTGGGGGCCTGGCAGCCAGCCTGGGAGACCCCCCTCCCTCCTGTGGGTTGAGAATCTGGCCAGAGGGGATCTGGTCACCCTGGAGTGGGTCTCTGCCAGCTGTGACTGCCTTGATCTGGGACCTGTACCTGCCCTGTGTTAGGCCTTTCAGAAATGACAGAAGCGAGCTGTGCCCCTGGGGACATGTAGGCAGAGCGTGTGGCTTTTAAAATTGGAGGACTGGCACTTGGAGAGAGAGGGGGAAAGAAATGGGTCGCTCTGTATCTCATTTCGGTTGGAAGCTTTCCTCAGCACTTCAGCCTGGGAAAGAGAGTGGCTTCAGCGAGACAAAGAGACGGGCAGGGGGTTGGGCCCCGCAGAGTGGGCATCTCTGGTGAGGATTTCCTTCCCTGCGGAGAAGGCCCTGCAGTGTTTAGGGAGACTTCCTACCACGTGAGGCCTTCTGGGGACACAAAGAACAGCCCCAGCTCCCCCTGCAGCAAACTCAGATTGACGGTTAACACTCAGTGCTTGTTTGTGAACGAGTGAGGGCAGTGAAGCCAAAAGTAGCTGCTGCTTGTCTTTCTGAGGACCCTAGCAGACTCCTAGGTTGGTGACTCGGTAGGGATGTGCCACGGAATGGGGCCCGGGGACCCGGGATCGGCTGTCCCGGAAGACCACAGACAAGAGAGGCTGCAGAAATGTGAGCGGGGGCTGCAGGGCCTCAGAGAGCCCCTCCCAAGAGGAGGAGTCAGAGCGGGAGGACAGGTAGGATGCCTAACATGCCCTTAGAAGAGGTTACCAAGATCAGTTCACCTACGATGTCAAGTCGTACTCCTCTAGTGTGCGAGCTCTGCGTCTCCCACGACTGGTCCATCGTGCTGACGTTTTGTCTACCATTTGTTCCTTGTTGTAAACCCTTTTCTAGATCATTTATCGTTTATTTTAATTGCTTTTTAAAAAAATATATTTGAGAGAACACGTGTGTGAGCGGGCTAGGGGCAGAGAGAGAGAGGGAAAGAGAATCCCAAGCAGGCTCCGCGCTGTCAGCACAGAACCTGACACGGGACTTCATCCCGTGCCTGTGAGATCATGACCTGGTTCAAAATCAAGAGTTGGACACTTAACTGATTGCGCCCCCCCCCAAGCACCTGCTCATTTATCATTTGTGATGTTGACTATGACGTTGTGCCCAGATGTGGTATTGCTGACCACTCCTCAAGAGTGGGGGTCCTCTCTAGATTTCCTTCCGTTCTAGTGGGTGGAAACCACTTTGCAGAGTGGGCCAGAGGCAGGACAGGGGAGCCTGTGGTGGGGATGGGCCTGCGTGTGGTTCAGGAAGTGTGAGGCTCACACTGTGAGGCCTTCAGTTCCAGGCCGGAGAGGCTGGGCATTATTCCGTGGGCTGTGGTAAACTCTTGCAGGTTAGTATTAGGTCCATAAAGGCGCACCAGCACCTGCTATGTTCCAAGCACCTTGCTAGCCCAGGGGCACCAAGGTGCGTCCTGGAAGTTGTGGTCTTCATCTGGGTAACAGAGGTAAAGACCCCCAGGATACAAAAGGGAAAGAAATGCTGTGGGGAGGGAAGGGGGTGGATTCTGAACAGGAGCCAGGTGGGGAGGAGTTAGAGGATTCCCAGAGGAAGTGGTTACTGGGCCTCTGTGGGTAGAGAGCATGCAGGAATGACATTTCTATGTGAGGAGTTCTGGAGACAGAGGTGAGCAGCCAGAGTGTGTCCAGGGTCCCGGTGACTAGAGCATGAGTTTTCTGGAGGGATGTGGTGGTAGGTGCGACTGGTAGGGTAGTTCGGGCCAGATCATGGATGACCTCGAGTGTGGCTTTGGTTTTTTCCTTTGGCAGTAGGGAGCCATTGAAGGTTTTTGAGCAGGGAATCACATGGCCTGACCTAAGCTTTAAGGATGACCTGTCTGGCTGCAAGTGAAGGGCATGAGGTGAGCCTCAGGACATCCCAAGGCCAACTGGGGAAGTTTTGTCGCAGTCTGAGCAAGAGAGGACTGAACAAGCAGGGGAGGAAAGAGTCCCTCCAGGAGGCAGGTCTGGCAGGATGCCTGTTTGTCAGGCAGTAGCTTCATCGGGGGTCCTGTCTCATCGCCCAAACCCTCGAGCCGTGCCTCATGCATAACTAGCCCAAGACACCATAGAGTTTCCTCCTGGCTTCAGACAGGCCTTCAAGGCTTCCCATCTGGATCTTTCATCCTCCCCGTGTGGCATGACAGGTGGAGGAAATGGGGATGTCTCGGCTCACCTTATCTTGCTATTAGCATGTTTCCCGTATCATGGTAACAGAACAGATGTCAGGGCCTGTTGCTAAGGGTTCCCTGGAATATTAATACCTGGGCGTAGAACCGAGGGCTCTTACACGGTGTCTTGGAGACCTCAGGAAGCACCAGCTTGGTGGCAAGTACTTTTTGATATTCACCCTTGCTTTTTCTTCCTCCTTTGGACCCTCGTCTACTCACCTGTCCCCTGGCACATAACAGCTAGCTGTCTTGGGGTGGCGGACTGGGAAATAGAGGGTGTACAGGCACTCTTCCCGCCTGCCCAGGGCAGGCATGAGGAAGGGATCATGGCAGCCTGTCCTTCAGAGGCTGAATGCAGGCCCCAAATCCTTCCCGGGTCAGCGCCCTTGGTGGCAGCTCAGATTTGGCCCTGGGATGAAGCCTCTTTTCCAGCCCTGCACAGGCTGCCAGGCCCTTCTCCAGCCCCCTCTCCTTACTCTGATATGTGCGTGGAGAGCAGAGCAATCTTACTTGCCTCCCTCATCTGGTCTTTTTGGCCTTTCCACTGCTCACAGGTTTGAAAATCAAACCCTAAACAGCTCTGGGAGGGGGTTGGACTAGATATTGAGGTCAGGGTCAGGATTTTATTTACCCGGATAGCATTTGTATCAGTTACATGCATTTGTCATGGTAATGCTTCATAACAAGCACCCCAAAACCTGGTGGTTTACAGCATATATTTGTTGTTCCTGAGTCTGGGGGTCAGCAGGGCTCTTGGCCAGACCTCGCATTTCATTCCTCATGCTTCAGCAGCTCAGATAATACCTCCCACACCTCATGTGGAAGAATGCATGTTCTTTTGTCCTCTCTCTGTGGCTGTTTGAACTGGCGTCCATCCCCTCCTAGACCCTGCAGTTTCTTTCAGCCCTTCTATTCCACCGGCTTCGTTCCCACTGTTCTCTCCGTGTCATTTTTCCCTCCCACGAGGCTGTCTATCCACAGCACACCTGGGGAGAGGGGACGGTCATTGTTCCAGTTGTATCAGTGGATGCTCCCTGAAACAAAGTCAAGGAGGCGGAGAATGCCAGCGTCTAAAGGCGGGAAACAGAACCACCCCAGGGAAAGGTGATCAGCTTTGGTAATGGGGCAGGCGGCTGTGGCCGGACCCCTGGCAGGCAGAACGGAGGACCCTGTGGGTGTGTGTAATCCTTCTCGAAGGGCAGGTTGCTCTGTGCCTCCCCACCCCCACCCTCTCGGAGGCAGCTGCGGGCTGCAGTGTTTCCCAGCTGCTGTGTTAAAGCACTCAGAAGTTTGGAAGGTTAGCAGTCTGACAGCAGTGTTTTCTTGGATTGGTGACGATTTGTGCTGCTGTGTGGAGTTCACAGCTGTGGCCTTTCATTTCCTCCTCACCAGGAGCCTGTGGTGGAGGTGGAGCCCCTACCCCTTTTTGGGGGAGAACATTGGCTGGAAGGGGGTGTTACATGACCACCTGGTCACTCAGGGCTCTGTGTTCCCTTCACTGGATTCTGAGCGCACGAAGCCCTTTAAGGGGGGCGGGGCGCGAAGGCTTCTTTCTTGTAAATGCAAATGTTTGTGGAGCAGATGATGCCTTTTTAAAGAAGTGATTAGAGGGCTGAATGTATTACACATTTTTTTGTTGTTAATGTTTATTTTTGAGAGAGAGAGAGACGGAGACAGAGTATGAACTTGAGAGGAGCAGAGAGAGGAGACCCAGAGTCCGAAGCAGTCTCCAGGCTCTGATCTGTCAACATAGAGCCTGACGCGGGGTTCAAACTCACGAGCTGTGAGATCATGACCTGAGCCGATGTTGGACGCTCAACGGACTGAGCCGCCCAGGCGCCCCTGGCTGTGTGCGTAATAAAACCAGCTTATTGGGGATTTCTAGATAGGTTCTTCCATCATTGCATTCTGAGACCAAAAATCCAAAATCCACGTGAGGCGGCTGGGACAGAGCTGCAACTGTCACCACAAAAAGTAGTGGACAATTCTAGGAGCCCCTTGGCGAGAGCAGGCTGAGGCTCCTGAACGTCCAGCGGCTTGAGCAGCCATAAAAGTCACTGTGAACAGTATAAGCTGTCTCAAGAATATATTAGCAAAAAGTATACTTTCCCCTTTGGGAATTTATCCTAAGGAAATAATCAGAGACAGGCACAGAGGTTTATCTCACAGATACCCATTTTAGTGTTGAATATAAACATAGGGACAAAACTGGAAATCATCTATGTGCTCCCAAATGGGAAAATGACAATTATATCCGAAAGTCTAAGTTACAATTAAAAACCATGTTTTTGAGGCATTTTAATAATGTGAGAAAGTACAAGAGGATAAGAAAACAGCAAACAGAGTATGTAGTAAGAACCCAATTTTATTTGGAATCTCTACAGAAACACCTAGAACAAAATCGGGAGGCCTTACACGGCGATGTCAAGAGTCTTCATCTGGGGTGGGTGATGAGTGAGTGCAGGCTGGCTTCTCTCCAGCAGGTGACCGGGTGCCATTGCATTGTGACTTGCCTGGTGGAGAGAGCCGCCCGAGACTAACACCCAGGGTGACAAGCTTTGAACTTTAGAGAGAGAGAATTGGCCCTCCCTGTAAGAGCCAGTTTGTTTTCACAGATCTGCCTCAGAAAGCTGCCTGGGGCTCATGAACCTCCTTCCCCGTGGAATTTTCTTTTCTTTTCTTTTTTAAGAAAGGAAGATCCTTTTTTTTTTTAATGTTTATTTTTGAGAGAGACAAGGTGAGTGGGGGAGGGGCAGAGAGAAAGGGAGACACAGACTCTGAAGCAGGTTCCAGGCTCTGAGCGGTCAGCACAGAGCCCATCGTGGGGGTCTGAACCCATAAATGGTGAGATCATGACCTGAGCCGAAGTCGGATGCTTAACTGACTGAGCCACCCAGGCGTCCGCCGCCCCATGGAATTTTCTGAGGAAATCATCACCAGGCATTTCCTGTTCCCTCTCCCCGCCGTAGGGTCTTCTGAGTCCTGGATGGAGGCAGCACCCTGAGGCCCAGTGTCCCAGCGGAGGCCTTGTGTCCCGCTGGCCATGGGGAGGTGCTGACTACCCAGTGGGGAGTCCTGAGGAACAAGCTGCTTTGTGAGTGAACACGTTGCTGAGCTCCTCGGCCTTGTTGTCTGAATGGCACCTTGTCTGGGACCAGCCGTCTCTCTGGTGAAGGCAGTTCCACCGAACTGCTAGTCACTGAGTGCCGACTTACAGCAGCCCCTGTGCTCGGCCCTGGGGACCCACAGTCCCGTGGGGAAGGAGGTGGGAGCACTTTGTCGGTAAAATGGAAGCCTGGGTTCCCAGTCTGATGCCCACCCCCACCTAGGACCAGTGTTCCTTCTCACCAGGAACCATGCATGCGCACACACGCACACCACAGAGCTCTCTCCTTCAGGCTCTCCCCCCTCCCGGCTGGAAGGACTTCAGAGGGAGGCCTGGCCCCAGCTGTCTATTCTCTGCTTGTTTAGGGGGAGGCCAGAGCCCCATGCGGCCCCCTCTCCGCAGACCCTGCCACCTCGCTTCTCTCCAGGCCCTTGGCCCAGTCCTTCTTTCCCCTCCAGCATGTGTGGTTTGCATATCCTGCCTTTCCACTTGCCTTCTGCAAGCCCCCGTTGTGTCCCATCAGTTGATATTGGACCAGGACTGATTGGCATCCTTTAATATGTTCAATGCACCTGGCACAAAAGGGCCTGGGCTCTGGGAGGGGGCTTCCTCACAGACCTCCCCCCCCCCCCAAGGGGCACGGAGCCCAGGAGGTGTGTGCTGGCTGGCGGGGTCGCACAGCCTGGCACAGGAGCACCCTGGGTAAAGAGCATTCAGGAAGCCCGGGCCGGGCTGGGCGGGCGAGCCAGGGAGCCGGCAGCTGGCCCCAACTGAGGAGATTTGGAGATGCTAGGTTGGCTCTGTTGGCAGTTTCCTAAAGTGCGGCTCCTCCAGCTGCCCTTCCTCTCTCACCATCTGTCCCGAGGTTGCTCTGTGTGGACAGGGACAGTTGTGCCTTGTGTGATGTGGGCAGCAGCTCGAGTTCTCCCTTGGAACCACCCCTGTGGACATGCCCGGCCGCGAACTCAGCACCATTAAAGACCCTGACAGCCAGTGTTCGCAACCCCAGGCCCTGGAAGGTGCCACCCTTCCTGAAGCTTCCTGAGCGTAGAGAGAGAGGGGTGGGGGATGGGGAGTGCCTTTCTTCTGCCCTACCCCTGCCACCCCCCTGTAGGCACTAGGCTGGGGTGGCGCTCAGTTCCCACCTCCCACCCACCGGCCTGCCCTGGGACCCTTCTTGGGTGCCCCACCTGCCACCTGTGCCTCCCTCCTGCGCAGCTTGGACTCTGGTGGCAGAATTGCTCAGGGTGGTGCCTCCAGCCTGTCTCAGCCCCTTCGGGTCCTGCTGAGAATTGGGGCCCAAGGCAGACAGCTGACTTGTTCTTGGTCTTTCAGTGCATGTGCATAAAAGCCAGACCTTCACGGGCTGAGTCTCTGCCCCAAAACCCTTGCCTCCACCCTTTGGCAGAAAGTGATTCAATGCAGAGAAATTAATGCTGAACTAAAGGTTAGTAGACCAGTACAGTTAGCTGTGTGACCTTTTCTCTTAACCTCTCTTGTTTCTCTTCTGTCCAACAGAAAAAGTAGTGATTAGATTTAGGAAGAACAGAACAGTACCTGTGGGCGATGGCAGAGTTATTTTGGCTAAAGTTTTAAAAAGAAAAGAAGAGTAAAAAAAAAAAAAAGAAGAACAAGAAGAATAGGACTCAGGTCAGAGGAGAGAAATGTTAGCTTGGGGGCTCTCTTGCAAGTGATCCCCCAAACTCTGCCCCCCCCCCAGGGAGTGACCCCAAGGAGACAAAAGGGGTTCATTCCCTAAAGATTGATTTGAGCCTGGGAGGGACTGTTGCATCTCTACCCCCCATATGCTGTCTTCTCCTGGGTGTCCCCACCTGTCCCCAGCATAAAGGAGGTGAAGATTTGTGTGTGAGAGCATAGGACCCCTTTCTCCTCACCTCCCCTCGCCAGCTCCACAGTTTTGGTCTAGAAGCTTCTGCAGAATATGGACCCCCCCCCAATGAGGTTCCCTGGCTTGCTCCAGCCCTCTGGGGTCACCCCTGGTGTGCCCCTGCTTCTGTGGGGGTATCTGTGCTAGAGCAGGGGGAGAGGCTCAGGACCCTCCAGTCCCAGGAGCAGTGGCTGGGGGCGTGGCACCCCGTGCAGGCCGTGGCAGGAGCGGTGGCACCTGGACACCCACTTTACCCAGACAGTCCAGCCTCTCTGGGTCAGGGAGACCCCTATCATTTCTATATCTTGCAGCTCCCAAAGTATTTTTTTCAGTTTGTATTTATTTATATTGAGAGAGACAGAGCGAGTGAGCTTGAGCCAGCAGGGGTAGGGCAGAGAGAGGGAGAGAGAGAGAATCCCAAGCAGGCTCAGTACCTCCAGCAAGGAGCCCAGCATGGGACTCAAACTCACGAACTGTGAGATCAAGACCTGAGCTGAAGTCAGATGCTTAACTGACTGAACCACTCAGGTGACCTCCAATGTATTTTTTTTAAATAATAAATAGGACTAACGAATTATAGTATGTTCTGAATGTTTACTTGGAACGGAGCAATGCTTTTCACATCCACATGGCAGTGTGATTGCGCTAGTCACAAGATAACAGAAATTTTAAAAAACAACAAAATAAACCACAGAGCACTAAAGGCTGGAAGCAGGCCACTGGTTTACACTTGTTGGATGAGTGTGTCATTTTGATCCTGTCTGTGTTTCCCTGGATCATACGTTCACCTCGTTTGGGAGAAGATCAACACCTTCGATTTGAGGAGGCCTTTGGTGATGATGGCCTCCCGGTGCTGGGCCTGGCCATGGGATCCCTTTAGGGTCTGCAGGTGCTCAGATCTCTCTGCCAAGGTGGCCCACAATGGAAAGCAGGTGTTTGGATGTGCTGCACAGGAAAGAGAGACCACTGCAGACAAGGCCGTGGGCTTGGTCACTGTGTGGGCCAGTAAGCTACAGTCAGCCCACTGCCCCCTGCTGGTCACCATAGAAATCTGTGACATTAGTCTGGAACAGTAGTTCTCAAATCACGATACAGGAATCCCTGAGGGTTCCCAATACCTTTCAGGAAATCCACACAGTCAAAACTATTTTCCTAATAATAATAATAAGATACTGTATTCTATTCTCTCACAAATGTACAGAAAATGAAAAGTTCATTAATACGGTTCCAGATGCCACATTTGAAACTGATCTTTAGGAAACTACCATCTGTTGAGTTCTGGTACAGTATGGAAGAACACCCACAATTATCTAGGAAGACTGTTAAGGTACGCCTCCCTTGGGGCGCCTGGGTGGCTCAGTAGGTTGAGCATCCGACTCTTGATCTCAGCTCAGGTCTTGGTCTCAGGGTTGTGAGTTCAAGCCTACGTTGGGCTCTGTACTGGGCATGAAACCTACCAAACAGGTAGGTAGATTAAAATATTCCTCCCTATTCCACATGGAGTATATATCTATGAGAGTCTGGATATCCTTCCTGTACTTTAACAAAACCACAGAATCACAAAAGATTGAACAAAAAAATCAGATATGAATATGCAGCTGACTTTTCTTAAACCAAACATTACACAGATTTTTATTTTTATTTTTATTTTAAAAAACATTTTTTAATATTTATTTTTGAGAGAGGGAGAGATAGATCACGAAGCAGGGAGGGGCAGATAGAGGGAGACACAGAATCTGAAGTAGGCTCCAGGCTCTGAGCTGTCAGCACAAAGCCTGATGTGGGGCTCGAAGTCACGAACTGTGAGATCATGACCAGAGCCAGAGACAGACATTTAACTGACTAAGCCACCCAGGTGCCCCTAAATATAAACATTTAAAAATAAATAAAATTTATTTTATTGTTTTTTGATGAATTACAATGAAATGATGAATTACAATGAAAAATTCTTTCATTCTAATTTCTAATGTGGTAAATATCAATAGACAAAACCCACATCATTTGCCATTGTCAGTAATTTTTATAACAGTTTAATGAGATATAATTCCTATACCATAAAATGAACTCTCTTGAAGGTTACAATTCATTGGTTTTAGTTTACTCCCAAGGTTGTGTAACCATCATTGCGACCTAATTCCAGAACATTTTCATGACCCCAAAAAGAAACCCCAAACTCAGTAGCAGAAACTCCTCATTCTTCCTCTGGCCACCCGCACTCCAGCCCCTGACAGCCAGTAATCTACTGTCTGCCTCTCTGGATTTGCCTGCTCTGGACATTTCTTGTAAATGGAATCGTACAATATGTGGTCTTTAGGGACTTGACTTCTTAAACTTACTTAGCATGATGCTTTCACGTTTCAGCCATGATAGAGGCTGTATCAGTACTTCATTCTTTGATGGCCAAATAGTATTCCAGTGTGCATTGATATGTTTTATCCATTTATCAGTTGGACATTTGAATTGTTTCTAGTTTTTGGCTGTTGTGAATAATGCTGCTATGAACATCCATAATCAAGACTTTGTGTGGACATATGCTTTCAGTTCTCTTGTGTATATACCTAGAAGGAGTTTCAGGGACATGGTAACTCTGTTGAACATTTATGGCACTGTTAGACTAATTTCCAACCTCAGTAATTTTTTAAAAAATGCTTATTTATTTTGAGACAGAGGGAACAAGTGTGAGTGGAGGAGGGGCAGAGAGTGAGGGAGAGAGAATCCCAAGCAGAATCCTCGGTCAGCACAGAGCCCCATGCGGGACTCTGTCTCATGAACTGTGAGATCATGACCTGAGCCGAGATCAGGAGTCAGACACCCACCCGACTGAGCCACCCACGCACCGCCAACCTCAGTAATTTTTAAGATTATGAAGGACTTTTGTGTTTGAGATCTACTGGTCTGGATGGGATTGGACCAGGGGAATGTGGCTAACTCAGTGCAACCTGTCATCTTTGCTCTGGGCTTTACTCCCTTTTCTCTTCCCTCAACACACACACACACACACACACACACACACACACACACTCCTCTTAGGATACATGAGCTTGATATTCCTCATGCTAGATAATCAAGGAGCTGGTCATATACTTGGTGGCAAGGAGAAAGGTGGCTAAGTTGGGCTGCACAAGTTAAACCCCCAGGAAGTTCTGGAGCCTGGATGCCTCCCCGCAGGATGCCTGGGGGTGCCATTGTCATTGTAGTCCTGGTGGACTGTGCCCCCTACAGCTGTGCAGGATGGCAGTCCTTGCCCTCCTCCCTGCTCTGGGGAGCACTGTGACATCAGCACATCGTGTTGCGGAGCAGAGCCCGTGAAGGTAGCCAACTTTTCACTGCACCCGTGGACCTGGGGCTGCCAGTGGGGGCCCCCCAGGTTTGGGGTGGTGTAAGGCTTGCCCAGACTATTTAGCTGTATGCCCCTCCTGGCCCCAGCCCCTCCTGCTAGGGACTGTGCTTAGTACAGTAGGGGCTGTACTTGGGAAGGGCGGGAGTCAGATGCCCTCAGGGCTTGCTGGCCAAGTTGAAGATTACTGGGATGTGCCTCTTCTCCCTTTTCTGCCTCTAAACCCAGATGTGCAGCCAGTCATGTCCAATCTTGTCACTTAGTGTCACGAGCCACCTAGTTATCCCTCCCAGAATTATGGGAAAGAGAAGCTTTGAGGGAACGGTATTTGGCTGGAGGAGGGAGGAGGGATTCTGCGGGCGAGGCATCAGCCGGTGTCCTGTATGGGGCCAGGCCGGAAGTGCCAGTGGTTAGTGTGCCATCACCTCCCCAGCTGATGACCACTCTTTACCTTTCCCTCTTCTGGGGCGCCTGGGTGGCTCAGTCGGTTAAGCGGCTGACTTCGGCTCAGGTCACAATCTCACGGCTCATGGGTTCGAGCCCTGTGTCAGGCTCTGTGCTGACAGCTCAGAGCCTGGAGCCTGCTTCAGATTCTGTGTCTTCCTCTCTCTCTGACCCTCTCCCGCTCATGCTCTGTTTCTCTCTGTCTCAATAATAAAATAAAACATTAAAAAAATAAATACCTTTCCCTCTTCTCACCCAGACGTGACTCCCTGCCCTGCCTCTGCACGCCAGGCCATGGCCGACACCATCTTCGGCAGTGGCAATGACCAGTGGGTTTGCCCGAATGACCGGCAGCTTGCCCTGCGAGCCAAGTGAGTTCCCCCAGGCCCTGCCAGGCCTTCCCTTCCTTCCCTATCCCCGCTTCCCCCCTTTTTTGGGCAAGGTTCGTTAGGGACCCAGAAAGAGAAGTTCAGAGATAAGTGCATGACTAAGGTGCACCAGGCCCTGAGCTGGGCACTTACCAGCCCTTCACTCATTGAACTGCCATGTCAGATTTACCCTCATTTCTTGGGTGAGGAAAGCAAGCCTAGACTCCTTGCCCAAGGCACATACTTGTGAGCGACAGGGCTGGGACCTGCACCCAGACTCCCCTGACACCCATGTCCTATGTTCTGTTGCAGCAGGCTGGGGGTGGGGGCATCAGGCTGCTCCTTCTGACTTCTCTGTTAAGAATATAAATCCCCCTGTCACTGAGCCTTCAGTCCCTGAGCCCCGGAGGCCGGGAGCCTCTGATATCTGGATGCCCACTTCATGGTGCGTGCCTGGCGCTGACAGTCAGGACAGAGCTAAGACTTGTCAAGTGAATAGAGAGCTGTGCACCCCGCCCCCCAGGCTGAAACACACAGCCAGCCTCAAGGCATCCCTGGTCTCCTCCATGCCCTTGACAGGGCCTCTCTGATGCTGGCTTGTCCTCTGAGAGTGCCAGTTTTCCTGTTACCCTCAGCCCGGTGAGCCCTCAGATCCAGGTAGGCTGGGCCATTTCTCCCCACTGTCTCCCCGTGGCTGGGGACCCGGGGCTCCCGGATGCCTGTCCTGCCTTCCAGTCTTCTCTGTCCATCCAGGGATTTGGGGGTCCACTGGTGTCTGCTAAGCCTAAGAATGCCCCTTCAGTCTGTCAAACCATGTCAGTTATGGGAGCCGGTATTTCCCCAACGGGGCCAAGTTCAAGAAATTTGCAGTTAGATGTTATAGTCCTGCAGGAGGACAGAGGACAGAGCTGAAACATCAAAGAGGGATAGAAAAATTAATCCGAAACGCCCGAGGAGAGTGGAGCCCTGCATGATTTGCAGGAATCTCTATGCAGTAGTTAGTTTGGCCCTCTCACTGGGGTGGCTTAGCTCCTTTCAGTGCCGTGCCCCCCCCGCCGCACAGGAGAGAGACCAGGGAGGAAGCCAGACCCTGTCCCTCTCTGCTTTGACGCCAGGTGAGATGATGCGTCCTCCCTGGCAGGTTACGAGGAGTGAAGGGGGGAGCTGTGCTCTTGTACCAAGGGCCTGCTGTGACCCCTGGTGACCCCTCTGGCATTTCTTTCAGTTCTCCCTGACCTTGTCTTGTGCTCAGCAGCAGCCAGAAGCTGTTGTAGCATCTTTTAGAAGAGCAAACACTTTTATCTCCTCCCCAGGGTGTGCTGCCTTGTAATGCCAGGCTCCTCAGAACGCCAGGCTCCGTCAAGGAGCCTACCACAGATCCTGCAGCTGGGTGCTGGGCGCTGACGGTCCCTCTGGGAGGCCCGGGGGGTTACCGCCCCAGGAGCCAGCTCAGGTCTGCCCTCCAGCACCAGCAGACATTATCTAACCCCTACCAGGGGCCAGGCACTGGCTGCACAGCAATGAACAAGACCAATGTACTCCGTGGTCTTAAGGCACTGATAGGGAGAGGTGAACATTATACATGGAATTGCCCACGTGTAGCTACTTTGACAGTAGAAGCAGGCAGCGGGGTGAAGAAGGCAGGTGCTAACTTAATCTGGGGATTCGGAGAGGGTTTCCTGAGAATGTGATGTTTCATTTGCGTCCTGGAGGAGGGGTACATATTAGATGGAAATGAGGGGAAGGAGCTTCTAGGCAGTAGGACCAGCATGTGCAAAGACCCTGAGGTAGAAGGAACATGCCATGTAGAGGGCCTGACAGGAGGCTACTGTGGCTTGAACACAGAGTGAAGTAGTGAATGGGGTGAAAGGAAGTTGGGGATGTGGGCAGGGGCCAGATGGGGCCGGGCTGGCCCTCCAGACTCACATTCTGGAGGGGCAGACAGAGGGTGTCCCACCTGGCCTTGAGGTAACGTTTAAGCCCTGTGATGGAGCTATGCCTGGGCCTCCTGGGAACTCTGAGAATGGACTCTTAACTCCCTTGGAGGGGATCTTCAGCAGGAATCTACAAGAAGCCTTTGGGCACCTACGTGGTTCAGTCGGTTAAGCATCTGACCTCAGCTCAGGTCATGATCTCATGATTGGTGAGTTTGAATCTCCGTGCTGACAGCACAGAGCCCACTTTGGATCCTCTGTCTCCCTCTCTCTCTGCCCCTCCCCCACTCTCTTTCTCAAAAATAAATAAGCATTAAAAAATAAATAATTAAAGAAGTCTTATAAAAGAATAGCAGTGACCCAGTGGAAAGGGGGTTTAGGGAGGCGGCAGCCTGAGCAAAGGCCCAGAGACAATGTGCAGCCCAGAACACAAGGAACTAGGAGCACTTGTTGGTGCACCGTGTGAGGCTGGGCAGCCGAGGGAGGAGGGCACCTATGGGGGGACGTACGGATGGGTGCTGGCCACCATTGTAGAAACTTCCTTGGGGCTTGGGGCGCCTGGGTGGCTCAGTCGGTTAAGCCTCCGGCTTCAGCTCAGGTCAGATCTCACGTTCGTGGGTTCGAGCCCCGCGTCAGGCTCTGTGCTAACAGCTAGCTCAGAGCCTGGAGCCTGCTTCTGGTTCTGTGTCTCCTTCTCTCTCTGCCCCTCCCCCTCTCATGCTCTGTCTCTCTCTGTAAAAAAAAGTTATAAAAAAAAAAAGAAACTTCCTCGGGGCTTACAACCATGCCTGTCTCTGGCAACCATGAGTTGGCCACCTTTGGCAGGGTGGAAGGACATTCCAGGGAGCAAGAGACTCAGAGGCAGCCAGGGCTGTAGGCGGGAGCTGTGAGCTGACTGGACAGGGCAGTGGGCGTGGGGAGGACGTTGAATGAGAGGACAGCTGGTCAGGGTTTGGTAGGTGACCAGATGGAGGCAGAAACGGAGGCTTGGAGGATGCCCTACGGAGGCCTGGCAGGGCGCTGTCAGCCCTGGCTGGCTGTGGGCTCCTCGGATCTGGAGGCTGGCCAACCTCTGATTGCCTTTAGTGTTTATTTTATTATTGAGAGAGAGTGTGTGCATACACAGGTGGGGGAGGGGCAGAGAGTGAGGGAGAGAGAGAGAACCTCAAGCAGGCTCCATACTGCCAGTCCAGAGCCTGACACAGGGCTCAAGCTCACAGACTGTGAGATCATGACCTGAGCCGAAATCAAGAGTCAGAGGCTTAACCGACTAAGCCACCCAGGCGCCCCTGACTTGCCTTCAGAAAGCCATCTAACTGCACTCGGGCTCTTTACTCCACTGAGAAATGGGGAGGCCTGCCTTACAGGATGGCAGGAGGGTCCAGCGCGAGGAGGTCTGCTGTGCCCTGGGCTGGGGCCCGGCCCGAAGCTAGCTGGGTAGGAGTTGCACCCTCCAGGATGGATGGCGGTGCTGGTGCTATGTCCTCCTATTGCTGTGTTCCTTGGCCTTTCTTTTTCCCATGCAGGGGGAGGCCTGAGCTCGGGGGCCTGTTTCCAGGTCTCCTCCCTGGGCCCAGGGGGTCACACACGGAGGGTGTCCCGGCCAGTCACTGACTGAGTCCACGCATATCCAGCCTACAGTCCTCTGCTTCTACCAGCTGAGCTATCGAAGGGTACACTGACTGAGTCCTTGAAATGGTCAGGTGGAGAAAACCTGCAGGTTGGGGTGAGAGAGTGTTGCTTTTTAGAGCCTGAGCCTGCCGCGTGCACAGAGGAAAGGGGTGCATGCCCCTGCCCGCTCCAAGGACCGCTCTCCTTTCCTCTGTCCCCCAGTCCTTCCCCCTTCCCACTGTTTGCTTCCCCCAGGCCTGCAAGGACAGCTTGAGAAAGTGTCAGTCTAGGGCAGTGCTTTTTGAATCGGAGACATAAGTGGTCTAGAAGTCTGGAGACAGCATGCTGTTTCATATCTTCGCACCTTTGCATGCACAGTTTCCTCTGCCTGAACACCGCCCCCGCTCTTTCCGTTTGAGGAAGTGCCTGTTCGTCCTACAGAACCCCTGCACAAGCACGGCCTCTTTGGTCGAGCCATTCCTGATGGTCCTGCCCGTGGTAATTACAGTAAGCACCGTTAACCACCACTGATTAAGCAATTGGGCATCTGCTATATGCAGAGCACCCTGTCTACCCCGCCTCGTTTAATCTGCATGGCACCCCTTCAGATCAGGAGATCCAGGAAAAACAGCCGCCCGCATTCTCACAGCTGGGAAGGGAGGGAGCCCCCAGGTGAGACCAGCACGCTGCACTCCGAGTCCTTCCCCTTCACCAGCCTGCTCCACTTACGGAGAAAGGACGTGCTCTTTCGCTCTCCTGACATGCAGCATAGACTGCACAAGACTGGTTGTTGCAGCAGCCTGGGTGGGGCAGTGACACAAGACCTCCCGGGCCCACTTGTGTCTGGGAACCACCAGGAAGGGGTCTACGTCCTCACCCTCCTGCTCTGGGTTCTGCATCGAAGACTCTTGCCTTTTTTTTTTTTTTATGTTTTAATTTATTTTTGAGACAGAGAAACAGAGCATGAGAGGGGTAGGGGCAGAGAGAGAGGGAGACATAGAATCCGAAGCAGGCTCCCGGCTCTGAGCTGTCAGCACAGAGTCTGACGCGGGGCTTGACCTCACAAACCGTGAGATCATGACCTGAGCTAAATTTGATGCTTAACTGACTGAGCCACCAGGCGCCCCTTTCACTTCTTTTTTTAAGTTAGTTTGTTTTGAGAGAGAGTATGGGGGGAGGTACAGGGGAGAGGGAGAGAGAAAGAAAGAGAGAGAGAGGCAGAGAGAAGAGGGAGAGAGAGAATCCCAAGCAGGCTCTGCACCTATGCGGGGCTCGAACCCATGAATTGTGAGATCATGGCCTGAGGTGAAACCAAGAGTCAGATTCTTAACCAACTGAGCCACCCAGGTGCCCCTGCTGTCACTTCTTTGTGGAAGCCCTTCCAGAAAGTACCAACTAGGTCAGTTCTGTTATTTATACATCCTCCTAATGCCTGCCTGCATGTCCCAGCCAGCGGCACATCCCCACACCTCACAGGCGTGGCCTCAGTGGACACCCAATAAGCATACGTTGAATGAATAGCTCTTCTCATTTTTCATTAAGTAACTACTGGTGTAATTGATTGGGCATCTGTGTCCCCGAGCATATTACAGTTCTTAGAGGTGGTGACTTTGCCATCTTGCCCATCTCTGTGTTCCCAGCATTTGGCTCAGAATGTCTCCGAGAAGCTGGGACTCTGGGCGGAGACTTGGGGCTTGGTCTGCTGCCGCCACTCCCTTTCCATCCAGAAAGATGGGAAGGGTGTGAGTTCTTACCCTCGGCCTTGGTCGCAGCCTCAGGAGGTGGCACTCTTGCAATTCAGGGCCACGGAGACTGCGGGGGCACCCCAGCCATGTCCCAGCCCTGCCCATCACCTGGCCTGCCCTCGCCACCTCTCCTCATGCACAGCTGTTTTGCCCTCCTGCCCCTCTAAGGCTCTGAGCATCTCCTTTTATCTTCAGAGTTTGTTTTTAGCCTGATTGCCGTTCTTTACTATCCCATGGTCAAGTTCCATTTCACTTATGTGCCTCAGATCTCAGACTTGATGATCTTCTGTGCTCCTTCCTCATGTGCTGTGGCCGTGGCCTTCTCCGTCTGTCTCGAAGCTTCACTCCATGCTCCTGCCTCCTGTGGTGCTGAGGCCGCACTGCCCTCTGCGCGGTACCCAGAGGCCGGTGGATGTCAGAGCCAGCTTTCGAAGCATCTGCCCTGTTCCCTGACCCACAGCTCTTGGGCTGTCCCCAGACTGTTCCCAGGGGGTCTTCGCACTCTGGCAGGGCGGCCTGAATTTGCGCTGTGGTGGCCTCAGGGACGGCCATATTCTCTCCTCAGGCTGCAGACGGGCTGGTCTGTGCACACCTATCAGACAGAGAAGCAGAGGAAGAGCCAGTGCCTCAGCCCTGCCGAGGTAGAGGCCATCCTGCAGGTGATCCAGCGAGCAGAGCGGCTTGACGTCCTGGAGCAGCAGAGAATCGGGTAAAGGCTGCTTCTGAACTGGGGCAGGAGCAGGGGCCGGGAGAGGGAAGCAGAGGTGTGAAGTGTCAGATCCGCACCCTGGGTCCTCGCGCTAGCTTTCACCACGGGCTGAGTCCGCTCTGCCCCAGAGTCTGCTCTGCCTCCCTCTGTCTGAAATCAGTTTACATGTTGACTTATTTATAGACTCTCTCCCTTTATCGAACATAAGTTCTGTGAGAGCAGGGACTATGTCTGTCTCTGGCTTGTTGGCTCCAGTATTCCTAGTGCCTAGCACATCGTAGGTCCTCAGTAGTTGGTGAGCAAATGGATGATTAGGAGGTAGCATGGGAAAGGGGTGGAGCAGGGAGCAGTACCCCAGGTGTGGGACCAGCACAAGGGGCAGGGTACAGTGCTGGGGCCCCATGGCAGCCATACCTGGGCAGTGGTCAGGTTGGAGACGGGAAGCACATTCCCTCTGACTCTGTGTCCTGTGCTGCAGGCGGCTGGTGGAGCGGCTGGAGACCATGAGGCGGAACGTGATGGGGAACGGCCTCTCCCAGTGTCTGCTCTGTGGGGAGGTGCTGGGCTTCCTGGCCAGCTCCTCAGTGTTCTGTAAAGACTGCAGGAAGGTAAGGCCCTGCTCTGTGGCTTTGTGCCCTGGTTCCCAGGAGTGTATAATGTACGTGTCTGTGTGTGTCCATGTGTGCATGTGTGTGCACATGGTATCCTGTGCTGCTTGGCAAGAAAATCTGAGACCTTAGGTCAAATGGCCTGGCTTCTAGGGCCAACACTGGGGAGTGGACCCCTGGGTTTCATAGGCCAGGGTATGAATTCAGTTCTTCCACTAATTGGATGACTCCAGAAAACTTGTTTGATGTGTTGAGCCTCATTTTCCTCATCTGTAAAATAGGGATAATGTACCCTAGAAAGTTGTGAGGATTAATTATTACATGCAGAGCTCTTAAAAACCTTATTTGGCACATAAGTAAGTATTCAGGATTTTATTAGTCATCATTAAAGAAATAAAATTCTCCTCAGGGCCAAAAATATGCTGGATTATACTTCTTATTCTGTTGACCTGCTCTCAATCCCTGGCCCCTCAAATGAGAATGATTTTTGCTGCAAAGTCAAATGGTTTTTTCCCTTATCTTATACTCCACAGATTATTCTAAATTTTGCCAGTATTAAATTGTTTCATATTGAGTCCAGGACTTCTTTCTTTTATTTTTTTAATGTTTATTTTTGAGAAAGAGACATACACAGAGTATAAATGGGGGAGGAGTAGAAAGAGGGAGACACAGAATTTGAAGCAGGCACTAGTCTCTGAGCTATCAGCACAGAACCCGATGGGGGTCTTGAACTAATGAACTATGAGATTATGACCTGAGCCGAAGTCAGATGTTTAACCAACTGAGCCACCTAGGCACTTCGAGTCCAGAACTTCTTAAAGTAACTATTTGTTTTTCCTGGAGTTTCTAATTGCCTTTATTTTCTTATTGATCCAAGAATAATGTGCCTTACAGTCCTCAAGATTATTTAGCATCTCAATTTTACTCTCTGTCATAGAGTCTTCTTTTTTTCCCCCTTCTATACCCTTAGTCTTAACCCAGCCTAGACTAGTTGCTACATAGCTGTCATCATGGTACTTCCCTTGACTGCCCTCCTAAGTTAGAGACACTGTTCCCAATTTACCATATCTTTCTCTTTCTTTTGTTCTTCACCCTAGTTTTACTGGTACCGATCTTCCATGTGTTTTAAGCCTAGAGTTACTTTGGTCAATAAGACAGAGATAGAAACTTCTCTTGAGATTACACTGCGTAAGGAAACCAAAAGCAAATAATGATCAAATAAATAGGAATATTTCAGGACATAATATATTCTGGGAAGAAATAACAGGGGATAGAAAAATGGAGATGGGGTAGGGTGGGGGTGGTTAGAGCTGAGAGGACTGTAGATTATAGAGAAATCAAAGAAATAAACATGGACTTGGCCACATGGTGGCCATTGGCAGCCTTGTGATCATTTTGAGTTGGATTCAAAAGCTGGTTGGGAGAACCAAGATGCAAAAAGGTCAATATACCAAACTAGTAAGTGGAAAAGTCCAGGATTTCAGCTAAGGTCATTTTTTCCCATCTGTGACATGGGGTGAACCGGGCTAAGGAGTGTGGATTCGCTGGTGAGGGGTCCCAAGAACAGTGGAGATGTGGCAGGGTAGGGGTGGGGACTTGTGTGTCAGCTCCTCCTTAAGCCCTCTGTGGCCCTGGACCAGATCCCAATATAGGTCGTAGGCAGGGGGACTCAGAATGTCTTGTTCCCAGCCCTTGGGCAGGTTCGGTTCTATTTTGTGACTTCTGCCTGGCACAATGGGGCCCAGCAGCCTATTTCCTCTTTCTGCCCCTCAACCCCCACAACTGCTACAAATGTTCAGGTTTGCAGGACCATGATGAGGGCGCAGAGAGCCTTGTCTCTTCCCCTGGAAGAGGCAGGCTGCTGCCTTGACCGCTGAAGAGTCTTTGGAGAGTCATTTCCTGGGGAGCAGTGGCAGCCCTAGGGAATAATCTCGGCTGCATGGGGGTGGACGGGGGTAAAAACTGTTCTTCTAGATGCTCTTGACACCTCCCCACCCCATGGTATCCTGGAGCACTGGGCCGCTCCAGAGGACATTTCCATTTGAGATTGTTGTTACTTTGCAGCAGGCTGAGGACCTGGTTTTGGCTTGGGTGGTGAGGCAGGGAGGCCTTTGAGTTTCTGAGGGGAGTTGCTCCTGGGTAGAAGTGGAGGAGAGGGTGCTACTTAGGACTAGAGATGAATGATGGGCATCTGGAGGTTTTCTTCATCCATCCTTGAGAAGATTGTGTCATTCATTCATTCATCCATCCATTCTGCAAAGTAATGGATCTGCTATGTGCAGGCCCTATTCTAGGTGCTGGCAATACCATGATTGAGAAAGACAAAACCCATCCTCTCGTGGAGATTTTTTTTCCCCAGGGGATGGGAGAAGAGCGACAACAAACAAACACACCATGAATTAGAGCAGGGCAATGTGGGACAATATGACCACGAGGGCCTCTCTGAGCTCAGAGCTGAAGGAGCCAGCCCTGGGGAAACCTGGGTGGACAAGTGTTTCAGGCCGAGGGAGCAGCAAGCATGCAGTTCCTGAGGCGGAAACCAGCTGGGGCATATTTGAGGAACCCATGAAGGCATCTGGGGCAGAGGCGGGCATGCCGATTGCGGAAGAACTTCGAAAGTCAAGGTCAGGAGTTGAGATTTGATTCTAAGTTTAATAGGATGCGAGTGTAGTGTTTGAAGCAAGGGTGTGATAGGATCTGATTTATCTTCGTATGTGATGAGCCTAGCTGCTGTCTGGCACGTGAATTGCAGGGGGTCATAAAGTGATCGTGGGGGACCAGTTAGGCCCTGCCGTCACTAGGGATGAGACAGTGAGATTGGAGATGAGTCAACACAACCTGGGGGCCACATCTTTTCACCGTATCTAAGCAGGTAGGCACCATTACAGGGGGTGCCCGGGGGTCCCAGGAGGGAAGGTGGGTCCTAGGCTGCAGATGGGCCAGAGCGGTCTGCTCTGTGTAATAAGGAGGGGCGGTTCCTCCAGGGGCTTGCCAGTGAGTGCCGTTCGCAGGCACAGGGGCGTGGGTTGCTGTCTCAGCGCGGCCACAGCACTGGGACCTCGTACAAGGTGTCTGGCACTTAACCTCTGGGCTTGTTTCTTGATCTATAAACGGGTTAATAAAACTTCTTATATCATCATTGGGTGGGTGTGAGGAGGAGGTGAGCTAAGGCAGGGGAAGCCCTTAGCAGAGTACAGGGTGCAGACCCAGTAAAGGATGCCTGTTGCCGTTATTACTAATCCACTTCGAGGTCCTAGCTGTTCAGACCCACGATGGAGCTGACCTTCCATATATCTCAGATAGATCTAGTGACACCCCGTGTCTTAGCTCAGGCTGCCATAACCAAATGCCACAGACTGGGCAGCTGCAGTAACAGAAATTTGTTTCTTACAGTTCTGGAGGCTAGAAGTCCCAAGATCAAGGGGCGGCCAATTCACTTTCTAGTACAGACTCTTCCTGGCTGGAATACTCCCGGCTTCTCATTGGGTCCTCACTTGGCAGAGAGCGAGCTCTGGCCACTCTCTTCTCATCTGAACACCGCTCAGATGCTCAACATGGCTGGACCAGAGTTCCAGGAGGAGAGCAATCAGGAGGTCTGCCTGTAGGAGCTGGCTCCTGGAGGCAGAGAGCACAGTGAAGGGCATTCTGAGGAGGGGGGGAACACCACAGCAGAGGAATATTGCCGGGAACAGACAGGGCAAGGACTTACCATAAGGATGCAGGCCCTGAGGACAAGGGGAAGTGGGCTGAAAGAAGGAAGGACACAGGAGAAAGCATCAGATTTGACTGGGGAACAGGAACGTTGGGGGAGAGACAGAGCAAGGTCCTGCGAACTGGAAGACATGGGGCAAGGTTGAGATCTTTGGGAAGGAGATGGGGCTCCTTAGAAGGAAGAAGTGTCTTAGGACCAAGCTGCATTTGAGCAGAGTGGGCAGGTCTATGGCCCTGGGTACCCCGGAAATGTTCACAGAGGTGCAGACGCACTGTTAGGATGGCGCCACTGTGCCAGGTGGTGGTCACTTAGGAGCCAAGTCCCAGGAGAATCAGGAGGGGGGTTCAGACTTAACCTTAGAGCCCCTGCTCTAGTTGAAGCTTTGCAGGGGCTCCAGTGTCTGGGACGGGAGGGACAGTGTCCTCCATTCACTTATCCACCAAATATTTATTGTAGGTCTGTGTGTGCAGGCACTGGGGATACAGAGTAAAGACACACAGATCCTGCCCTCTGGGAGGGGGTGTTAAATGATTATGGGCAATTAATTATAGTTGCGGTTGGGGTTACTGAGGCAGCCCTGGGGGGCCGGGAGAGCTCTAACAGGGCACTGGACTAATGAGGGGCATCAGGAGCCCTCTACTCTGGGCTTAACAATTTCTAGGGAGCGTCCTGTTAATTTCCACGTCCTGGCCACCTCCTCACGTTTTGCCTGCAGGCCTGGGTGGTGGGAGGTGTGCAGGCCCGGGCAGGCTGCCGGGGAGACCTCTGACACGGAAGTGTTCTGATCCAAGCCTGGGGGGCAGATGCTCAGGACTCCCGGCCACACGGAGCTGTCCCCAGCAAGAGCCCTGGCGCATTCGGCAGTCGCACGCTAACGAGTGTGCTGGTAGAACCCATGCCGGTCCTTGGTGCAGTGTCCCCGTGTAATTGGGTCTGCACGCCCCAGCTGCCAGCCCTCATTACCGGAGGGCTGTGGTGGGAAGGGAGAGGGGCTGGCTGGTTAATTAGAGAGGCCTGGTGCTTGTGATTGCTTAGGCTCTGAGTCAGCCAGCTTTTGGTGTGATGGAGAGTCTTCACCAAGCACGGCGGGGGGAGGGGGGACTGGCTGCAGGAGAACCCACCTGAGCCCAGGATGGCGTTGTCACTATGCAGGGGAAGCAGTCACGGTTTTTCTGGTCTCAGCCAAAATGTGGGCACAGAGGGGCTTGCCTGTGAAACAGAGGTCTCCGTAACATGTGCCGAGTCCCTGTGAAAGAGGGACTCACTCTGCTTAAAGCCCTTAGGGAAAGAAAATCCAGCTCCTTGTGGGGTCAGACATCCTGCCCAGGATAGGGAAGCACCCAGGAAGGGGCCGCGCCCCTGCTCAGGGCTCTGAGGTGAGTCCTTCCAGGAGCTGACAGTGACCCCCCCCACTAATCCCCATGACCTCATCTAACCCTAATCACCTCTCAAGCCCCCTCCAAACACCATCACAGTGGGGTTAGGACAGTGACACATGAATTTTGAGGGGGCACATTCAGCCCCTAGAATCTTCTGAACGGAAACCCTGGAGGTGGAGCCACTGATCTGTGTTTAACAAGTGCTCCTAGGATGCTGATTCTCTGTGGGTTTGAAAACCTCTGCTCTATGGTCCCAGCTGGGTCCCAGGCCTGGCTCAGTACCTTTGCTTGTCTCACTCTCCTGGCCCTCCTCCACACCTCCCTCCACACCC
>NC_043716.1:14268926-14334698 GCF_006229205.1 Suricata suricatta | reverse complement strand
TTTGATCCTCAGGACAAAGCTGTAAGGAGAGCAGGTGTGGTGAGGCTGTTCCGCAGTCACAGACGGAAGACAGGATTCACTTGAGGTCATGTGGCCTGCTTGGGCCACGCAGCCAGGTAGTGGGGACTGGGCTACCCAGGGATGTTCACTGCACCATGCTTGCTGCTCGTCCGTTTCTTCAGACCAAAGTGGCCTTCTCACTTCCTAGGAGAAGCAGGGTCGTCTTTCTAAAGAACACAGAAGAAGCATACTCAGTGGTTAAATATTGAAAACTTTCTCTAAGATCAGGAGTAAGATGAGTGTGCTGTGTATCTTTATCATTGCTTCTATCCAGCATTGTACTAGAAGCCTGGCCGGTGCAGTCAGGCAAGGGAAGAAATGTATGGTCCAGGGATTGGAAAAGATGAGCTAAAACCATCATTATCTCTGAAGAACATGGTTATGTAACTAGAAAAATCTGAAAGAATCTAAAAACAAATGGTTATGGGGCACCTAGGTGGCTCAGTCAGTTAAACATCTGACTTCGACTCAGGTCATAATTTCATGGTACGTGAGTTCGGACCCTGTGTCAGGCTCTGTGCTGACGGCTCAGAGCCTGAAGCCTGCTTCAGATTCTGTGTCTCCCTCTCTCTCTGCCCTTCCCCTGCTCACAGTCTGTCACTCTGTCGCTCCCACTCAAAAATAAACGTTAAAAAAAAAAGAAATACAAATGACTACAGTTAGGTGAATTTATTAGCAAAGCTATTGCATACAAGTTTAATACACATGTAAGAAAATCAGTATTTCCATACACCTGAGGCAAAAATGAGAGAAAATTGGAAGTCCAATTTATGACAACATAGACACTGAGATGTAAGAGGGAAAAGAACGGTCTTTAGAATGAATAATGCAAAGCTATATGAAAAAAACATATCTTGACTTTTACCTCATAGTAGGCGCAAAAGTCAATTCTAGATTGATTATAGACTTAAGTGTGAAAAGTAAAATTATGAATATTTTGGAGGAGGAGCACCTGGGTGGCTCAGTCACTTAAGTGTCCGACTTTGGCTTAGGTCATGATCTTGTGGTTTGTGAGTTCGAGCCCCACGTCAGGCTCTGTGCTAAAAGCAACTCTGCTTCAGCTCCTGGTCTCCCTCTCTCTTTCTCTCTCCCTGCTTGCTCTCTCTCTCCAAAATAAAATAAAAACATTTAAAAATACTTTGGAGGAAAGATAGATAGGTAGATAGAGGATGCGGGGAAAGTCGCTTAAAGTCAGAAAGGGGGTGCGTGAGTCAGCAAGGAAGAGGCCTTCGGGGACCCCACGTACACCCAGATGGCCCTGGCTGGGGGCCACCCTCCCACCTGGACTGGGCCCAATGCCAGCAGTGTGGCAGTGCCCGCCCCAACCACACTTGCCACTTTCCCAAGACCGTCAGAAGCAGCCTGAATGTTCTCGGGAAGTTCCCAGGGCAAAAGCTACCTACCTGGGGCCGAGCTGAGCCCACCTCTGCCCAGGGCCCGTGCGAGCAAGAGAATGGAGCAGCCCTCTCAGGGGACCTTCCCCTCTTTTGGACCCAGCTCAGCTCCCCAAGCCTGTCCTTGCGAGGGAAAATGGACTTGCATGAAGGGCTGTCTCTCTGCAGAACGCTGTCCTTCACTCATTCTGCAGCATGTATTCAGTTGGCCATCCCCACGATGAACAAGGCAGGAGGCCGCCCTGCCCATGTGAGCCCTGCTGGCAACACAGAGCGTTGGTACTTGCCTCACTTTCCCACGCCAGAAGCGGGGCTGAGGGCTTTTCGTGCAGTAACTCAGTCAGTCCTCCTAACAACCCTGTGGCTCAGCACTGTTATCATCCCCCTTTTATAGGTGGGGAAACTGAGGCACCGAGTCGTTATACCTTGCCCAAGGTCACTCAGCTAGTTAGGTGTGGAGACAGGATTCGAAACCAGGCAGGCTGGTCCTGAGCATCCTGGCTGTGAACTGCGGTCCCACGTCACCTCTGTGGACTGAATGACCTAGAAAGCCGAAACGGGGAAGGTAAATACAATAATTTCACAAAGCTGTGGGCAGAAACCGGGAGAGTGGGGAGGGAGTAGGAAGGAGCTACTTTATTTTGGATGCACAGCATGAGCCTCAAGGAGATGGCATTTGGGCTGAGACCATGACAAGAAATTTAAGTCGGATCTGAAGGAAGTGTCCCAGGCCCACAGGGTGCGTGGACAAGGTGCTGTGCGGGAAAGAGCAAGGCACAAGTGAGAAACAGAAGAAAGAGGCCAGGGATCTGGGGAGGGGGAGGGCCCCACAAATGGCCCTTCAGATCTCTGCAGTCGGCCCTTGGTGGGCCTCCGTAGTGGGGGGCTGCCCTGCGCTGCTCCTTGGATTTACTTGAGTCCCTCAAAATAGGAGACCAAAAATATGTTGTTTAATTTGTGGTAGAATGTATATAACAAAATTCGTGATTCTGGGTTTTTTTTAATGTTTATTTAGAAAGAGAAAGAAAGAGTACACACACCAGTGGGGGAGGGGGAAAGAGCAAGGAAGAGAGAGACAGAATTCCAAGCAGGCTCTTTGCTGTCAGCACAGAGCTCAATGTGGGGCTCAAACTCACAAACCATGAGATCATGACCTGAACTGAAATCAAGAGTCGGATGCTTACCCAACTGAGCTACCCAGGAGCCCTGATTTTAACCATTTTTTAAAAATGTTTATGCATTTTGAGAGACCGCGCATGAGCAGGGAAGGGACAGAGAGAGAGAGAGAGAGAGGGAGAGAATTCCAAACAGGTGCCACACTCAGAGTAGAGCCTGACTCGGGGCTCAATTTGATGGCCAAGAGATCAGGACCTGAGCCGATATCAAGAGTTAGACTCCATGGGGGTATAGCTCAGGGGTAGAGCATTTGACCGCAAGAGTTAGACTCCTACCTGACTGAGCCACCCAGGCGCCACTAACCATTTTTACGTGTACAGTTGAGCGGCATTAAGTACATTCACATTGTTGTCCCCCATCCCCACCACTATCTCCGGAACTTTCTCATCTTGCAAAACTGAAAGTCTGTGCCCATAAATCACTAACTTCTACCCCCCTTCCTGCCCCCCCCCCCAGGTCCCTGGCATCCGCCAACCTACTTTCTGTCCCTGGGAGTTTGGCTACTCTAGGTACCTCATCTAAGCAGAATCTGCAGCGTGTTTTTTTTCTGACTAGCTCCTTTCACTTAGCATACTGTCTTCAAAGTCTGTGTGCGTGGTGGTCATGTGTAAGAATTTCCTGCCTTTTTGGGGCACCTGTCTGACTGTTGATTTCAGCTTAGGTCATGATCTCATGGTTTGTGGGATGGAACCCCATGTTGGACACCATGCTGATCATGGAGCCTGCTTAAGATTCTCTCTCTCTCTCTCTCTCTCTCTCTCTCTCAAAAAAAAAAAAAGAGTGTCCTGCCATTTTAATATGAATTATATTCTTCTGTGTGTACGTAACACATTTTGTTGATTGGTTAGTCAGTCAGTGGACACATGGGTTGCTTCCACATTGTAGCTGTCGTTAATTGCGTGGCCAGGAATACGGGTGTGCAAATCTCTCTTTGAGGCTTTGCTTTTGGTTCTTTCCAGAAGAAGAATTGCTGGATCGTGTGGTAGCTCTGTTTGATTTTTTGAGGAGCCGTCAGACTGTTCTCCAGGGTTCCCATGCCACTTTTACCAATCCCACCGGAAGTGCACGAGGGGCAGTTGTCCGCGCATGTCCCTGACCCCGGCTCCCTTTCCAAATGCTGGCAGCCCCCAGCGGCTCCATCCCTCAGCGCGGCCACAAAAGTGGCAACCGTTTCATTTCATCCAAGCTGCCCCAGGTTGGCCTCCCCTTGTCCTTTCTCCTCCTCGACCCAGTTCCGATGTGGAGGACGTGTGTTTGTGCCTCACCACAAAGACGGGTTTTTTCATTCAGCTACTCATGTTTCCTAAATTCCCGGGAAAAGTCACTTCATTTGTCTGCACTGCGTCGCCCAGGCTGCCCGGCAGGACCCAACTTGGCTGCTGTTGCCAAGATGGGAGGATTGGACCAGACACCATGTAGCATCTTGGGATATCTTTCTTGCTCCGGAATCGAAGGAACAGAGTATCTCCATTAGGGCACACTTCTCTCTTGCTGTTCCAGGGACTGTGGCGTGGTTTTTCTTCCCCGAGACTAGCTTCTTCCCTGCCGGTTTGTGCCATGCAGAGCCCATTCTGTTCACCCTGTCATGCCCCTTACCTTGAGCTCAAGGTGGTCAGGACAAAGGCAGCAGGAGAGCTGCCAAGCGAGAGCAAGGGTGGCCCCTGGGAACCGTGCAGCCCCCTGACATCAAGGCCAGGAGCTTCCTGGAGGGAGACCAGGGTTATGGTCATTGGGTCACTTCCTGTGGCCGTCTGGAGACTCTCCCACTTAGCTTGCCCTCCTGCCGAGCCTCGCAGGTGCTGACAGCGCTGTGGGAGAAGTGTCCAGTACAGGGGTGTGGAGTGACCGGAGCACAGGGTCCCGGGAGAGGCAGGAGGTGCAGAATGTAGTGGGTTCTCATCCGGGCCATGCCCAGGAGTGTGGGCACTGAGGGGCCTGGGAGGGGCATTGCAGGAGACACACAGCTCTGCAGGGGCAGGGTGAGAAGAGAACTGGGACTGGCGGCCATAAGTAGGGGAGGGGGAGGCGGAGGGGGCAGGATGGGAGGCAGGCCAGGGAGGGAAGGAGTGGGTCCAGGCTGCTGAGGATCTTGTAGGCAGCAAAGCCATCAAAGAGTGCTGTGAGGCTGGGGATAGCACACAGGGGTCTTTGGGAGAGGTTACACCCAGGGGCAGATTTGGAGGAGGGAAGGCCTCGGGGGGTTAGAGAGTCTGTTGGATGCTGAATTATCCAAGTAGCAATAACAAGGGCCTGAATTCAGAGAGGGACAAGCCAGGAAGGAGACTGGAAAGACTGTTAAGAGTTACAAATAACAAAAGGTGCCAGTGATTGAAGCCCTCTTGATTACCAGACGCTCTGGAAGGTCATGATCCCCACTTGGTAGATGAGGAAACAGGTGTGTGAGGTTAGTCCCTCGCCTGGCCACCTGAGGGTCAGTGGCAGGGTCTGATGGCCTTGCCCTATGTGCTCCATTCCTGCTCTGGGCCTGCTGTGCAGGGTGGGGCTGGGGCGGGAGCAGGCATGGGGACGGGCAGGGGTGGGGGGGCATGTTGATGCAGATGGGACTGAGGTCACTTGGGGAAGCCATGGGGACCACGTGGTCTGTGGGCAGGCTTCCAGGCCGTGCATCTGAAAAGGGGCCCTGGAGGGAGATGGGCAGCCCAGAGGTGGATGTCAGAGGGGGGGGCGACCAGAGTTGTATGTGAGGAAGTGAAGGTCTGGGGAACCTACCTAAATGACCTTCCAGAGACATTTCTGTGACTTCTTGTTCTTTTCTCACGTGTGCGTCATGCTTTTAAAATGTCAGGGCCTGTCCAGCAAGTGAACCAGGGTCACTGGCCACCTGCTCCGTACGGTCAGGTCACCCAGGTGTGAACAGTCCCACTGAGAAGGAGTGATCCATATTAATGTCAGGGAAGCTGCCCAGTAGGGTGTTGGGGGCGTAGACCGTTGGAGAGAGCTGGGCCTCGAGGAGGGGTGGTTCTCCCCTGCGCACCCCTTAGCTGTGAGGTAGGCACCACCTCATCTTCCTGATTGGCCCCGTGGGGCCACCTTCCACAGGGCCACCAAGAGCTCAGGGCTTTCACTGGAGTGCGTCCATCTTGATGGTGCCTCCACTCAGGCTTTACCTTAAGCCCGACTGCCGGCACCTGCACCTCCAGCTTTACTCCAGCTGTGTTTCCGGAATTCACAACTCCTCTCCTGTCCCAGGCTGTGTGCCTGGGGCCCGTGCCTTTGGCCTCTTCCTCTCCCGCACCAGGGACCTGAGGCCGAGTGGCACTCAATGCCTATTTTTGTATTATCTTTCAGCTAGAATGGTTTTTACATTTGCAAGTGGTTGGGGAAAAAATCAAAAGAAGAATATCTTGTGACACATGAGAATTACATGAAATTTCAGTTTCAGTGTCTGTAAGGTTCTGTTGGACAAGCCATGCCCACTGTTTGCATATGGCTACTTTGGTTTGACCGTGGCAAAGTTGAGGAGTTGTGACAGAGCATAAAATCGTTACTTTCTGACCTTTGGCCGAAAAAGTATGCCAACCCTTGCCCTAACCCGTCAGCCCCCACCCCGGGCGCCAGGCCACCAGTGGGAGAAGGGGGTGTGACTTCCTTCCCTTCCCTGTTCTGTGTTGCTGGGGCACCAGAGTATTACAGAATTTAGTGAGATGGGAGCCCCTTATTTGTATTGGTTTTCCTTTCCTGGAATTTTTTTTTAAATTTTATTAGTTTTTATTCATTTGAGAGACAGAGAGAGACAGAACACTAGTGGTGTAAGGGCAGAGAGAGAGGGAGACAGAGAATCGGAAGCAGGCTCCAGGCTCTGAGCTGTCAGCACAGAGCCCAACACGGGGCTCAAACCCATGAAACGCAGGATCATGACCTGAGCCGAAGTTGGATACCCAACCAACTGAGCCACCCAGGTGCCCCTTTTCCTGGAGTATTAAGAAGTACTTCTCACCATTGCATTGAGCTTAAGGGCCCTGGCTTCGGGCTGCCTGCCTTGGGTTAGTTGCCTTCTCTCTGCCTCAGTTTCCTCACCTGGAAATTAAGAATAACAATGGGACCTACCTCACAAGGTGGGAGGGGGTTGGAATGAGTGAAGTATATGGTAAGCTCTTAGAAACAACCTGGTACGTGGTAACTACGCAATCATTTTTTTTTCCTAAAATAAACTTAGATTGTATTGCAGTGTCACTTAACAGTATATAAAATGCTGTGTTGTGACAGGTATCAATTATCCATTAGATACTGAATCAATTTTTCTTAAGCACTCCTAACTGCTTGCTTTTCTTGAAGCTAGATCATTCTGAAAATTTCCTGTTAGACCTATGAGTGCGAACATATGGTTTCTGTCCTTCTCTGCCTGACTTATTTCACTTAGCATGACACCCTCAAGGTCCATCCGCTTTCCTACAAATGGCCATATGTCATTCCCTCTCGTTGCCATGTAGTACTCCATTGTGTATATATACCACATCTTCTTGATCCACTCATCAGGTGATGGGCATTTAGGCTTGTTCCATGTTTTGGCTATTGTTGACATTACGCAATCATTTTAAAACTCAAACAGCACAGAGCAGATAAATTCAATTCTGCCCCACCCCCACCCTTAGCAGCCTGGGTTTTTTGTCTTCTGCGTCCTTCTGCAGACAAGTGTACACAGGTGTACACATACATAACTTTACTTTTTTAGTGCTTATTTATTTTTGAGGGAGAGAGCGTGAGCAGGGGAGGGGCAGATGAGGGGAACGTAGGGGGGAACAGAGGATCCAAAGTGGGCTCTGTGCTGACAGCAGCAAGCCGACATGGGGCTTGAACTCACAAATTGTGAGATCATGACCTGAATTGAAGTCAGATACTTAACCGACTGAGCCACCCAGGCGCCCCTACATACATAACTTTAAATGGGACCATAATATACTCTTTGCTCTGTAATTTGCCCCCCCTTTTTTTTCACTTAATAACATCAAAGATACCCCACCCCTGTGGGTCTATACATGGAAATCTAATTCCAGTCAAGGCTGTAGGTAAGCTCCTTTCCCCGAAGGGAATCAGGATGGACACAGCTCGGGGACTGGGATGCGGGCCGTGGGGCCTAAGTCTGCAGGTGAAGCACATCGGCCTCATTCTCCACAGTACCCCCCTGTTCTACCCTCGCCTGCCGCGGGTGGCCCTGCATCAGGACAGCTGGCCACAGCCACGGCTCTGTTCTGATCCCCCCTGCGGCCCCGGGGAAAAATCCCTCCCCCTCTGGGCCTCTGTCCTCCCTTGTGAAAGGAAACCTTGGATGGGAGGGTCTCTGGGGCCCCTCCAGCAGCTTCCTCCTATGAAGCCCAGGCCTAATCAGAGTGTTGCCACTGCAGAGCCCATTCCCCAGGGGCTGCACTAGCCTCACTGGTGGGGGAGCAGCAGCCGAGAGCTAACCCCCATCTCTCAAGCCTTCTGAGTGCAGTTTGGCTGTCACTTTAAAGCCGTGAGCAGTTTGTTTCCCAAGCTGCTTTGGCTCAGACTAAGATCATCCGTGGCCTTTTAGCAAGAGGAAGCCGGTGCAGGGGTTGACATGTGCCTCTGAGAGCCCCCCTGCCTCTGAGGTTTCTCTGACGCCATGTGCCCCTCACGGCAGCCCCCCTACCAGAAGTAGGTAGGCAAAAGGCAGTGATTGTACCCATTTTCCAGATGGAGAAATAGACGAAGAGAGAATTCCTCTCACTGCTTGGTTCAGAGTGTTGCCCACATATCCTGAGAGATATGTGGGCAACACTCTTTAGAGAGAGCTAAAGACATGTAGGTCACCCCCAAAGGAAGGTGCTGTCTGGTGCCAGCTTGCCAATGGAGTACCAAGGCTGACGACTCAGTGTGTAGCCCATAGCGCAGACCACCCATAGTAGACTATAGTGCTCCTCCCTAGACCCGCCCCCCCCAAGCATACCCATCACAAAGTGACCCTGAGGCCTTACCAAGGTTTCTGGGTGGCTAGACATATGTAGGGGGTCTGGACCGCCAGACTCACTGTGAGGCCACTCCTCATCGAGTGGGCAGAACCTTCTGCAGGTTTGGGTTGGGGTGTTGGGGACCCTGGCCAGGCCTCTTCCCCGAGGACACATGTCCAGCACCCCCATGGGCCCCTTGCCATCTGAGCTCAGCGGCTCTCTGCCCCGGGTCTGGGCAGCATAGCTCTGAGCACACGCGGGCAGCAGGAAGCAGTGTTGGCAAATCTGTTTATCGGCTGTTACCAGGAACAGTGATTTTGTGCAGCCCTTGTCCTCTGTTGTGGTAAATAACAGATAATGATATTTCCCGGCAGTAGCGTGGCCCTCACCTCTCCGCTGCCCCCTGCAAGCTGCCACACTTCAGACGGTCTGCGATTCTTCATTGCTCTCAAATGGCCTCTGTTTTTCCTCCTGCGACATTTCCCTCATGGCTGTTCACTGTTCCCTGACCTTAGCTCGAGGTGGATTTAGCCCATCCTCTGTTCCTCCACGGGGGGGGGCGGGGGGCAGGGCACAGGGCGCCTCTCGAGCAGATGGGGGCAGCTGAGGAGGAGGGGGGAGCTGACTCCTCTCTGGCTCCCTGTAGGCTGGGCTTCCTATCCAAGGATCCAAGGATCAGGCCTTTTTCAGATCAGGGCTTGGGGGCTCTGTGACTTCCCTTCCAAACCCTTCCCTCACCCCTGTCATCGCACCCTCTGTGGGAGGGATGGTCTCCCAGGTTACAGATGGGCAAACTGAGGCGGGGAAGCCTTCCAGAGGCCCCTCTGTCCAGGAACCGCATCTGCCTTGCTGAGTTCCCAGGTGCAGACAGGAGTGTGGTTTGGGCCCTCTGGAGAGAGGCTGGAGCGCCTGGCGCTACAGAACCTCCCGCCCAGCTCCTGAGGGCCTGCCCTCACATCTCATTCGCTTTCCAGATCATGCTCTGCTTCTCGGCTTGTTCTTCTTGCTCAAGTGCGATCAGTGTGACCCGTCTTCCCCGTGGCTTCCATGGCTCCCTACTGCCCGAGGAATGAAGTTGAACTGCCCCCACAGGGTATCCAGGGCTGTCAGTCCCTTCCCTGGACACAGCTGCTGACTTTAGGAGCATTTGTGAAACACGTGGGGGTTAGGCCTGACGCCACGTGGCCCAGAGCTGTGGCTGCTCCCCTTGGTGCTCTGTTCCTGCACACCACCAGGGCCCCTCCTTGATCATTAGTGCTGCTGCTTCTGGAATGTTTTGAAGCCCTAGGATGTTTGTCTAGTCTGCTGTATTTTTCAAGTGAAAAAATCAGTCCCAACAACAGGTATTTTTTGGCTCCAGGGGTATTTGCTGTGTCCTAGGCACTGGAGGAAAAGGATATTTTCACTAAGCTGACCTTTATGATAATCCTGTAAAGTAAAGAAGGCAGTACAGACCCCAGGGACAGGTGGGGCTCCTGAGGGGCTGGAATGTGCCATGCTGAGATGGTGGCGGGCAGGGCTGGGGAATGGGTGGGGTCTCCTGCCTTCAAGCAGGAGGCAGTTGATGCTGACTTGGCTTCTGGCAGACCCTCACCAGCCTTCCCCAGTCTCCCCGATTCTTCCCTGCTTCCTACCTGGCCTCTTTGGCTGAGCAACGAGTTTGTTAGATGGCTGGCAGTTGCATCCAGCTTCAGGCCCCTTGGCAGCACCCCGGGTTCCCTCTGCCTCCCCCAGGTGCTGGCCCCAGCAGCAGCCCCTTCCCCTACCCTGCTTTCACGCTCCATCAGCTCCATCGCTGAGAATCCAAGTCCCTTTCAGATTAAACAAACATTTATTGGGCACATAAGACACTCTAGGTTCGGGAGCTCCCGCAGGGAACAAGGCCCGCAAAGCCTGGGCCCTGAAGCACTTTCCAGGGGTGGGGAAATCGACAGTAGACAACACACAGATCAATACGGAAGGTTCTCCCATCTGCAAGGCCTCTCCACTCCCCTCTCTCTTCTGTAGGTTGCCTGGCCTTCCTCCCCAGCCCTGGTCCTACGTATCAACTACCACTGGGCAGCTCTTCCAAGGGAGTCTGCTCACACTGCAAACACCAACATGCCGGAAGCCTGTTATCCCCCCGCCCCTCCCCCTGCCCTGTTTACTTCACCTCCGCCCATCAGCAGCCTCGGAATGACCCTGGAGTCTTCCTTGCCTCACCTCCCTGATCCAGCTAGGAACTGGAATTCCACAGTCATCCGGGAATGGGCTGGAAAAAGAACCTTTGCTGAGACTGCAGAGGACAGATGGACCAGGAAAGCGACTCAATCATTCGGCAAAGGCACTTTTTCTGAGACATGGATCTGATCTGTCCCTCCCCTCCTTGAAAGCAGTGAATCCCAGCCTTGGGCCACACTGTGCTTGCCGCTCAGGCCCTTCCTCCTTTCCTGGCCAGTTTCTTTCATGCCAGCTACCTGCTAAAGTTGGACATCTGAATGCCAACGAGGCCCTTTTTCTCCAAGGACTGTAGTGGGGGAGGGGGAGGGGAGACAATCATGGGAGAGGCAATTTCAATATGATCCAGTCAGCAGTCTAGGACTATCCAGCTCACTGTGCACAGGAGGAAGTAACTAGTGCTCTGCGAGGGGAGGGGGGTAAAGCAAGAAAGGAGCCTTAGGGGAGGAGACATTTGCATTGTGTCTGAAGGATACACAGAAGTTCGCTAAGCGTGAAGAGAGCCTGGGAAAAAGCATGGAGGCGTGGAAGTATCTGGAGTGTTAGGAGCAGACAGTGAGGCACGCGGGTGGGCTTGGGGGGCTGGAGGGTTAGGTGGGGGCCGAGGAGCAAGGTGATCAGGTGCATGCGCGTGTTTTCTTCTCTCTCCACTCCTCACCTCGAAGCCTCTCTGTGCTCGCAGCCCGGTCCAGGGCCTGGTGGTAGTGGGGCCCTAGGAGCTGTTTGGAGAATGCTCCTGGCCTACAGCTGGCCTTGCTGCCCACCCCAAGCCCCGGATTCCATGGAAAGGGCTGGTGGAGGCTTAACAGGAGCCTCTTGCCTCGCCTTCCCATGGAGATTTCAAGCCTTCCGCAGGCAGGGCTGGGACTTCAGTGTCTTTGGGGTCAGGCCCACACACTGGTCACATGCCCCAGAACCAGAGTTCCTGAACCAGGATCTGTTGGGAAGACCTGGCCAAGGGCTCCTTGCGTGGCCAGTGCTGACCACGAGGGTCTCCCCCTGTCAGGTACGGCTTTGTGGCAGTCCCTGAGGAGCCAGGCTTATTTGCAGCCATTAGTTCAGGGGCTGCTGAGAGGCGCAGGGCATTTTCAAGATGCCGGATACGAGGACAAAAAGAAAAAAAAAAAGATCCGTTCTCTTCCTCCAGCTGTAGTTCTGAGAGCCGGGTTCCTCTACCAGAACCTGAGCCAGAACTGGCGTGCCTGCCAGGGAGAAGCTGCCTGCAGGCGGCCTGGGCCCAGGGCTTCTAGAGCGCCGAGGTGGGTTGTGCAGCCAGGGCTCGGCCTCGGGAGGCCAGGCCTGGCTTTGGGACTTTAAGTTCCTGTATTCCTTCCTGGCACGGACAGTGTTTGTCTCAGAGAGTGAGGTGCTGCTTATTTTCAGGCCCTCGTGGTTCATAGGACCGCTCTGTCCACTTGTGCTCTCCCAGCAACATCTGCTTCCTGGGCCCTCTGAGGAGGGGTCTCAGAAAGCACCGGCGAGAGACAGGGTCAGGAGTAGGATCTCAGTCCAGACTGAGACAGGGGTGTGACCCCAGCCAGACACGTTACCTAAGCTGTCCGCCCCTCTCCCGTCACTGTTAAATGGATAATCTGGGTGGAACACTCATGCTGTGCCCAGCACGCGGTGCCTGCTTTTATTATGATGGACCGGGTCCCCACCCTGGCTCTGCCACTTCCTTGTAACATGAACTTGGCCTTAAATGGATAATCTGGGTAGAACACTCATGCTGTGCCCAGCACGTGGTGCCTACTTTTATTATGACGGACCGGGTCCCCACCCTGGCTCTGCCACTTCCTCGTAACATGAACTTGGCCGAGCTACCCGACATCTCTGGGCCCTCAGTACCTCATCCATGATATTCAGATCATAAAACCACCCTCGCAGGACTGTTGTGGACGTAAACGAGATTGAATGTGATAATGATAATGCGTGTGGAGTGCTGAGCATGGTGCCAGGCGTGGAATAAAGTGCTCAATAAATGGTGGCTATTATCATTATTATGAGTTGTAATTCTAAGTAACCACGCAGCAGGGAGCAAGATGGATGTAAGCCAGCTCCCTCCACCACCTGGGCCTTGCCCTGCCCTGAGTCCCTGCTGGCAGAGGGGAGCTGGAGAGCTGCAGGCCACCGTGCGACGTGGTGGTCCTGGGAGTCCCTTGGCTGGAGCCCCCTCCCCCGGGGATTTAGTTGGAGCACGGTGGACCTGAGGCTGGGAGTCTGGGGGACAAGATAGGCTTAGCCACGGCTCAGGCGCTGACAGTCCCAGGAACCCAGGCTGGCAGGCAGGGCACAGAAGCAAGGACTTCTTCCCCTAAGCTGGAAGGAGCTATTGATTCAAGTTGCAGGACTTGTCAGAGCCACGCAGCGGGCAGCCGGCTTTGTTCAGAGCTTACAAAAAGCTTGATGGTAGATCTCCATCGACCATTTGTATACTCCTTTTCCCTCGGGGGGTTGACACCAGGCTCCGGGGGTTTTAGGAGGGTTATGTTCAAGGACCCTGACAAAACCGCTCTCCGCTCGGAGTAGCAAGTTCTTACGCACGTTGCTTCCCATGTTTGTCTGGAGAAGAGGCAAAAATCGGGCCTGAGAGGTGACGCTGAGGATAAGTGGGACCAGGAAGACTTAGCGGGATTGTGGGGATAGGTGGGGCAGCATCTGGGCAAGCACAGCCAGCCTGGCAGCTTCGTCTTGCCCAAAGCAGACCCAAGTACAGAGATGATCCCAAGCCACATCCAAGCATGATTTCTTACGTGTGCTCATGAGTGTTAACAATCCATAGCTTTTTCTGATCTTCTTTTCCACCCCCGCTGGTGCAGCCAGCCGTGCAGGCTTTCAGAAGCCCGGGTGAAGAGTGGAGACCTGGCCCTGCGTGGTCATGCACCTGTCCCCACAGCCGGGGTGGAGACCACTGGGGTTTCCCTGGCTGGGCGTTAGGGTGGAAGGCACAGAGCGAGTGGACTTCCTTTGGAAATCCTTCCTGGCTTCTGTCAGACAGGGCAGCAGATGGCTGGCATTCTTAAGGCTGCCCATCTTTGGGCCCGGTGACTTGGGATTTGCAGGTGGTCAGGGCTAAGGTCATCGTGCCCTCAGCCCCACTGGCCCCCAGCCCATGTCCTGGCGACCAGGAAGGAGCCAGAGCCCAGCTGTGTCCTCTCATACTTGAGGTTCAACCTTGTCTGTAACTCTGGAGGAGGAGCCAGCTGTGTTGTCACTGGGGGCGGGGGATAGGGGTGGGGGATAAGTGTCTGTCCGGACAGCCACTGGGGGCTCAACCTGGGGTTCACATCCCAGCTCCCTGTGATCAAGTTACTTAACCTCAAGCCTCAGATCCCTCATGTATGAAATAGGACAATAACACCCACCTCACAGGTTATTAAGAAAATTAATAAGATTCTACATAAGACATCTAGCTTGGTGCCTGGTGTAGCATAAGTGCTCAGTAAAGAGCGTAACTATTTATAAGAGGTATGTCTGTATCTAAGCTATTTAAAGTCTTCCAGCAGCGGGACCTGGGTTCCAGATACTGAATCCATGGCAATCAGGCCTCTTGAACCTCTGTACTCCCGCCTCATGGGGGCTGCTGATGCACCTCTAAACCTGCCCGATGATGTCTCTGGGGTGTGCAGGAATGTGCCTGTGATCAGGGGGCCAGTGACTCAGTAACAGCATCTGGGAGAGGCTGGGGGACAAGGCTGACCATCTCCATCTGAGCCACAGACAACCAAAACGCCCTGCCTCCTGCCTGTTTGTACCTGTGCTTTCGGCTTCTTTAATCCGTCTTGACCCACAAAATGTAGATCTGGTCAAAACAACGAATTTGGGGCTAGTGATTTCCCAAAGCATTTAGCACAGGCTTCCTTTAACTAGGAACTCTGCTGATCCATTTAAAATAGATTTTGACTTAGCACAATTTGATTTACATTTTGGGCGCTATCGCTCCATATATTTTTCTGTGCATATACTGACTTCTAAATAGATACAGGCGCTTATACATATTTATACAGTAGAGCGTCGCACTATGCATGCTGTTTATAACATGCTTTTTAAATTTAACTTCTTGTGAATGTTGTTCCATTTCAGGACCAATAACAGCTTCGCTGCGATCGTCTCCACCTCTCCTGGTTTGCGTCGTCAGCGTTTTTATCACTGTAGCTTCCCCAGAGCACGAGCAGATTGCTCCTGGTTGCAGGTTGGGTCTCTAGCCCCGGAGCACGCAGTGCGGTGAGGGGCACACTTGCGGGCTTTCCTCTGGACTTTGCCTCGTGCAGGTGCTGCGCTCATTTGTGCGGAACCACCCCTTCCCCTGCTCCCGGGGCAACTCGGCCGCTCTGTGTGCGTCACAGCAGTGTGGGCCCCGATGGGGACGGCTCCCTTCCAAGCCACCCTCAGATGATGATTGGAACTGTCTGGAAGGTCCTTTTCTAGATGAGTTTTACCAGTTTGTGAAGTCCTCTGTTCGGTGGGTCGCTCATCCGGTCCTTGAGGACGAAGGGTCCTGCCGTCTTCATTCTCTTCCCGCCTAGACAGAGCCTTACACCCCATATCAAACGTTTGTGGGATTGAAGCACCAAATGGTTTTAATGAACCATCTTCAGTACTCCTTTCCGCAGCACCATGTACATTGTCGGGTCCTTGTGTGGAACATTTGAGCCCCTTTCCATCTTTTTTTTTCCCCTTGACTCAGCATCATGGATGTGGCTTCTGTGTGATCGCTGAGAACTCCACGAAGCCCTCAGGACCCGACGTGGGGAGTGTGGCTGTTTCCCGCTTGGCGGATGCCCCCCAACCTCTGTCCCTGTGAGATGTTGGAGAGCGTGCCCGACAGGGTCATTCCCGCCCTGCACTGGCACTGTGCCCCCTCCCGTCTTCTAATCGGCAGCAGCTTGGGGACCCCGAGAAGCACGGGTTCTGCCTGAAACGCACCGGGGGTTCACAGTGAGGATGTGAAAGCCCGGCCTGGGAGTAAAGTGCTTGAGCTCTGGTGCACGCGGCCTCCCAGACTTTCTTGTACTCTCTGTTTCTTGGCTGTGGTGTGGGAAGGTGAAGGTTTGGATTGCAGTGTCGGGGCTCCAGGGAGTAGAAGGGGTAACCCAAGTGGCATGGATTGTGAAGATGTCAGAGAGGCAGCTGATCAGGCCTTGGAATGAGTCTGCAAACACAGGTGGCCTGAGGGATGTGCCCTTGGGGAAGCAGTCGTTGGGGTACACATCCCTTCCTCCCATCCTTAACAAAGGACCCTTGGTGTCATTTCCTCTGTCATTTCCAGGCAGGCCTGGCTTCATGCCCCATCCCTTGAGAGTGAGTCCCGCCCAGCCAGCAGTGCTACCCCAGGCACTCCATTCCACAGGCTCTCCCGATGCCCTGCCAGCTGGCGTTGCGTGGTGTGGACGGGAGCACGTCCTGGCTTGTGCTGCTGTTTCCTGTCTCTGTGTCTGTCTCGTCTCCCCATCAGATTGGCACATTCTAGAAAGGACTGTGTCTTGCCTTCCCAATTATACTACAAAAGTATCTCCTATATATTTGTTCATTCATTCATTCCACAAATATTCATGTGCCAGTCACTGGAGAGGCAGGTGAACAGAAATAGACAGGGCCTCTGCACTTGGGGATCTGACAGCTTAGTAGAGGAAGTGACAGCCACCACATAAATGAGGGTAAAAATCTTGACTCTGACAGCTGAGGAAACAGAGGCAAGAGCCTGTTATGGAAGTTTCAGTGGGGTAAAAAATCAGGGAAGCCTTCCTTGAGGAAGTGGTGCTTTTGCTGAGGTCTGAAGGATGCATAGGTTAACCATTAGAGTATGGCCAAACGCATCCCAGACAGAGGGAGCAGCTTATACAAAGGTCCTGTGGCAGAAGAAGCAAGTGAGGACCAGGGTCTAAAGGCAGGTCAACCTGGCTGGGTCCCAGAGCGTGGAGAGCGAGGTAGTGAAGCAGGAGAGAGTGCACTGAGCCAGATGAGGAGCGTCCAGCCTGAACAGCCATTGCATACCATGTGAAAGCAGGTGGTCTTCATCCAGAGAACAACAGGAAGTCTCTGGAGGCTTTCAAGCTGGCAGGGACAGGAGAAATGACATGATTAGATTTGCATTTTGAAAATATCACTCCTGCTGTTGTGCTGGGAACCAACTGGAGGCTGGCCAAGCCGGGGTGAGGAGACCCGCTGGGAGGCCACGGTGCAGGCCGGGCAGTGAAGACGGCCATTGGCCACGGTGTGCATCAGTGGGGGGCGGTGGAGGGGAGGCGACAGTGTCCAGTGAGATGTAGAGTTCTTGGAGATGGAATGTTTGGAGAGAATGAGGGAGACTGAGGATCAAGGATGATTCCGCGTTTGGGCTCGTGTGACTGATGGGTGCTGGCACCCTCCACTGAGACAGGTGTGCAGGAAAGAACTGCGGTGCCTCTGCTCTTTACCGCGTGGTGTTCTAAGCACTTTCATGAATCATCTCCCTTGATCTCCCAACTGTGGCAGGAATACGCCCAGTACTACTGCTTTGCAGGCAAAGAAATAAGGCTCAGAAAAACTTAGAAACAAGTTCAAAGTTGAGTCTTAATGGCAGACAGCACCTTCTTGCCCCCAAAACCTATGGACTGTGCCCTGGGCCACCCCCTTCTGGGCTGGAATACATCTTTGCAAAAGGTGGGGGTGGAGGGAAAGAGAGAGAGCAGGTGCAAGCTGAAGGCCTGGAGCTTCTTGCTTCTGCTCTGAGGCAGGCCCAGAAGCTAGACTTGTCTTGTTTAATGCTCAGAGGTCCAAGCTGCAGGAAGCAAGGGACAGTTGAGCCCAGGAAGCTGGTGGTTGCTCCCCGGGGTCAATTCCACTCAATGGAAGCCCATCTCCAGGACCCAAGACTGTCCCTGACATAAGGGTGCCATGTGCCCTTTGCATCAGGTTGATGTCATGGCTGGCTCACCCTCTCTGTCACCGGCTTTTTCAAATACCACCTGCCCCTAGTTTCCCTTATTGGAACCCCAGAGCAAAGACCAACCCCGTAAGGAGAAAAGGCGCATTATTCTCTTACTGATCTGAGGTTTAATAGAGCAGCAGTTATGTATGATTTGAACTGGAACATGTTACCTTTTTGCTGGCCCGGGTTCCCCAGCCAGCGATGCTGCAGGTGCAGGAAGGCAACTGAGAGGTGGCGAGGACGCTCTGCGGGCTCCGCCGGTGACGGTGTGTAGCCTGAAGACAGGCTGTGCACCTGCTGGGGCGGGTGTGTCCTGTCGTGCTGCCCCCACCCCCTCACCATTCCACAGGACAAGACGCAGAGGGGGCCTTTGGGACATGCAGCCCATCCTTCTTCCCGCCCTCCAGACTGGGGATCGACGAATCGCCTTTGGCCCAGCCTCTAGAGGGCGACAGGACCGTATTGCTCCTGTCCCCGGGCGGGGCGGTTCTGTGTCCCAAGGTCTGTGGGTGGAAGCTGTCACAGCCGATGTGCGTCTCCTCCCATAGCACAGATGTTCATTCACCTGGGCGATACGCATGCAGGGCATGTGCATGCCCATCCTTCAAGGCTCGCTTCAAGTCCAAGTGTTTGCTCCTAGACCCAGTGTCGTGCAGCTGATAAGCAGTGTGGCTGCAGCTCAATCCCAGCAAAGCCTTGTCCCCAGGTCATCGCGTGTTGCCTTCTCTGCCTAATCGAGAGGTATCAGCCACGCTCCCAGGGATGCAAACCAGCTCCCTGGAGAGCCAGGGGCACCAGCTTGGTACCCGGGCAAGGGAGGGTATTACCCAGCTCTCCTGAGGTCTGGGGGAAGGGAGCCTTCCAAATCCTGATTGTCCCCAGCTGGCTGTGGGGCCTTGAGCAGTCTTTAACACCTCTGAGCCTCAGTTTCCTCATCTTTATAAGGGAGATCATGACACCCCCTCCTGCATACTTTAACACCAAAGTCCCAGTGCCTGGCATGTGCAATTGCTCAGGAAACGACAGTCACTGGTCTATTCTCTCCTTATTCATAGCACTTTCCTCTCATTGGGAGGGGCAGAGGGTGCTTTGAGGTGAGCTGTCATCTAGCACTGTAAGCATTAGGAAAATCTGGCCTCTCTCGGAGGGCCCCACATGCACCATTTATACAGAACGGTGGGAATTAGCAAGGAAGGCAGCCAGCGGCTTCAGTGTTTCCTTCCTTCTTTACCCCCAGCAGGAGAGGCCTGTGTTCTGGTTTTGAGGCCCACTGTCTGGGCTTATGGGGCCCCCTGTCCTAGGGTTGAGGTGAGGACTGGGAGGGTTAGAGGATCTGGGTCAGGGATGGCAGCTCAGGGCTCCTGGGAGACAGGCTGCTGGCCCCTGGTGGCACTACGCCCCAGCCTGTCGCAAATCCCAAACCCAGACCCCGTGCAGAAGTAGCTGGACCCCTTCCATCTCCAAGGGACCAAGGGTGCCCAGAGGGAGAACAGCGTAGCAGTGAGCACCCCAGACGGCACTCCCTGACCCCTCCCCAGTTGGACTGTACCAAGAGACCCCAAGCTCAGGACCTTCAGAAGAGCCAGGGAGGGGCCCCCGTTGTGGCTGGAATGGACTTCCTGCTGGGCCAGATGGACAAGAGCTTGAAGCAGATTACATTTTATAATAAATAAAAATGATGTTTGTGGTCCCCGAGCGTTGAGTGGTCCCCACCGATGCATCACAGCTTTCCCTCTGCTGAGAGCCGGCTCCTGCCTCCCTGCTGTGCTGGGCTCAGCCACCTGATCTGGTGGTGACATATTCTGGGAAGCCAAGTCGGTGACATTTCCCTCTCTGAGGAGAATGTGTTCCTTGCTCAGTTGGCAGCCTGCGGAAAAGGCCAAGCTACAGATCCAGCCCTCCCTCGGCGACGGGAGGCAGAAGGGAGCCCCCAGCCCAGCAAGGATCAGCCAGCTTTCTGGCGGCAGAAAGATGGATCAGTCAGTGGGACAGTCCTCTGGAGGAGGATCTGCTGCCGCTGAATCATACTCTGCCTGGGTTAGCTGGAGACAGTCTCAGCGCAGCGAAGCCCCGCTCTGCCTCCCCGCGAATTTCATCTGGCCTTGCCCTCCCCGGCCTGTTGCTGTGCGTTTCAGAGAAGCCAGATGTGCGTGTAGAAGTTCTACGCTTAAGCAACACTGTTGAAGGAAAAGCACTGCAGAAACTAGGTTCTGGCCGCTTCCGTGTCTGGGGAAAACCATATAGTAGGTCTAGAGTCAGACCTACCCATGACTTAGGTGCTGCATGAACTTGGGCAGATTGTCACACTGCTCTGAGCCCTACACTGCTCACCTGTGAAATGGGCTAACACTTCCAGAACAGTGTTCCTGGAGTCATTCCGTGAGCAAGGTGGCCTGAAGCTGTCACTGGTGTTTCCCTCCAGACCATCTTCTCACCTTGTCAGGCACATAGGCGAGTTTTTTGTGAGGTTACATACAAATGTATGCTTTCTCTGTTGACTCACATCACCAGGTACTGACACAATCTGCTAAGAACTTAAGGCCACAACATACTCTGTTAGGTTTGCCTGGATCTTCTGCTGGTACTGGGCATTTGGCTTGTTTCCAGTTCTTTGCTGTGGAAAGTAATGCAGCTGTAATACCAGCAAGCTTATTTTTTATGTGATCCTAACAGAATGTAAGGAGGAGTGTGGTGGCTGTACATCATGGCAATCCGTGCAGGGGTACGTCCATTGTGCCCCAGAGCCAGCCATGGGTTTCAGATGGTCTGTGCCCTTTGAGTCATGTCCCCTGCTTCCACCCTTTGGAAGACGCCAGAGTTCCTTGATTAGTTTTCTCAGCCCCTTGGCGGAGGAGGAAGTGGCTGAAGTGTTTACATTCCCGTGTCCTCTCTCTTGTAGAAAGTGTGCACCAAATGTGGGATCGAGGCCTCCCCCGGCCAGAAGCGGCCTCTGTGGCTGTGCAAGATCTGCAGTGAGCAGAGAGAGGTAGGATGCCCCGGGCAGCGGGTAGGGGTGAGCCGGGGTGGGTCCTGGCACACTTGCATTTGGGGAAATTCGTGGGTGGCCAGGGAGAAGGGTGGCGGGCTTGCCCGTTCCACAGTGCAGCGGCGGCACACCTAGCCTGGGGCCCGTGGTTCGGTGGGAAGTCCCCTGCTTTTCCAGATGTCGATTTATTGTTTTACTTATTTCATTTTGCAACAGATACATTTTAAAAAAAAAAATTATTTTTAAATTTCCATACAAGTTAGTTAGCATATGGTGCAAAAATGATTTTAGAAGTAGATTCCTTAATGCCCCTCACCCATTTAGCCCATCCCCCCACCTACAATCCCCCTGTTTGTTCTCCAGATTTAAGAGTCTCTTACGTTGGGACGCCTGGGTGGCTCAGTCGGTTAAGCATCCGGCTTCGGCTCAGGTCATGATCTCACGGTTCGTGGGTTCAAGCCCCACATCGGGCTCTGTGCTGACAGCTAGCTCCGAGCCTGGAGCCTGCTTCAGATTCTGTGCCTCCCTCTCTCTCTGACCCTCCCCTGCTCTAGCTGTCTCTCTCTGTCTCTCAAAAATAAATAAAAAGCATTAAAAAAAATTTAAGAGTCTCTTACGTTTTGTCCCACTACCTGTTTTTATATTATTTTTGCTTCCCTTCCCTTACGTTCATCTGTTTTGTATCTTAAAGTACTCATATAAGTGAAGTCATATGATATTTGTCTTTCTCTGACTGACTAATTTCTCTTAGTTATGTCCACATAGTTGCAAATGGCAAGATTTTGTTTTTTGTGATTGCCGAGTAATACTCCACTGTATATATCTATACCACATCTTCTTTATTCATTCATCTGTTGATGGACATTTGGGCTCTTTCCATACTTTGGCTATTGTTGATAGAGCTGCTATTAAACATTGGGGTGCATGTGCCCCTTTGAAACAGCACACTTGTATCCTTTGGATAAATGCCTAGTAGTGCAATTGCTGGGTCATAGGGTAGTTCTATTTTTAATTTTTTGAGCACCTCCCTACTATTTTCCAGAGCGGCCGCACCAGTCTGCATTCCCACCAGCAGTGCAGAAGGGTTCCTCTCTCTCCGCATCCTCGCCAACATCTGTGGTTGCCTGAGCTGTTCATGTTAGCCATTCTGACAGGTGTGAAGTGGTGTCTCATTGTGGTTTTGATTTGTATTTCCCTGATGATGAGTGATGTTGAGCATTTTTTCATGTGTTGGTTGGCCATCTGGATGTCCTCTTTGGAGAAGTGTCTATTCATGTCTTTTGCCCATTTCTTCCCTGGATTATATGGTTTTTGGGTGTTCAGTTTGGTAACGACACACACTTTTCATCTATGGATCCATAAAACATCTTCAGTTATGGGGAATTTTCAGCCATGCTGTCCTTGAATATTGCTATCCTGCTCGTCCATGTCTTCTCTTCTGGAAATCCTGTTGAACACATTATAGAGCCTCAATCCACCCTCCAGTAGCTCCCAACTGCTCTTTCCTGTTTCTTTATCTTTTGGGGATACTTCCTGGGTAGAGTGTTTAGTACTGCCTTCCAGGTCACTAAATCTTTGAAACTGCCTCCCAACTGTTGGTTTTGTCAGTTGTTTTCCCTAATATCAGCTTTCCTCGGGTGTTTTGGAATTCGAGTTTGTATGCTCATCTTTAGTGGGAGTCTGTTTCTCCCCCTGCCCACCACCTCCACCCAGCTCTCCTCGCCGAGGGATTTTATGTTTCTTCTACCCAGGTCCTGGGTCCCCCTCCACCCCAGTGTTGAGCCAGGTGTCCTGGGGTAGTGATGGGCTGTATGTCCCCAGTGATGATGGGGCTGGGGATTATGCTCAGAGCTGATTGTTCCTGCCGTGGGCAGTGTGGCCAGACCCTGGCTGTGTGTGCTGCTTCTGGCTTCCCTCAGTGTTCACGTTCTTAGTCTTGGGCAAGGGGGCAGTCTTTATTTTTTTCAGCCTCCTTTCCCAGGCGGGAAGTCCCTTCGCCAACCCCCATCTTCAGTGACTCTGACTCTGGTGCTCCACCTGTCATGGGGCACGTTTAATCCCTGTGCCCTGAAAGGCTAAGCTCCCAGCTGCCTCCACCTGCTTCTGGACCCAGAGTTCAGTGGGCTGTCCCTTCAGCCCCTCAAAATAGTAACTATTGGGAGTTTCTGATCCATTGAAATATATATATCTATATATATTTCAGAAACTCCAAATATATATATACGTAAATGTATAAATGTGTGTATACAAATGCATATATCTTAAAAAAATTTTTTTTTAATTTATTTGTTTTTAGAGAGAAAGAATGAGTGGGGGAGGAACAGAGAGAGAGGGAGACTCAGAATCCAAAGCAGATTCCAGGCTCCGAGCTTTTAGCACAGAGCCTGACACAGGGCTTGAACTCCTGAACTGCGAGTTCACAAACTAAGCTGAAGTCGGGCACTTAACTGACTGAGCCACCGAGATGCCCCTAAAATTTTGTAATATTTATTTTTGAAAGAGAGAGAGATAGCATGAGCGGGGGAGGGACAGAAAGAGAGCAGGCTCCAGCCTCTGAGCTGTCAGCACAGAGCCCAACATGGCACTTACGCATCATGAGATCATGACCTGAGCTGAAGTCGGATGCTTAACTGACTAATCTACCCAGCCTCCCCGATATGTACATCTTCTTTTTAAACATAGATGAGTTTGCTTTTTGTTTTTAGAATACTTTCATCTGTCACTCCTGTTTTTGGAACAGGGAAGGTACTCAAAGTAGTAGCTAACATTCTGTCTTGTCTGGAGGTCCCTGATTCCTCACCCTGACATAGGTAACACCTATTTCCTAGAGGTGCTGTGGGAATTCAGCAAGGTTATTAAAGTATACAAAATGCACAAGATGTTTGGCTTAGAATAGGTACTCATATCAGAGGCCTCTCTCTCACCCAGCCAGAAATTCTCACTTTGAACCTGAGGTCTTTCCGGTGTCTTGGGGGGGGGGGGTCTCTTTTAAGATGCAGATATCTACTACTGAGAGCCAGAGTGAGAGCCAGAGAGAGAGGGGAGAGAAGAAATTCCTTCCAAGGTGGCTGGTGGCAGACACTTAGGATGAACCGAGCAGTGGGAGGACAGAGAGGAAGGAGCTGTCAGGGAAAAGGATGTGGGAGACGAATTTAGCAAACGTAATGATTTAGCGGGGCACTCCGGAGGCAGCTGCCCCTGTGCAGCCCCCCTCGGGTCGCCCTCACTCTCCCTGACCGTCCTGAGCTGCCACGTGCAGGGCCCACCACTGGCCTGTCCTAATCTCCAGAGCGCTCTGGTGCCCAGAAAAGTCCGAAATAGCTTAAGATGAATTATCTTATCTCTCCTAAGGCAAAGAATATGAGGCTATGCATTATGCTATCAGTTTGTCCTTGAATTTCTAGAGGCCAGTACAACTTAGCAAGAGAAGGTCACATTCCCCAGGGAGCCTAGGCATCTCAGTCGGTTAAGCGTCCAACCTTGGCTCAGGTCATGATTTCGTGGTTCGTGGGTTCGAGCCCTGCGCTGAGCTCTGTGCTGACAGCTTGGAGCCTGGAGCCTGCTTCAGATTCCATGTCTCCCTCTCTCTCTGTTCCTCCCCCACTCGTACTCTGTCTCTCTCTCTCTCTCTCTCTCTCTCAAAAATAAATAAAAACATTAAAGGGGAGAAAAGGCCACATTACCTCTGTGCAGCACCAGGCCCACTGTGGACGTTTAGGAGGTGGGGATGGGCTGCAAAAGTGCACGTGTGGACACGTCTGGGTGCCTGTGTGGACCATACCCAGGTGCTGCATTTTTCTGCCTGCTTTTGGGGTGCGAGATGACAGGGTAATTGGTTTCCGTGTACCTTTTTGTCTTAGAAAAATTATTTAATCACAACAAAGAGATAGCTAAATAGAAAGAACATTTAAAATGTCATTTTAAGTGCCATGGAGAGCTGGTTCGGGGTCTGTGATAAAAATTTGGAGTTCTGTTCTGCAGCAAAGCCACATCCCGATGGAAGCCCTTGAATTTTCTGATGGAAATGTTTATGCCGCTGTGCCCAAACACTCCTCTCTTTCCTTTTGACACGTCCCTTCTATCCTCTCTGGCTGTAATTGTATTTTCTCTGGAGTGAGCAGAACGCTGGTTCTGTGTCCCTGGGGCTCTCAGGCTGGTGTCGCTGCCTGTTTGTGAACTTGAGCCTTCGCCGAATGCATTTATTCATCCGAGCATTCAACATATATCTATTGAGCATCTTCTCATGGGACAAGGAGACCACAAACATAGCAAAGTAGATTCTGCCGCATCACAGATGGTGAAAACATGTTCAGGGTGAAGGAGAGGGGGCTGGGAACTTTGGGGGTAGCTGCCATTTTACCTGGGGGTCAGGGAAGTGCTCACCGATGAAATGACACTTGAGCAGAGGTCCGAGGCACATACGTGGCTATGTGATTGGACAGCCTGCCACATGGAGGGTACCATGAGGGCAAAGGATTGAGGAGCAGCAAGGAGATCGGTGACTGGCTTTAGCCAGAGACGTGGCAGGGGCTCCACCACGTTGGTCCTTGTAGACTTGGGCTTTTACTCTGAGTGAAATGCAGAGCCCTTGGGGGGTCTTGAGTGGTGGTGAGACAGGACCTGAATCCTCTCCCTTTTTCTAAAGGCCGCTCCGGCCACTGCTTTGAGAATGGAGTACTGTAATGTCAGAGTCAGTGTGATGGTCTTTCAGCTCTCGTACTTAACATTTCCCCAGATATTGAAGTTCTTAACTATTGTTACTCTTAGAAATGTTCGTTAAAAAAATTTTTTTTACAATTTATTTATTTTGAGAGAGAGAGCGAGAGTGAACGGCAGCAGAGGAGGGGCAGAGGGAGAGAATCCCAAGCAGGCTCTGCGCTGCCAACACAGAGCTTGCCACGGGGCTTGAACTCACAAACTGCAAGCTCGTGAACTGAGCTGAAACCAAGACTCAGGTGCCTAACCAGATGAACCACCCAGGCACTCTGAAGTTTTCATTTTTTTAAACATGACATACATTTTTCTCTTTTCTGATTATGAAATTAATATGAATCACTGACATTTGCAGGCTATCAGAAAGCATAAAGAAATACACACACACACACACACACACACACACACACACCCCCGCAATCCTTAATCTTGTCATCCAGAAACAATCACTACTAACATTTTGACATGTTTTCTTCTGATTTTTTTCTTTTTTCTTTATATTATTAACCTATGTTTCAAAATTAACATATAATAAGTAGTTTCCAGCATTATTAATAACTTTATAAACATTCTGTCACATGGCTACTTCTACTAATTTATGATGTCTAAGTTATTTCCTTTTTTTCCTTATTAACAATTGCACCATGTATCTGTGCATAACTCTGTACCTACATTTAAAATGATATCCCCCGATGGGGCACCTGGGGGGCTCAGTCGGTTAAGCATCCAACTTCGGCTCAGGTCATCATCTCATGGCTTGTGAATTCAAGCCCCACGTTGGGATCTGTGCTGCCAGCTCAGAGCCTGGAGCCTGCTTCGGAATCTGTGTCTCCCTCTCTCTTTACCTCTTCCCTACTCACGCTCTGTCTCTGTCTCTTAATAAATAAACGTTTAAAAAGTTTTTTTTAAATTAGATCCTCAGAATGGATTCTTGGAAGAATAAACACCAGCATTTATATTTCCTTATATACACCTTTGAGTTACTACTTTTGATATTTATCTCATAATTAGCTGGTGTGCCATTTTATGTAATCTTAAATATGGCCGCATGGATGGCATGTGTTCGGAGTCTTCTGTTATCTGATAAGAGCTCTTGCCTTTATACCGTAAAGACGACTTGACTGATGATAGAACTGGTCACACTCTTTCCCACTCACATTCTGCAGGTCTGCCCTGTTGTCTGCCAGCCACATGTGAAAAGAATCCCCATGAGGGAGAGTCAGCATGTGTAGCAACTGGGATCGGTGTCCAGGGAACTAGAGATAATAGAGAAGCTAAAAGACGCATAAATATGTGTTTTTCCATTAGTTAAGTAAAAGAGATAAGAAAAGAACTAGAAACCAAATTGAACAAACAGGACCTTTGAAAAAAGAATCAGAATCAGCAAATTTGGGGAAAAAACCACTGAACCATTTTTATCTAAAAATGAAAACTGTTACTAATAAATTTTAAAACTCAATTGCACTATACTTCAGTAATTTTTTAGAACAGTAAACCTTGTCATTCCCATTAATAGCTACATCCTCATTTTTTGCTTCTTATTGTTTTTTTAATTTTTGATACCCGGTGAAAACTCCCAGCAGCCTGGAGCACCGAGTCTCTATGTCCGCTCTACCAGCCGTCATGAACATGTTGTTTTTGTGACCACACAGAACTACAGTCCTTACCCAGTAGCCTTTTTTCAACTTGCTGCTTCGGGAGCATCCGATGTCCGGACTCCCTGCTCCACCCCGTTTCCGGTCCCTCTGAGAACAGCCCGCTCTGCAGCCACTTTCCTGATTTCCTTGTTGGCAAATTAATAGACTCTGACATGTGTTCAAGATTGAAAGAACCAGGAAGGGCTGAAGGAGGCCTGGGTAGACTAGTGAAATAGCACAGGAGGCACCGCCGCAGAACTCCAGGAAGGACGGCATGAGCCAGGAGACAGTTTCGGGGACTCTGGGACACAGCTGAGGCTACAAGCCTGCGGAGTCCGTGAAGGCAAAACTGAGAAAAAGAGAAGGCGGGATGACAGGAGCCAGTGCACAACAGTTTGCAAGGCTAGCACAGAGAGACTTGGCTCATTTGGTTCTTCTTAAAATAGCCTGGTGGTGTGTATATGTATATATTTGGAAATTAACATTTTTGTCTGGATACGCGAGGTCATTTTCATTGATTATTTTTCTAGAATAGGCATATCTGGATCTTCCGTTCCAGAAGGGGTTTCAATTATGTGTTTGCTTATTGCTTTGTTCCCAGCTCTTCTGGTTTCTTCTTGGAGGCACTTCTAATCGGAAGGGTGCATTGCCATCCTGTCTTCTGTATTCACCGTTTTCTACCAAATCATCTCCAACTCCTCCATTCTGAAAAATCTTAAAACTTTCCTTCTGCGTCACTGATCGGGTTTTTTGGGGGGTTATTTGTCTGACTGGTGGTTTCCTGCATTTGTCTTTGGGTGTATGAACGAGCACCAACCACCCTCCGGTGCTGTGAGCTCTGCAGACTAGGACTGACCCCAGGCAGCACACACCTGCTCACAGCCCCTTTCCTGTGCCCGAGTTTTGCTCCACAGAGGAGGCACCGTGACTGTCCTGTGACCCTTGTGGCCAGCAGGGCCAGGAAGGATGGAGAAGTCTGCAGGCCAGGTTTGGTTCTTGCTGCCCGTCCCTCCTCCCACTGCTGAGCCTTCCTTACGGAAAGGCGCCTTTCCAGATGCAGTTCACCGTGACAGCTCCTTCCCATTGATGCCTGGTTCTTTTCTGGGAGTCTGTCTCCTGTCTATAGAGGCAGGGCTGGGGGAGTGAGGTGCTCCCGGGCAGCGCTGGAAACCCCCAGACACGCCGTACAGGGGGCTTCGAACCCTGTCCCCTGATCCCTACCAGCAAGCAAGACCCGGGTGGACCAGTGCCACACCCTTGCTGTCTGGCCCACTGTGTTGTCGGAGGGGAGACCATTTGTAGGCTGACCGTCAGCTCCCTGCTGTGCTGGTGTCCTTGTGCCCTCTCTTCACGTGCTTTCGTGACTGTGTTAGTATGAGGTCAGGAGGGGCTGTGTGGGGTTGCTCAACCCGGGACGTTGTACACCGGAAATTGTTCCACTTCTTGTTTAGTCTTTAATCCCAATTCATTTAAAAAAATAAACAGAGTGACTCACTCAGAGTTGTACTGTAATCCACTGAAAAGCTAATTAGAATCTAAATTCCCCAGGATTCCAGAAACCATTCCTGGAACCTCTTTGTAGAGGCTGTACCTTTGGAATGAGAAGGCTTCTTTGAGGACTCGGGCATTCTCTGAGGGGGCTCAGCTAGAAAGGAGAGAAGGCCAATTTGTAAGCAATTGAAAGCTGATTAATACAATTAGAGCGTCCACTTTACCTTCCCAGTTTCACACAGCATCCTGATTATAACTCAGTGGAGTCTGGGCTGCACCAACACTTACTGTGTTTCCCGCAGTGCTTTGCATATAAAAGGTGCTTGGGAAATGTTTGCTGATTTAAAGAGACATTTGCAAGAAAGGAAAGTTGGTTCCTTGTTCAGATCACTTTAGAACCTTTTCCCAGAAGGGGGCTTCTGATTTCCCTGAAGTCGCCTTACAGCAGAGCCTGGCCGGGGTCCCTCTTGATGCCCATCGATGCTGGGGCTGTGTTCTCAACTCTTGGCCTCCTGTTTGTTGATTGACCAAAAAGAGGAATTTTTGAAGTAGGAAAGTAGCTTCCTGTGGTGGTCTTTAAATCATCTCCAAATTGGCTAGCCTGGAGGGTGAGCAGTACGGCCAGCTGGGCCTCTGGGGAGGGTCCAGCCTGGTGCAGGCCTACAGGAGGTCAGGAGAAGCAGGGGCCCCTTCACTGCAAGCCAGCGCCAGCCTAGCCGCAGCCTCGTGGCACCTGCCTGCCAGGCCGGCAGCCCGCACTCACTGCAGGCTGCCATCTGCCTCCCGCACTGGTCCTCTCCTGGTCCTGCTGTTACGTGCAGTTTGGAGTTTTGCTGTGAACAGCTTTGCCAGAGGGCCCCTCCAGAGGCCCATGAGTGCACGCAGGAGTGGGTGGCTGGCAGGCAGGCGGGCAGGCGGGTGGCTGGCAGGCGGGCAGGCGGGCGGCTGCCAGAGTGCCCTGCCATCTGTGTCTGGCTCTGGACTGCTGTCACAGCATCCCTGGGGGACCCGGACGGTCACACTTCCTCAGTGTGTTGGTCACCTCCTACACTCCAGGCTTCCGGCCTCCCACACATGTGGAAGTGGCAGGGCGAGTCAGATTGTGGGGCCCTCCAGCACACCTTCCTCCTGTGGGGACGGGCAGAGTAGTCTCCCCCCACTTCCATGCCCCTTGTTTGGGGTGCCTAGCCTGCACTGGTGTCCATGCACTAGAGAAAGAACTTTCCTCTCTGAGATGCTGCCCAGTGCCAGAGGACTTCCTCACCACTGGGCTCCAGTCCGCTAGGCCAGTGGTCGTGCCCATGCACACCAAAGGAATCCAGCCTGGCATTGAGCAGTGGGTGTTAACCGAGCACCCACTGAGGACCAGACAGCAAATATCTATCATCATCCTCTCAGGAGCGCAGTGCAGTACTCATATTTGTCCTTATGTGACAGATGGGGAGACTGAGACTTAGGGGAAGGAAGCCACTTGCCCGGAAACACCAGGTGGTAATTGATGGAGCCTGGTGTGTCTGCCTCTAGAACTCCTAACAACTCCACTTTCTGTTTATTCATTCATTCATTCGTTCATTCATTCAGTAAAGTATTCTACTGAATACTCATTTCATTCATTGAGTACTTACTATGGGCCAGGCACTGTTTCAGGCCCTTGGAAAATAGCAATGAACAAAACAGCCAAATACCTCTACCTTGAGTTTACATTCTAGCAGGAGCAGGAGGAGGAGAGAGGGAACAGACAATAAACATGACCAAACTAATCAATAAGCAAATCATATAGGATGTCAGATTCTGAATGGGGAAAAGAGTATAAAACAGGGAAGAGGCATCGGGAGTGTCGGGTGCAAGGTGGGAAGGGAGGCTCCAGGGTTAAAAGGAGACCAGTCCCCACATCACACGCTAGTTAGTATGGCTAATACTTAAAAAGCAGGAAATAATAAGTGCTGGTGAGGATACAGAGGGATTTGAACCTTGCACATTGCTGGGGGAGCAAACAATCATGCGGCCACTGTAGAAAACAATATGGCGGTAGCTCCACTAATTAATGACCTACCAATTCTAGTTCTGGGTATATCCCCTAAAGAATTGGAAGCAGGGACTCAAACAGACATTGCCATCAGTGTTTATTGTGGCATTATTCACTTCAGTGTAAAGGTGGAAACAACCCAAGAGTCTACCATTGGATGAATGGATAAACAAAATATTGTATTTTCTGATTATTATTCATATTATTCAGTCTTAAAAAGAAATGGATGGGGTACCTGGGTCACTCAGTCAGTTGAGCATCTGCCTCTTGATCTCAGCTCAGATCTTCATTTCAGGGTCATGAGTTCAAGCCCCACTCAAGTTCAAGTTCATGCTGGGCATGAAGGCTACTAAAAAGGGGGGGTACGAAATTCTGTTACATGCTGCAACATGAAAGAACCTTGAGGATGTTAGGCTAAATAATAAGCTAGACATAAAAGGACAAACATGGTAGGGTTCCACTTACACAGGGTCCCTAGAATAGTCAGATTCATAGAAAGTAGAACGGTAGCTGCCAGGGCCTGGAGGTGGGGGATGGGAGATTATTCGTTAATGGACATACGGTTTCATTTTGGGAAGATGAAAAAGGTCTGGCAGTTGGTGCAGCAGTCGCACAGTAATGTGAATGTACTGGCTGGCCCCAGACTAGGGGTACATGGGCAGAATGGTAAGTTTTATATTATGCGTATTTTACCACAGTTTAAGAAGGGGATGGGGGAGCTGGAGACTGGCCAGGACGGACCTCTTTGAGAAGAGGAGGTGTGAGCAGAGATCTAGAGAGGGTACAGCGGGGAGGCCAGTGGCTCCCTCGGAGAGGAGCTGTCCAGGATGGGGACACACTGTGCCCTCGTGTTCACAGAGCCACTTAGAGCCGATGAGATCCCCCACCTTCCACGTTCAAGGTCCTGGGTTCCCCTGAGGCAGGGGCAGGAGGTTCCTTGGCTGTAGGGACTAGGAAGATGGGTTGACATGGCCTGATATGAAGCCCTACCAGGAACATGGCTCACAGCGCCTAGTGTTTGGCTCTGTCACAACACTGGGGGCCCCCCACTTACTCAGCCACCGCAGTGTGCTCAGCAGTCTGTGGGGTTAGGGACCCTGTGATCTGTGTGTCCAATCTTGAGTACAACGAGGTGCAGAACCACTTTACTGTCCCTGTGGATGCATTGGTATAATAGTGTCATGACCCCACCACCCAGCTCACCCCATCCCACCCCTCCCATATGCAGCCTCTGTGACCTGGTTTCCCTCCTCTGTGTGTCCCAGGGAGGTGAGCAAAAAGCTAGGGAGAAAGCATATAATTTGCTCATTTTCCTGCATTAATTTGAATAAAAATTTGGATAATCAGGTTTTCCTGCCCGTTTTCCAGATGCCAAGTGACATTGGTGGGCACAGTTGTGCCCTTCCCCCTTGCCAGCTGCCTTGCAAATGGAGACTAGGGAGTAGAGTGTGACTCCATCCTTCAGGAAGTACTTATTAAGCTCCTAGGTAATGCCCGGCCCTGGAAAAACACATCTATCTCCTCTCCTAAGGGAATAACTCAAGACACACAACCTACTACAGTGCCAGAAAATTTCTCTTATTAAAAAAAAAGGGAGCAGAAAACGACTTGTTTTGTTGGGATCCTCCCTGGGCCAGGTGCGGGGCTCAGTGTCTCCATTTGCCACCAAACGGAAGCTATGGGACCTTAAGTAACAAGTCTAAGGTGACACAGCAAGGGTGTGAAGAGCTGGGATTTGAACCCGGGCTGTCTGAGAGGCTCTTGCTGCAAAATCAGCTTCCTGCTCCCAATTTTCTACCAAACCTGTGACCACTGCTCTCAAGAATAGGCTCTCACCCCTTCCTAATCCAGGACAGCTTGAGGGCTAGAGGAGGACAGGATGGATGAATCAAGGTGGCCCTCAGCCTGCCTCCCCTTCGTTGCCAAAGTAGTCCTCCCCCATGCTCTGGGGGACCCTTGGCTCCCTGACCCCCTTCTTCTTGCTTCGACTTTGTAAGTCATTACATCCCAGGCTGGGTTAATGCACCCACGACAAAGCCCCTCCTGGCCCTTATCATTTTTCTAATAACAGTTTGTACCTCTAAACCTAACTTTGGGTCCCAGCACCTGGTTTTCCCCTTGACCCTTGAACTATTTGTGCTGCTCCCAACCTGCATCAAGTTAAAGCCATGTCATGGTCATGGGTCAGGTCCTAATGCTCCCTATCTACAAACTAAATCAAGCGGCCCCTTCAGTAGGAGTCCTGGCTAGTTCATCTCCACACTGCACCTGTCACGTCATGAGTGTCATCTCCTATGCACAGTGCTTGACCTGACACCCTACTCCTAGCTGTATGACCTGCAGGAACTCTCACGAGGCTCCCCAGGAGACACGACCAAGAATGCACATAGCAGCATATTTTGTAACAGCAAAAAAAAACCTGGGGACGACCGAAATGGTCTTTCATGTACAACGGATAGGTAAGTCATGGCTATGGAATAATGTATAGCAGTGAAAAAAGAACCATACCTAAAGTTATCAAAGGGTGAATTAAAAACACAGTAACAAGGTGCCTGTGTGGCTCAGTTGGTTAAGTGTCCGGCTCAGGTCATAAACTCAGAGTTCATGAGTTTGAGCCCCGTGTCAGGCTGTGTGCTGATAGCTTGGAGCCTGGAGCCTGATTCAGATTCTATGTCTCCCTCTCTCTGTGCCCCTCCCCTCCCAAAAATAAATGAATGTTAAATGTTTATTTTATTTATTTTAAATTATATCCAAGTTAGTGCATTTGTTGCAACAATGATTTCAGGAGTAGATTCCTTAATGCCTCTTACCCATTTAGCCCATCCTCCCTCCCACAACCCCTCCAGTAACCCTCTGTTCTCTATGTTTAAGAGTCTCTTATATTTTGTCCCCCTCCCTGTTTTTATATTATTTTTGCTTCCCTTCCCTTATGTTCATCTGTTTTGTATCTTAAAGTCTTCTTATGAGTGAAGTCATATATTTGTCTTTCTCTGACTAATTTTGCTTAGCATAATACCCTCTAGTTCCATACACATAGTTGCAAATGGCAAGATTTCATCCTTTTTGATTTCTGAGTAATACTCCATTATGTGTGTGTACACACACACACCCCCCCACATCTTTTTTTTATCCGGTAATCCATTGATGGACATTTGAGCTCTTTCCATACTTTGGCTATTGTTGATAGTGCTGCTATAAACATTGGGGTGCATGTGCCCTTTGAAAGAGCACACCTGTATCCCTTGGATAAATACCTACTAGTACAATTGCTGGGTCATAGGGTAGTTCTATTTTTAATTTTTTGAGGAACCTCCATACTGTTTTCCAGAGCGGCCGCACCAGTCTGCATTCCCACCAGCAGTACAGAAGGGTTCCTCTCTCTCCGCATCCTCGCCAACATCTGTTATTATTGCCTGAGCTGTTCATGTTAGCCATTCTGACAGGTGTGAGGTGGTATCTCATTGTGAATTTGATTTGTATTTCCCTGATGATGAGTGATGTTGAGCATTTTTCATGTGTCTGTTAGCCATCTGGATATCTTCTTTAGAGAAGTGTCTATTCATGTCTTTTGCCCATTTCTTCATTTGCTTTTTGGGTGTTGAGTTTGACAAGTTCTTTATAGATTTTGGATACTAATCTTTTTTCTGATATGTCACTTGCACGTTATCTTCTCCCATTCTGTCGGTTGCCTTTTAGTTTTGCTGATTGTTTCTTGTTGTGCAGAAGCTTTGTGTTTTGATGTGGTCCTAATAGTTCATTTTTGCTTTTGTTTCCCTTGACTCCTGAGACATATTGAGTAAGAAGTTGGTATGGCCAAGGTCAAAGAGGTTTTTACCTGCTTTCTCCTTGAGGATTTTGATGGCTTCCTGTCTTACATTTAGGTCTTTCATCCATTTTGAGTTTATTTTTGTGTGTAATGTAAGAAGGTGGTCCAGGTTCATTTTTCTGCATGTTGCTGTCCAGTTCTCCCAGCACCATGTGCTGGAGACTGTCTTTATTCCATTGGATATGCTTTCCTGCTTTGTCAAAGATTAGTTTGCCATATGTTTGTGGGTCCATTTCTGGGTTTTCTATTCTGTTCCCTTGATCTGTGTGTCTGTTTTTGTGCCAGTACCATACTGTCTTGATGATTACAGCTTTGTAGTACAGCTTAAAGTCCAGGATTGTGATGCCTCCAGCTTTGGTTTTCTTTTTCCAGATTGCTTTGGCTACTCAGGGTCTTTTCTGTTTCCATATAAATTTTAGGATTGTTTGTTCTAGCTCTGTGAAGACTACTGGTGTTATTTTGAGAGGGATTGCAAAAAAATTTTGTTTAAAAACACACAGTGAGCAAAAGGGGGGAGAAGCAAGTCACCAAAGAATACACAGCGATTCAAGAATATGATGTTCAAAAACAGGTAATAGTAAATATTTACTTTTGGGAAATGCACAGATAAGTGTTTTGTTTTGTTTTTAAATAGGAAAGCAAGGGATTCTTTAATGCAAGATTCCCAATGGTGACATCTGGAAGATAGGGAGGGCTTCTAGAGACTTCTTAGATTCGGTAATATTTCATTTCTCCATGAGTTCACAGGTGTTTACTGACTGTGGTTCTTTGGTTTGGTTTGGTTTTTTGTTTTGTTTTAGAGAGAGAGAGAGAGAAAGAGGGTGTGCATACAAGCAGGGGAGAGGGCCAGAGGAAGTGGGAGAATCTTAAGCAGGTTCCATGCCCAGCTTGGAGCCCTATGTGGGATTCAGTCCCATGACCATGAGATCATGACCTGGGCTGAAATCAAGAGTTGGATGCTTAACCAACTGAGCCACCCAGGCGCCCCAACTATGGTTCTTTGAAATGTACTGTGCTTTCACGTACTTCCGTATGCATGCTGAATTTCACAGGCACACACCTCAGAGATAACAAGGGAACACAAAATCAGACCCAGAAAAGCTTGAATCAGTGGTAGGAACAGAAAGTTCAAAAATCTCCCAGAATGCCTGGGGGAGTGGGTGGGCGGGGAAGAGCCGAAAACAATAAGAGAAACAATGGTGAATCTGGAAGACAGACAAGGCAACAGAACCTTAGAATTGTGTTTTCCCCAAGAAGGAACAAGACCAGTTGGAAATGAAGCAATAATCAAATCCATAACCCAGGAAAGCGTTCCTACGAGGCCCAGGACCCCTGCCAGGTAGTGATCCGCCCAGAAATGGTCTCACGTTGGCTTTGGAATATGTTTCTGAGACTGTGTTTAAACATAGGCATGTTTGTTGTTCTGGGAATTGAATCAAAATTACAAAGGTCTCTGAAAAGACCTGGCTGGGTGTAATTGGCCCGTCCAATTTTCTGATTCCAGCTCTATTCATTTCCTGTGTACGGCCCACTCCATCTGGGGACAGAGGCGGGCATCACAGCCAAACACCACCGTAACACGTTTGCCCTCTCAAATCTGTCTTGGAACAGAGAAGGTAGTTAAATATTTGGGATTCAAAGTGATTTCATGCTGCATGCAAATGAAGAGTAAGAGGAGGGCTGCGCCGATGTTGACAACTCAAGTCATTAAGAATAGGAGTGAAAGCGTCATTAGCCTGCACGGATTTGTCGAATTTGTGAGACCATTCAGAATACAGGGAGAAGATGGCCTGTGGGACCCAAGGGAGAGGGAAGACAGGGGTCCCTGTTCTCGCTGGCTCGCAGGGGCCTTTCCATATCACAAGTAATGGGGGAGGCTTAGGCCATGGGAAGGGGTGAGGCACACAGCCCCACGGTCCTCTGAAGCTGGCAGACACTCCTCAGCAGTAATTGTGGGTAATTGTGTGGAAGCCGTTCAGGAGCGAGCCCCTCACCAGGGGTTAATGGAAGCCAAAGCATTTTCTTTGGTTCTGAAATAATCTAGCCAAGGTGTTTAAATTATGTCAAGAAAACAGATAGCACCCTCAGACTATTTCTTCTCACTGCATTTTTTCCCCTGTTCTACCGTGTTGGCAATTGCTTGCCTCCCCTACTTGACCTGGTTGCTCAAAACCCACTTGAAATGAAAAGAAAATCCGCAAGGGCTCCCTGGCCAAGGAAGGAGCTGCCGGCGTGGGGTTGGAGGACCGGCCGGGTGGTGCTCTGGCTCTGCTGGGGCTTAGTTTCCAGCCTGTCTCCAGGTGAGGCCCAGGCCTGGCCCCGTTGTGGGGAGCCAGCCGGCCTTCAGCAGAACCCCGGAGGCGGCTTTACAGGCAGGAGGAGCTGGGGCCTAGAGGATGGGGAGGAGGCTTTCTCCCAGGGTCACCCACCCACCCACACACAGACACACACACACACACACACTCCTGCTCTTCTGGAGGCTTTAAAATATTATCTTTTAAAATGCAAATATGCAAATACCCCTGGGGGAGGTGTCGGCTTAGCTTTCCGCTAACCCCTCCGGTGTGAGGGTGTGAGGGTAGTGGGGAGCCCCAGGGCCGAGGGGGAGCTCTCAGAGCCCTTTGTGGGCTCGGGATTGCTTACTCGTGCTCCTCACCGCAGACCTAAGGTTTCTCCCCAGGCGCTGGGGGGATGGATAGAGGGAAGCCACACGGAATAGCTCCCGAAGGCGGAGCAAGAACTCTCTCCGGTGGCAGAAAAACCGAGCCGAGGACCTCGGCCTGGTGTGGGGATTTCTGCCGCTGGCCACTCCTTTGCAAAATCTTTTCTCTCCTTCCCTCAGTTTTAACAAGCAGGAGGCGCTGAAGAAAGGTTATTTGAATGAATTAATATCTCCTCACTCCCTCTTCAGAGGCTGGTTGTCAGCTGCTGCTTTCTGAGGTAGGGGAAGCCAGCAATGGGCAAAGATGGTTGCCCTAAACTCAGTTCCTACCAAAAGAAAAGAACGGCAAGAACAGGAGAAATTTTTGTTTGTTTTTTTAAGTTTATTTATTTATTTTGTTGTTGTTGTTGCTTTTGTTTTTTGTTTTTTTGGTAGAAGTAAATTAAGAATTCAAAAAATTGTGTGGAAATACAAAGAATTTAACCAAAACTGGGGGGCCTGGGTGGCTCAGTCGGTTAAGTGTCCGGCTTCCACTCAGGTCATGATCTCATGGTTCGTGGGTTTGAGCCCTGCATCTGGCCCTGTGCTGACAGCTAGCTCAGAGCCTTGAGCCTGCTCCGGATTCTGTATCTCCCTCTCTCTTTGGCCCTCCCCTGCTCGTGCTGCCTCTCTCTGTCTCTCAGAAATAAATAAAAACCATAAAAAAATTAAGATTAACCAAAACATTCTAAAAAAAGAACTAAGTTCAAGTAATTACACTTCCTTACTTCAAGGCTTACTATAAAGCTAGTGTAATCCAGACAATGCGGTATTGCGTAAAGGTAGACAAATAGATCAATGAAATAGAATAAAATCTTGAGAAATAGATCTATAATTATATAGTCAATAGATTTTTGACAAAGGCACAAAAGCAATTTAATGAAGTAAAGAAAATTATGTTCATAAATGGTGTTGGAACTATGTGGGTATAAATAAGCCCTCAAATCCTATTTCATGATATTTGCAAACTTTAATTTGAGATGGATCACATGCCTCAATTTAAAAGCCAAATTTCTCAGGTCATCCAAAAACATCAAGAAAATAAATAGGCAAGTCATATAGTCAGAGAAAATATTTGCAATTAGTATATCTGATACAGTATATGTATCCAAAATATTTAATAAACTAGAACTCGATAATAAGATAAACATCCTAATAAAAGATTGGCAAAGTCTTTTTTTTTTTGAAAGAGGATTTTTACATATATTTTTTTTAATGTTTATTTATTTCTGAGAGAGAGAGAGAGAGACTCAGACCGTGAGCAGGGAAGGCACAAAGAGAGGGGAGACACAGAATCCGAAGCAGGCTCCAGTCTCTGAGCTGTCAGCACAGAGCCCCATGCGGGGCCTGAACTCACAAGCAGAGATCATGACCTGAGTCGAAGTTGGATGCCCAACCAACCGAGCCACTGAGGCCACCCAAAGATTAGCAAAGTCTTAACAAACACTTCACAAAGGGAGGTATACATACGGCCCACAAGCACATGAAAATACAAATTAAAACTACAGTGAGGGGCGCCTGGGTGGCTCAGACGGTTAAGCATACAACTTTGGCCCAGGTCATGATCTCATGATTAGTGAGTTCAAGCCCCGCATCGGGCTCCACGCTGACAGCTCAGAGCCTGGAGCCCGCTTCAGATTCTGTGTCTCCTCTCTCTCTGCCCCTCCCCTACTCATCCTCTGTTTTTCTCTGTGTCAATAATAAATAAACATAAAAAAATTTTTAATGAAAAAAACTACAGTGAGATAACCATGCATCCATAATAATGGCTAATATTGAAAACATTGACAACAGAAAATGTTAGCAAAGATGTAGAGATACTAAACTTTTAAATACTGCTGATGGGAGGGTAAAATGGCACAACAGTTTTGGGAAATGGTGTGGTAGTTTCTTATTAAATATAAACCTATGCATTCCAGAAGTTCCACTTTAGGTATGTTCACAAAAGGGCTTGTATAGAAATACTAATAGCACTTTCATAAAACAGATGTCCATTAACAGGAAGAAAGGATAAATACTCTGTGATCTGTTCACACCATGGAATACTACTAAGCCATGAAAAGGCACAAGATGCTGATAACAGAATAACATGAATAAATTTCAGTAAATGAAATGAGACACAAAAGAGTACTTATTGTACGATTCCATTACTATGACATCACAGAACACTCAAAGCTAGCCAATATTGAAAAAAATCAAAATAGCATTTGCTTCTTGGAAGTGGGGTTGGTTGAGACAATATAAGAAAGTTTTCTGGGGTTCATGGCAACACTCATATCTTGATAGAGGTGTAGGTTAAACAAATGTTTTGCACTTAATACTGATCAAATTGTATAATTAAGACTTGCATATTTCATTGTATATAAATGATTTCTCAATAAAAAAAGGACAGTGAGACAAAACATTGAGTACATTTATATTTGAGAGAAACAATTGCTATTTACACTGATAATTCAAATTGGGGGAAAAAGTATTTACAGTGATTACCACTGTACTGGCTAAAGAAAAAGAGAGTATATTTTATTTATATATTCTCTACTATATAGATATCCTATAAATATATTTTTATATAATTGATATATTCTATTTAGAATACATGTCTATAATTCTAAGTTAAAAAATGTTTTTATACTCAGCAAACTAAATTCGATTTTAATTTTTTCATTCTTTTGGTATATGTGTTCTTTTCTCCTTTTTCTTTTTACTTATTTAAGAGAGAGAGAGAAAAGAGAGCAGGGGAGAGGGGCAGAGGGAGAAAGAGAATCTTGAGCAGGCCCCATGCTCAGCACAGAGGCCAACACAGGGCTTGATCCCATGACCTGAGGATCATAATCTGAGCCAAAATCAAGACTTGGATATTCAACTGACCGAGCCACTCAGGTGCCCCTTATGTATTTGTTCTTGATTCTGTTTACTTACCTTGCCTGTCAAATAGCTGCTCCTTTACACTGTCACAGTTACTAATAATGACTTTTTAGCCCTCATGAATTTCAACAAATGGCTATTTTTCTCTTAAGTGGTTCCTGGTAGATGGGTAAAGACTCATATTGGAGGCTGAGGCTGTGGCTGGGGCCGGGGCCGGGGCCGGGGCTGAGTCCGGGGTTAAGTTTATTTAATGAGAGAGAGAGAGAGAGAGAGAGAGAGAGAGAGAGAGAGAATATGAATCCCAAGCAGGCCCTGCACTGCCAGCACAGAACATGATTGGCTCACACTCATGAACCATGAGATCATGACCTGAGCCAATATCAAGCATCAGACACTTAACCAACTGAGCCACCCAGGGGTCCCCCCTCTTCATGAACTCTTTTATTTTAATTCATCTGTTGATCAAATAAACTGTACTTTGGGGCAATTTTTTAGGAAGACTAGATTCGTATGTTTTCTTTTTTTTCCTTTTTTTTTTTTTTTGCTGATATGGTCCACACTACCTTTTGTAAGATTTAATAGGTGGAGGCAGAGACAGAGTAAAGAAAGAGACCAGGTTATGGAGGCAAGAAAGCCTTTTTTGGGATCTGCGATTCCCGGGCGAGGTCCCATGACCCCGGGAGTGGGGGGTCAGGGAAGACGTGCCTGATAGGCGGTGGGGGGGGGTTATCTTGGGAGGGCAGATTATCAGATAAGGGCATTTCAGGGATGTGGCGGGATGGAATAGGTTGCCTCCTCTGTCAGGGTGATGGGAAGCTGGAGCTTCATGATTGGCTGTTTTCAAACTGGCGCTGGACCTTCCAAGTCTGCAGGTGAGGGGTGGGGGTCGTCGGTAAACGGGGTTCTTCTCTGACCCACAGCAGAATGGCCGCTCAGTCACCACCTTAAGGTAACTCTTACACCTTTTTCTAGATGAGAAATTGAGGCCATTTTCCTGATTCCAGAAGCAAGTCAAGATTGCGGCTCTAGGCATTCAGGCCGACAGCCTTCGGGGCTGCCTCTGTGTGGGAAATGGCCCTGTGACCTGCTTCCTGCCCCCACTCGCCGCTCATGATGAACAAACGCACTCGTTCAGATCCATGCCACAGTCCCACACACAACACAGGATGAACGCTGAGTTTCCTTCCTCCTGGGGCAGGGCAGCAGATAATCAAGCTGTTAGCCACACCTTCCAGACAGGATGGCCCCAATCTGGTTTGAGCGACAGCATTTCCTGCACAAACTAGGACTAAAAACAACTGTGTTCCTTACATTAGCACATCTCATGTCAACTTGCCTTGCTCAGTACCAGCTTGCGGCCGTTGACTGTGATTAGGGCTTTTCACACTCAGCGTGTCATCACGGACACCAGGTCATGGGTACTGCCCAGCAGGGTGTAAGGGCAGCCTCCTTCCAGCAGCACGATGTCCGGTCCCCTTCCTGTTTTCTGGGAGACCCAGCTCTGCCTGCCATTAAGCTTGGAAGTCCCCGTTCCCTTGGAAAAACTGTCCAAGTTTCCCCCATTGTCAAAATTCTAACTCCTGGACGTTAGGTGGGTGCAGTGACAGCCAAGGGCGAACATGGCTTTCTTCAGGGACAGAAATCTCAGCATTGTGAACTTGTGCAGGGGTTTTTAAGCTAGCCATAACTTGGTTCTTTTCCTTTCTTGCTCTGCTACAACATGTTTAATTACCGCCTTCTTTTCCCTTCCTGAGCTACCAGTTTTTCTCTCTTAAGTCACACCCAGGGTCAACACAGCAGCCGTAGATTAACCGACCCCACACATATCCACCTGCCACGCAGCCCAGGAGTTTAATAACATTCACATCCAATTACCAGTCTGTTATCCTTTGATCTTAATCAAAGTAACACATGTAGGTAGTTGAAAGAAAAATTCACACTCATTCTGAAGAGCTTCCACTGGAGAGGCACAGCTGCCCACCCAGCCTGCCCCTCGCCCAGCGCACAGTGCGTAGACCACCTCTTGTGGTTCACATGCTCACTGCTGCCTTGACTTCCTCCACGTGAAAACTTCGGGCACTCTCTGTTGACTGCACGCTCTAACCGGGGCCACTCTAATTCCCCCTACTCCCCCTTTTTGATACTTGTATTATTTGTAACTGAAAATGTGTTGGGAGTTTGATAAAATTTCTAACCTTATAGAATATTTGCCTCTTCCTTTTTCCATCAACCTTCTGTATGAGTTGTGGGCACCAATGCCCCTGTTCTTCCCTCCCATGCTCCCACCTTCTTCCTTTTATAGATGAGACCTTTACTAATTAGATTGCCAGAATTGTACATTTAGATCATTCTTCAAGGGCACCTGCATGGCGCAGTCAGTTAAGCGTCCAACTTTGGCTCAGGCCATGATCTCACAGTTCCTGAATTTAAGCCCCACACTGGGCCCTCTGCTCTCAGTGCAGAGCCTGCTTGGGGTCCTCTGTCACCCCTTTCTCTATGTCCCTTGCCCTCTCATGCTCACGTGCTCTCTCTCTCGCTCTCTCTCAAAAATAAACATTAAGAAAATAAATAAAATAGAGCTGATGGTAGTATTAGCTGCATAGGATATTTATGAGAGTTAATTAAGTTATTGTATATAAAATTCTTAGAATGGTGCCTGACACACACAAAGTGCTCAATAATTATTGGGGATTTGAGGCCACCTGGGAGGCTCAGTCAATTGTGTACGACTTCAGCTCAGGTCATGATCTCACGGTTTGTGAGTTCAAGCCCCACATCTCTCTGTCTCTCAAAAATAAATAAATGTAAAAAAAAATTTTAAGAATAATTATTTGGGATTTAAATTTTTAATTTTTTGTGAATACTTCAAGGTCACATGGTATGTGAAGATCACATTTTGATAACTACCTTGACCCCTGCATCGCCCAAATGAAAATGTTCCTAATATCATGATCAAATGAACTTTTTTTCTTTTTTTTTTAACGTTAGTTATTTTTGAGAGACAGAGAGAGACACATCATGAGCTGGGGAGGGGCAGAGAGAGAGAGGGAGACACAGAATCCAAAGCAGGCTCCAGGCTCTGAGCTGTCAGAACAGGGCTCGGTGCTGGGCTCAAACGCACAAACCGTGAGATCATGATCTGAGCCTAAATTGGATGCTTTACCTATGGAGCTACCCAGGTGCCCCTTAACTTTTCATTTCTATGTCATATCTTTTTTTTTAATTTTATGTTTTTTATTTGTTTTTGAGAGAGAGAGAGAGACAGTGCGAGGAGGAGGGTCAGAAAGAGAGGGAGATACAGAATCTGAAGCAGGCCCCAGGCTCTGAGCTAGTTGTCAGCACAGAGCCCGACGCGGGGCTCGAACCCACAAACCGTGAGATCATGACCTGAGCCGAAGTGGGACACAACCGACTGAGCCACCCAGGCGCCCCTCTATGTCGTATCTTAATTTAAATTTACCTAGTATTTGGACCATGACTTTCTGGTATGATTTTTAATTTTCCCTGGAGTTTTTTAAATTGGTATTTTAAGTGACAAAAGAATAATGAAACTTTATGTCCTTTTATGTAGCTTCTTGATTTTACCCTCTCTTATGCACAGCCTTCTCTTTCTTTCCCTGTTGGAATTGCCTCTCAGACCCTTTTCCGGCTCTAGTTTACACTAGTTACTGAGAGCCAGCTTCATGGGATTTCCCTTTCAGTGCCCCCAAGTTGGAAACAGTTTCTAGATCCTGTATGTTCCTCTTCCTTGTTTTTCACCTGTGTTTTGCTGGAGTCCATCCTTAAGTAGCCTCTTTAAAAAGGATTCGCAAGGGAAGCTTGGAGTCATTCCAAGTCTAAAAATGTCTTCTCTATTCTGCCCTCACATTTGATTGATAGTTTGACTGATAAAATTCTAGATGCATAGTCTTTTAGCGTCCAGTGTTGCCAGTGAGAACTCTCATGCTGTTCTGATTCTGTTGTCCTTGTAGCCCTATTGTTTTTCTTTCTGGAAGCTTCTAGGATCTTCCTTTCATATTTGTAACTAAATGATTTTATGAGTATATGTCTATTGCTTTTTGCTTTTTATTTTTTCCTGCTTTATATTCAATAAAAATCTTTTAATCTGAAGACTCATGTCCTCCTTCAGCTCCAGGAAATTCTTTCTGTTTCTCTCTTAGTCTATTATTAGGAATTAGACCCTTCAAATTGAGCATTTTTGTCTCTTAATATTTCTTGTATATTTTTCTGTTTCCTTTGTGCTCCACATTCCAAATTCCTTCATTTTTATCTTTTAGACTTTATTTTACATTTTTATATGTCTGCATTGTATTTTTTTCTTTTTGGTTTCTTGTGGAGTTTTTTAATGTTTATTTTTCAGAGAGACAGAGAGAGTGAGAGAGTGGGGAGGACCAAAGGAGGGAGGGACAGAAGATCCAAAGCAGGCACTGTGCCAAACAGTAGTGAGCCTGATGCGGTGCTCAAACTCAGTGAACCGTGAGGTCATGACCTGAGCTGAAGTCAGACATTCAACTGACTGAGCCACCCAGGGGCCCCTGCATTGTATTTTTAATTTCTAGGAGCCTTTCTTCTCCAGGTGTTTCTTTTAAGTCCCTGAATTTAACTTTCCTGCTGTACTTAATTAGTGATCAACATAGCTGTTTGTTTCTTTTTCTAGAAATGTCTAAACAGAGGATGATTGTCCTGCCTGAGGCGTGAAGCTTAAGTGGCTTAAAACAGTGGTCCTTTCTTTGCTCATGATTCTGCAGTTTGGGCTGAGCTGAGCAGGGCAGTTCTTTTGCTGAGGTCTCCTGGGTCACTCAGGGGCCACAGTTGTGGACAGTTCAACTGGGAGGGGTCCGAGAAGGTTCACTCCTCTGCAGGTGGTGCAGGCCGTGTCTCCAGTGTCACTTCTCCCATGTGGCCTCCCATCCTGTACACTGGACAGGGCTCCCTCCCACGATGGCAGCAGTGCTCCAGACAGAAAGGAAGCTGCTGGAAGGTCTGGTCAGAATTCCCATGTTACCACCACCATTTCTGTTGGTCAAAGGAAGTCAAAAGCCTAGACCAGATTTGAGGGGTGGGGAAATAGACCGCACCTCTTAATGAGACGAGAGGTAAATAATTGGGGGCCATTTTTAACTTTCCAGAACCTTCCAGGCAGCGTCCCTCTGTCTTCCTCGGCACAGGCTGCCTTAACCAGACGCCATAGACAGGGGCTTAAACAACAGGAGTCTGCTGCTCACGGTTCTGGACGTCAACATGCAGGCAGGGTCCTGGTGAGGGCTCTCTTCCAGCTTGCACGTGGCCGCCACTCTGTCCTCACACGGAGGAGAGAGAAGCAATCTCTCTGGTGTCTCTTCTAGGGACATCAGTCTCATTATGTGGTGCCCCTCTTTATGGCCGCAACTAACGCTAACGACCCCCCACAGGCCCATCTCCAAACATCATCACCCAGGGCTTCAATATACGAATGAGGGCACAGGGCACAAGTCTGTCCATGCCCCCCTCTAAGCCAGTGCTTCTCCTAAGTAACCTGAGTGATAAAAAGCCTTGAAATCTGGACGTGTTCAGTAGTCTCTGCGGACAGACACTTGGGTGCCATCCTGTGATGGGGCCCCATGGGATTCCTGCCATTATGGAGTTTTAGAGCTTTCGATCTGGTGTGGGAAACAGACATGAATAGGCAATCTTAACTGTGTGTGCTTTGCAGTGGGAGACTGCATGGTTCTGTAGAAGCATCTGAATAAAAGTAATTTCCTAAAGGCTGGATTTCCTTGTCCTAGCCCAGGGAGGGAAGAAAGCACAGCATGTCCAAAGGCCTGGAAGCAAGAGACAACTCGGTGTGGTCCGGGAGTGCAGGGTGGCTGCATCTGGTGGACCACGAACGCTGGGGGGAGATGAGGCGAGGCTGGTGAGGGCGGCGGGGGCTGGGGGAGTGCTGGGGGCTTGCTGGCCACGCTGTGGAATTTGACTTCGATGGTGGAGCTGCTGGGAGGCCGACACTCCGTGAGTATGCGTATGTGCGTGTGTTCAGGGAATGGGTTGGGGAAGGCTGTGCAGCCTCAATGCCAGATGGGTTGGCTTTTAAAGAGATCTTTTTTTTTTATGTTTATTAATTTTTGAGAGAGAGAAAGGGTGTGAGTGGGTTGAGGGGCAGAGAGAGGGACACAGAATCCAAAGCAGGCTCCAGGCTCTGAGCTGTCCTGACAGAGCCCGATGTGAGGCTCAAACCCACGGACTGTGAGATCATGACCTGAGCCAAAGTCAGACGCTCAACCGACTGAATCACCCAGGTGCCCCTGAGAGACCCTTTTTAAAATGACCAAAGCGGAGGTGGCTGAGTGGCTCGGTTGGCTAAGCATCCGAGTTTGGCTTGGTCATGAGCTCACAGTTGGTGAGATCAAGTCCTATGTCAGTCTCTGTGCTGACAGTGCAGAACCTGCTTGGGATTCTGTCTTTCCCTCTCTTTCTGCCCCTCCCTTACTTGCTCGCTCTCTCTCTCTCTCTCTCTCTCCCCCTCTCTCTCCCTCTCTCTCTCAAAATAAACTTTAAAAACACACAAATAAAAATAAAATGACCAAACTGTCAGCAAGAAGGCATCTCTGTCACAGGCCATCGTGTGGCTTGTCAAGCCTGGGTCAGCCTGGAGCTTGTTAAGTGGACAGAATAGTCCCCCTGAAGGCAGAGTCCTGAGTTCTGTCCCCTGAGAGTGAGGCCTTTGCTTTGCCCTCTCCATCCGCTCCTTCACTCTGTCCGCCAGCAGCCGCCTCGCTGCGCAGGCTCCTTGCTGCGCAGGCTCCTCACTGCTGGGCCCTGGGGAGGCGGGGTGGCGCGCGCACAGCCTTGCCCTTGGCCTCACAGCTTCCTGGCTGGGTGGGACGCTGGAGCAGCAGGTCCAAGGGGCCTCTGGGAGCGCGGCAGAGGGGCTCTGGTTCTGCACGAGGTGGCACAGAAGCCCTCCTGTGGGCGGTGTCACTGGTGGGAGACGAGGATGAAGGACACCTCAGGTGGAAGGCACAGCATGTGCGAGGGCCACAGACTGTACCCTGGCTCTGATCCGGGTGTGGACACCTCACCTGAATTCATGCAGGTGCACTCCCTGCACCGAGACAGGGAGAGGTGGTAGCACGTGGACCGGTGGGGCCAGGGCAGGGACAGAGGTCTCGGAAGCCGTCCCTTGCCCACCCTCCCCCGTGGCCTCCCTAGGATCCTCCTCTTTCCTACAGGGCCTGGCAGTCACCACCTTGTCCAGTCACAGCCACTTAGGAAATGCCTGTGATTAGCGATTGTTATCATGGTAATTAAAATTCCCTGGGAACAGCTCGGCTAATATCCATCCATATCTGCAGTCAGGATGGCCGTGAGCTGCAACCCTAATGAAAACCTCGAAGCAGAACACAAAGCAGTGAGTGCCACAGGGAGGACTGAGTGCCGCGGGCCACCCCTGTAAGGGCCACGGTGGCCATGTGGGCCTTTTCTTATTAAATGGCATTTTCAAGGCTGGCTGCTTTGCTGGCCTTATCACAGCAAACCACACATAAGGAATAGAGTGGGGCTTTGCAGCATCCCACAGCTCTCTAGAAAGCGAAGGTTTTCCAATTTGTGGAGGGTTTTTCCCACTGCTGTTCTTGGGGAGAGTGTTGGTCGGGCCAGGCAGCAGGCATCGGGCCTGGATACCCAGAGCAGGATCGTGTGATTAAAACCTATTCGGGTGCATTTTGCAGGGTGGAGGTGGGCAATGAGGTGAGAGGAGTTCTGAGGTCCTGCAGGGATTGGCATGGAGGGAAGTAGGGAAGCGACACCTGTCCAGGTGCGCCCTCCTATCGGGAACGGCACCTGTGTGCGCTGGACCCACCCCACCGCCGTGGGGCCTCGGGAATGGCACCTCCTCTGTCGGGAGGGTCACTGGACTTTCTGGGCTCTGCCTACTGTGGCAGCATCAAGCCTTCTGTCCCGATTGCAGGACCAACAAGAGAGAAGCAGACAGACCCCAGGCCCCATGACAGTGGACCTACTGGACCCCAGGGAGATGCTGCAGACCTGGCAGTCCCATGGGGTCATTGCCCTGCTGAGCATAAATATCAGGGTGAATTATATGAAATTAGTTGGGGGGATTTATAAGTCAAAAATGATTAACTACCAAAAACATGTTGAATGTTCGTGCAATTCAGCCTCATACTTTGGATCTTGGTCTCTGTCTTATTTCCCAAAAGCACATTACTGATGGATATTTTTTTAAGCCTGGGGTGAGGGTGGAGGGGATCGTTGCTCCAGGAGGTGAGGCTAAGGGCATAGGGCCCACCGGCTGTGATGTGCCAGGGGAGCCAGGGCTGTGGGTGTCACTGGTGCTTGAGGAGGGGCCAGGCGGGACCGGAGGGCAGGGGCGGAGGCTCACTGGAGCTTGCCCTGCACAGGCATGCCCTGCTAGGCTCTTCCTCTTTATCCCTCTTTTAATCTGAAACAATAAATCCATTTGATTAATTACAAGAACTCGGGTGAAATCCTCAGGCCCCTTCCACAGGAAGGTGACAACTCTATGAATTGGGAAACATTCCAGCAAACTGCCTGTAACTGGCCGTCCAGCCACTCAGCCAGTGTTTGCTGAACACCTACTCTGTGCCAGGCCTGTGCTAGGAGCTTGAAGCCACAGTGGTGAGCAAAGTGCCCCGGCCCTCCCTCCGGGGATGGTAGAGCCTGGTGGGCTCTACAAGTGAAAGGGCCAGCCACAAGGGAGACACAAACCGTGTGTCCACCAGCGAATGAATGGCCAGATAAGGTGCGGTACATACTGATAATGGGACACTGTTCTGCCTCGAAAAAGAAGGAGGTTCGGGGGCGCCTGGGTGGCTCCGTCGGTTAAGCATCCACCTTTGGCTCAAGTCATGATCTTGCAGTTTGAAAGTTCAAGCCCCACATCGAGCTCTGTGCTGACAGCTTTGGATTCTGTGTCTCCTCTCTCTGCTCCTCCCCTGCTTGTGCTCTCTCAAAAGGAAATAACTGTTAGAACAAATTAAAAAAAAAAAAAGAAGGGAGTTGTGATGCATGTAGCAACATAGATGAACCTGAGGACATTCTGCTAAGCGAAAGAAGCCAGTCCCCAAGAGATCAATGCTGTACGATTCCATTCAGCTTAACGATAACCTCGGACCAACTATGTACGATTCCATTCAGATGAAGTACCCAGAGTAGTCAAATTCCTAGAAAGTGGAATGGTGACTGTCAGTGGCTGGGGACCAGGGAACGGGCGTTGCTGTTTCGTGGGTGCAGAGTTTCTATTTTACAAGATAAACAAAGCTCTGAAGATTGGCTACACAACGTGAATGCACTTAACACCACTGAACTGTACACTTAGAAATGGCTAAGATGAGGGGCACCTGGGTGGCTACGTAGGTTAAACATCTGACTTCGGCTCAGGTCATGATCTCTTGGTTCGTGAGTTTGGGCCCCATGTCAGGCTCTGTGCTGACAGCTCAGAGCCTGGAGCCTGCTTCAGACTCTGCATCTCCTTCTCTCTCTGCCCCTCCCCCGCTCATGCTCTCCCTTTCTCTCTCTCTCAAAAATAAATAAACATTAAAAAAATAATAAAATAAATGCCTATCAGTGGAGGGCTGGTTTGATTAAGTTTAATAAATCAAAACTATGAAGCCATTAAAAGTGACGGTGGACAGCTGCCCTGACTATAGTTAAGTGGGGGGGGGGGGGGCGGGCGGTGGCAAACACAGGTTGCATCTACATGATCGTTCCAAAAAAATTGTGTGTGTGCCAGGGGATACAGACGGCTCCTGAGGGTGAGCTTCACTGGGTCCCCCGAGGCGCAGCCCGCGTTGGGAGGCAGGAGGCTGGTGTGCCCAGGGGAGGATGGGCACCGGCACCAGCGGGTGCACAGGGCGGCTCAGTGAGCCCCTCGCCAGCCCCCCTCCGCCCCCCATGGCTTCTTGGGCTTGGCCACCTGTCCTCAGCGGCTCTGCGGAGTCCCTGATGATGTCTGACCCGCCAAGGCTTTATTCAGCACTCAGCCACATTTCCTGAGCCTCTACTTTGCATCCATAAACTGTTGGGATGAGACCCTGAGGCCTTCAGTGGGGAATTGAGGCCAACAGAATGGTGGGCTGGCCTTGGGCAAGTTGCTTAAGTTGTCGGAGCCTCAAATTTCCCAAGTGGGGATAATACCAGAGCTCCTTAAGGAGCTGCATCACCAGATAGATGCCTTTGGGCAGGGGGAGGAGACTTCAGTTTTGCACCCGGTGAATTTTTGACCATGTGTACATGCTACCAATTCAAATAAATATTTGCCATAGGAGGCTCCATGAGAGGATCAGAAAGGGTTTTTAAAAGGAGAATCCATGAGGCATTCATCCCACCAGATGGGTGCTGTTATTAAAGAGCTGCTCAAAGGCAGGCCCTTCTGCATAGGGGACCTGGGAGGGAGGGGGGATGATTTGAGCCAGGGACAACGTTCAGACTCAGTGGCCCCGTGTCTGGCACTCTGAAGCATGAAGAGAGGACGTATGACAGTTGAGTGATGTCAGTGTTGTACAGTTAAGGGCTGGGTCTATGCGGACCAATTAGTAGGGTTGTGTGTCTCTGGGAAAACCTGCTGAGTAGACTCCAAGTGGGAAGTACCGCATGTTCTTTGGCTCTGTTGGAAGAACCCTGTGTACACTGGCGTATTAAAGGCGCTGAGAAGTCCTGCAGTAATGCTTGGTTTAACCTAGTGCTTCCCAAGTGTACATGATTAGAAACCTTATTTTATTTTTTATTTTTTTGGTTTGGCCTATACTAACATCCCACAGAACTAATATGCAGAGGAAGTTTGAGGATTGGGAGAATCTGTCCTAGAGAGAATCAGGACAGCCTCTGCCCTTTTGATTTTTATTGATGCAATGTAGATTCTGTCTCAGAAGGTCAGGGACAGAGCTTGAGATTCTATAAATATTGTTTTAAACTGTATGATGTATGCATGTGTGTGTGTAAATAATCTCTACCCCCAAGGTGGGTCTCGAACTCAAGACCCTGAGATCAAGCATCACATGCTCTTCCAACTGAGCCATGCTGGCCTTCTGATTTTAAATTCTCTTTTGAGTAGGGAACTTGGTCCACCATTTGTAAACCTTCCTCATTGGTCAGATGAAAGGCGGGAGTGACAGTGATGGTCATGCGCATCAGTCTGTTGAGGGGCTGCCCCGTGCCCTACACTGGCCTGTGGAGCCTTAACATTCGTTCAAGAGTCTAGTCCTGGTGCTGCTCTGTGAGGCGGACTCTGTTCCACCTGCTCGTGATGAACCTGAGGGTCTGGAAGGTTGATGCGTCCGAGTCTCACAGCTGCCGGGTAACAGACCCAGGGTTCAAACCCAAGGTCTCTGCTCTGAACCTTCAAGGCTTACTCTTCTCTGAGAAGGTCACATTTCTTCACACTGTCCTACTCCTCTTTCTAAATACACCAGAAATATTTCCTTCAGTGCAAAAGAGATTATGGAGCACTTGGTGTTTTCTGAAGTAGCCATTAAGGGTTCGGGAACCTTATCTCCGTTGCTGCTCTGAATACTAATCTGGGGCCATCTGAGGTAGTCTCGTCCCCAGGAAGCTCTGGGTCCCGTACTCTGCTGTGATCCAGCACCCCCTTCTTCCAGCCCCTTGTCGCTCACTCTGCCCCAGAGCCTCGAGGGGGAGGGGCAGGCACCTCTTGAGCACCTTCTGGATGCCCACGGTGCTGAGCACTTTCCAACTTTGCAACAGGAGAGGCGGGCAGGACCATGCGGGAGCGTGGCGAAGGGAGCTGCTCTCGGTCCCTTGCTCTAAGCAAATATCACCCCTGCCAGGTGTGGAAGAGGTCAGGGGCCTGGTTCTACAGAGGGCTCCCCAAGTACATCCTGCCACTGAAGACCCCCGGCCGGGCCGATGACCCCCACTTCCAACCTTTGCCAATGGAACCTACCAAGCCAAAGCCCAGAAGCACCGAGATGAGTCGTGTCTACACGTGGGCCCGAGGGAGAGGTAAGTCCCCTTTGCCCCATCTCCCAGGAGAGCAACCATCACAGTTGAGTGGTCAGCCCACCCCCAGTGCCACGGGCACCGGGCCAGCGTCTGCCACACTGTCCATGTGGCTCATGCTGGCATTCCGTCCCTGCATGTCCCCAGCTCCCTACCTGCACCCACTCGGGCAGTTGCACCTTAGCGCAATGATGGCTTGCAGGGGCAGGGTCCGCCAGAGGCCATTTCCCAACCAGGTACCAGTTTGGGGGTGCGGATGCCATGAGCCCTTGGATCTTTGCAGAAATGTGATAGCCATTGAGGTTTTTGGCAAAGTATGGAAGTGTATCTTTCCAAAGCTGGCCCATATGGTCTCTTCTCTGAGCTCATCTCACGTCTCCGGAAAGGAGGACTCGACCTCCCTTGGTCCTAATGAGGCAAAATGACTTTGTGCCCAGGGCACTTTGGTATTTGGGGAGGCAGCGCTGCCACAGGCAGCATCAGAAGGGGTGCTTGGCCCCACTGGTAATAACAGCACCTGCTGTGGGAGGTGGCCTTCTACGGACCACACGGTGCTTAACATTCGGGATTTTATTTCAAAGTCCCAGAGACGGTCAGGGCAGATGCTTAGTAGCCCCATTTTATAGATGTGTAGCCTGAGGCCCAGAGAGGAAGATGGACTTCTGAGCTGCTGTATGGTTGAGGGACCAAAAGGCGAGGTCTTGTCCTCTGAGCCCTGTCAGGGTGCATCTGTGTCCCTCAGGCCAAGGGAGGAGTTGCAGCTGGGAGACAGAATGTTGCTTTGAGGGGGGTGGGCCCTTGGGCTGCTCACATCCGCACAGCACACACGTTCACACTCACACGTGCGCACACACCCCCGGGAAGGCCAGAGTCTGCATGTCCGCAGCCCTGCAGACCCAGATGGCCTTTTAATTACATGGGCGAGGAGGCCAGCAGCCCACACGCTTGCAGCACGGTTTACTAACCACGTTTGTATGCGGCCAAGCCACTCCATGGGGAGGTCCCCCGTGTGAACTTGGTGTCCCTCTGCAGACTGGGTCACAAGCCTCCAGGTACCCGGAGCACGAGGCAGCGTGTCCTTCATGCCAAGGCCCCAGGCCAGTGCCGTGCAGCCCTGGAATGACCCACACTGTAGTCTCAGGCAGGGAGAGATTGCCCAGACAAATGACTTCTGGGTCTTACCTGTGGGCACCAGAAAGGTGAAGGCTGAGGGCCCCAGGTCGGTTTGGGAGGCCCGGGAGGTGTCTGCACACACCCAGAGCCTTGCAAGTCTGGCATTGGGACATCACTGGACCTTTCCATCCAGACCGCTGATGATTGGGGAACCAGTTAGCGTTTCTCCAGCTCCAAGAGTGGCCTCCCCTCCCCAGCCCCTACCATCAGCAATGCCCAGGTGCTGGCCAGCGGGCTGGGGTCAGAACTGTAGTCTGCGGTCTAGTTCAGAGCCTGTCTGGAAAGCCCAGCCCTTAGAGCGCCCCATTCAGCCACAACTGAGCTCATGGCCAGGCAGACGTAGAGTGACCGGCTTCGGGGTGTGGACTTCCCCGCTTGTTTGAATCCATTGCTCATTTTGTATCAGGTGGTTTATTTTCTCCATGATATGTAGATGCTGCTTATGAGTTAGAGATGTTAGATAGCTTGCAAATGTTTTCCACCTTGACTTTCCATGTCGTTTGGCCTTAGCCTTTACTCCCACTATTCTACCATTCAAAAACTATTTCTCTTCGTTTTTGTCAAGTCAAGTATGTCTTTCGTTGGTTTCAATGGTCTAAGTTTCCTGTCTTGCTTCAAAATGTCTTCCTCTCCAAAATTAAAAAAAGACATGCTAAATAAAAACATTAATATGAGAATAAGGAAATTACTTAAATATGATGAAATTACCAAAGAAGAAAAAAATTCAACACCAAATATTATATTCACTGATAGAGCACTGGAGCCATGTTCTATCAAAATGCAAGTCAAGAGTCCCCCCATCACCGCCATTTGATGGTATTTTGTAGTATTTAACTAGTGCAACAAGGCAAGAAAATAAAATAATCTGTTACTATTAGAAAAGAGAAAGGGCACCTGGGTGGGTCAGTCAGTTAAGCTCAGGTCATGATCTCCCAGTTCGTGGGTTCGAGCCCTGCATCAGGCTCTGTGCTGACAGTTTAGAGCCTGGATCCTGCTACAGATTGTGTCTCCCTTTCTCTCTGCTCCTCTCCAGCTCGCTCACTTGCACTCTCTCTCTCTCTCTCTCTCTCTCTCTCTCTCTCTCTTTCTCTCTCTCTCTCAAAATAAACATTAAAAAAGAAAAGAGAAGAAATTTTCTTGTCTGCAGATGAAGCCCAAGAAAGCCTACTAAAACAACCCACTAGGGTTAATAGGAGAATTTGGAAACTGACAAGATACAAAGTAAATTTGCATACAAGTATAAATCAGTAGTTTACCCTCTGCTGACTAATTAGAAGGAGTAATGGGAAAACTCACTCATAATTGCATCAAAAATTATAAAATGCCTGGAAGCAAACTTTGAAAGAGAATTACAGGTCAAACATGAAGACAATTATAGAATCTTGTCAAAGGACAAAAGTAAGACACAGAGGCGGACAGAGATCTTGGTCTCTCCAAATTGGCTAAGTATAATAATTCCTATCTGATTTCCAGTGGAGTTTTTAGAAAGGAATGGACTCAAACATTTCTGTTATCCGTTGGATAAACAAAACGTGGCATAATCATGCAGTGAAATATTAGGCTTGGGGCACCTGAGTGGCTCAGTGGGTTAAACTGTTCAGACCAAACTCAGTTGGTCTGACTTCAGCTGAGGTCATGATCTCATGGTTTGTGAGTTTGGACCCCGAGTCGGGCTCTGTGCTGACAGCTCAAGCCTGGAGCCTGCTTCCAATTCTATGTGTCTCTCTCTCTGCCCCTCCCCCACTCGTGCTCTGTCTCTGTGTCTCAAAAATGAATAAACGTTAAAAGAAATTTTTTTAAAGAAATATTAGTCAGCCTTAAAAAGGAATGAAATACTGACGCTGGCTACAATGCAGATAAACCTTGCAAACTTGATGCTAAGTGAAAGAAGCAAGAGACAAAGGCCATGTAGTGTATTACGGCAATTATATGAAATGTTCAGAACAGGCAAATCCATGGAGACAGAAAGTAGATATGTGATTGCCAGGGGCTGGGGAGAGGGGAAAGGGAGTGACTGCTAATGGGTACAGCGAACATGTAATGAAGATGTTCTGGAAACGGATAGTGGTGATAGTTGCACAACTTAGTGAATGTACTAAAAACATATACTAAAAACCGCAGAATCATATGCTTTCAAAGGGTGAATTTTATGGTATATAAAGTTATATTTCAATTTGAGTTATATTTCAATTTAACAAAATGTGGGTTTTTTTATTTTATATATTTTTTAAGTTTATTTATTTATTTTGAAAGAGAGAGAGAGCATGAACAGAGGAGGGGCAGAGAGAGAGAATCCCATGCAGGCTCACACTGTTAGCGCAGAACCTGACCCAGGGCTCAAACTCACAAACTGTGAGATCATGACCTGAGCTGAAATCAAGAGTAGAGTCAGAAGTTTAATCAACTGAGCCACCTAGTGCCCCCAAAATGTGTTTTTTAAGAATTATTTTATTTTGAGAGAGAGAGAGCTCATGTGAACAGGGAAGAAGGGCAGAGGTGGGGAGAGAGAGAGAATTTAGCAGGCCCCACACCCAGCACAGAGCCCAACGCAGAGCTCCATCCTACAACCCCGGGATCATGACCTGAGCCGAAATCAAGAGTTGGACACTCAGCTGATTGAGCCACCCAGGTGCCCTAAACTGTTTTCTTTTAAGAATGGCAAGGTAGTTTATTTATTCATTTTTAAGAGAGAGAAAGAGATTGGGGGAGGAGCAGAGAGAGAGGGAGAGAGACAGAATCCCAAACGGGCTCTGCACTGTCAGCTCAGAGCCTGTAGCTGGGCTTGAACCCATGAATCATGAGATCATGACCTGAGCCAAGAGCAAGAGTCAGATGCTTCACTGACTGAACCACCCAGGCGCCCCAAAGATGGCAAGGTGGTAGAAGGAGCTGCCTGACTGGATGCTAAGGCTCATTCTGAAAGTACTATAATCACTACAATTGTATAGCCTTGTCACCAGAATAAATAGAATATTTACTTAAAGAAGAAATAAATAGATAAGTGGAACAGAACAGAGAAATAATAGACCTAAGGATGTATGGGAACTGAACATAGGTAGCCTTTCAATACAGTGGGAAAATAACAGGTTTATGTAACAACTGGCATTAGCATAATTAGATTTCCACCCGGTTCCACGTGTATTCAGAAACACACTGCAGCTAGACTCAAGATCTCAGTGTTAAAAATAACACAGAGAACGTATTAGAGAAAGATCAGAAGTGCTGCTGCCGCTGTGGCATCTCAACGAGGACCAGCGAGGCCGTGGCGCCTGCTGGACGGGTTGGCTGACCGCCTGCGTTCGCTACTCTCTCCCTCTTCTGGACACGGGGTGTTGATTGGGGCCAAGAGCTTGTGTGCTGCCCCCTTGGTGAGCTGCAGGACATTCATCCTCTCCCCAGGATGGGGTGGGGGACCACGTGACCTGAGTGGCCCCAGCTCTGAGCTGCGTGCCTCTGGGAGCGTTCTCGCTGGCAGGCCATCGCTCCAAATTTATGGCAGCAGTGAATAGAGCCAGCTTTGGCACATGCCTGGCTCTCTCTGTTCCCTGTGAAATACAATGTGGAACCGGTACTATGGGTTCTTGGGTCTGAATCCCTTAAGAGCCGGGCCCACCTCTTCTGCAGATGTCTTTGGGCTGGACCCCCACCGCTGGGCTGTGTACAAAGATATTTTTTGCCACATGCTAGAGAGTTTAGGGAGGGCACGTGTAGCTTTGGTTCAACAGCTTGGTGATGTCAGGACAGACGTCTTTATAATTCTTGGTTCAGTGGCTCCTGAGCTAGAGAGATTGGCCAACTCATTCCTACCCAGGCTGTCCCATTAGAGAGCATGGACGGCATGGCTAGTTAGGACTGCCTTCCCCCAAAACAAAGCTGGGACAGAGCAGGGGGAGATTTGGGTCTCTAGCTCAGGAGCCACTGAACCACAGAATTGGGTGTTTTGTATCTGACGTGGTAGCAAATTGCCGTCACTAGGAGCATTCAGAGGCTGGATATTATAGTGCGTATATTGGATACTCTGTATTATAGAGGATACTGTGCTTTAGAAACTGGGGGAAACTCACTGTTGGCTTGTTACTGTGTGTCCAGAGTTTGCCCCTGTATTGTGACCAGGGCTGGGGAGATGGGGATACATTCTACAGCCCAAGGTTGAGAAATTCACATGGCCCACGAGAGCTTTGAAGGCGAGACCTCTTGCCTCGTCCATGCAGAGCTGCAGCCGACTGAGCTAATAAGCAGTTCCGTGGCAGCCGTTTTTCCATCAAACGCATATGCTGTTTCCTGACTTCTTAACGCAGCGTGCTATTTATACCACTAGATCCATTCATTCTTAATGAGCCACGGTTGTGGATTGTAAAATGTTTTATTTTCATACAGGATTGCTCACTGCCCAGAGCAGGCTGTTGCTATGCCACCTTCCTCCTTTCCCCGCTCCTAAGAAATTGGCATTTTGAAGCTCCACAGAGCGCTCTGCTGCCCTCTCCTACCTCCCACTCACCCCTGATGTTTCCCCAGCAGACCCTGGCCTTGCCGTTTCTGTCACGTTGGCCTGGTCGTGGTACCTGAACTCCCTGCAGCCTTCTGAGCAGCTGGAATGCGTGTTATATGCAGGGGGCCCGGCTGGCCGAGGCCTGGAGGAGCTAGAGGACAGCAGAGCAGGAGGGTGTCCGTGTGGGGACACGGGGTGCCATCTGTCCGCCGAGGGTTGGACATGTGCCGGTGTTAGAGGTCACAAACTGGTGGGGCAGTGACTCGATTGGGCTCCCTGCATTATATTCACTGACAACTTTTTAAACGTGGAGAATCCTCATGAAAAAGAATGTGGGGCAGTTGGCACCTGGGTGACTCAGTCAGTTAAGCATCTGACTTCAGCTCAAGTCGCAGCTCTTGAGTTCGAGCCCTTCATTGGACTCAGTGCTGACGGCTCAGAGCCTGGAGCCTGCTTTGGATTCTGTGTCTCCCTCTCTCTCTGCCCCTCCCCCACTTGCACCCTGTCTCTCTCTGTCTCCCCAAAATAAACAAATGCTAAAAAAATATATATCATAAATAGAGCAAAATAAATATCACATCCAGCTCCCCTCACCCACTGGCCCCTCCAGCTCGCCAGTGGAAGGCAGACCCTGAGCATGTCACATCTGCATGTTCCTGCTCCTGACCCTGACCCCAGGCCTGGGAAGCTGGTCCCTCTTCCTCTCTGGGCCCTGGTTGTCCCATGAACGGGATGGAGACAAAGGGGCCTGGACGGAGTCTATTCTCTTCCAGCTTGTAACTTCTAGTTCCAAATCTAAGGGGATGAAACTTCCTGGAGAAGTTTCTGGCAGGTGGTGAGCCCCGTGTCCACACTGGCCCTGCCCTTGCACACGCACACACACGCACACGAGCCCAGAAGGACTGTTTAGAGAGGAGAGTGGGAGAAGCTGTCCTCCCACCGCCTGAGAAGGGCACTGTGGGTCCCTCACTGGACCCTGGAACTCCTTGATTCGGGTCTGCACAGCTTGGTCTGCTGTTTGGGTCCAGGACATAAATCAACCAGAAAGTGTCATAGACAGTACTGTGTGGGGCTCTCACTAGCCATTTGGGGAACTGAATGCCATCCTCCTCCGAAGGCAGGAGAAGGCAGTGGGGATGGTGCTAAGTTGCCCGAGCCCATGTGGGCCCCACTGGGGCAGGCATCCCACAGCCAGTCAGTCGGGCTTCCTGTGTGGCCGCCATTCCTCCGTGCTCAGAAGGGCCTGGGTACTGCCCACCCATAGGTCTGCACAGGTGACAGAGGCATGCCTTGGGCCTCCATGCTGAGTGGCCAGATAACACCACAATTGCTGTAGCCGCGTGATCACGTGACTGCTCAGTGCAGGCTGTGCGGGTGCTGTGAGTTCCTCTGACAACTGGGGGCCGGGCTGGGCGGCTGGACCGCTGTCCCATTTTATAGTAGGGCATGGAGAGGTCAAATAACTTGCATCATAATCTCGGGCATGGACAGAAAGGTCCCCTCGGCGTTCCAAAAACTCTGCCCTTTCCCCGGGAAGTGGAGACCTGGCCACCTCTTTTGTGGCTATTTTGAAAGAGAGGCCCATGCATACTAATTCATCTTGACCTTCAGAGCCCTTGGTGAAGCCAAACACTAATCCGATGCCCCCCGTGTGGGTGAATGGGGGCAGGGCACCCACAGAACAGAAGCCCTAAGCTTCGGGGAGCTGTGTTGCCCCCACTCCTGCCCCAGTAGCCCTCCTGCCTGTCCTGGGCATCCTCATTGGCTTGGGGATTGATTTCCCAAGAGCAGAAGGCCGTCATGAGCCACACCACAGAGGTCAGGGCCATGGCTCTCGCTTCTCATTTACCCAAACCCAGCAAGGGCCTTAGCTGATCCGGTGATCCAGCTGCAAGGTGAGGTCTGAGGCCTCCTAGTCCCCAGTCCCACCCCATCCAAACTGACATAGGAAAGCAGGGCCCAGCCCCTGAGCCGGCCTCTGGCTTCAGTTCCAGTGTCGTGCACAGAGCCTCTGCCACCGTGTGCCAGGCCAGGGCTGGGCTCCCCCTCGTACGGTGACACCCTCCCCAGCCGCTCACCTGTCTCACCATTTTGCCCACTCTAGATTTCTCAGCCTCTGGGGACCTGGGTGAGGTGAGTAACCCTGGGCCCGCCTGCCCTGTCTTACTCTGGTGAAGTCCAAGGAGATAGCGGTGCAGGCTCCACTCGGTTCAGAAGCTCCCTCCCAGGGCCTTCTGTCTGTGATGGGTCAAGACCGGGTCCGCAGGCCGGCCGAGCAGATTCCTGACTGCTGGTCCGGGAGTCACAGCAAAGCTGGGAGAGTCTGTCTGCCCAGGTCTCCATAACGGACAGCGGGGCCAGGCCTCTCTTGCCACACTTGCCTCTGGGTCCACCTGAGGTTCAGGTTGACCTGGCCGCCCATCCCCCACACCCAGGCTCTGAGCACACGTGAGGGCACCAGAAGGACAAACCCAGAAGCTAGGAAGGCGAGAGCCTGGGAAAATGGGACTGAAAGGCCTCGGGGTGGGGAGGGAGATGCAAACCCAGAGACAGAAAGAGATGCTGAGAGATGAGACTGGAGAGAGAGAAACTGACAAAAACAGAAAGAGGAACTGAGAGAAAACCCCAGGGAGACCGAGAACACAAAAACACACATGACATACAAGACAGGGAAAGAGAGTGACGTCATATCCCAGAATGCTTGGAGACAGAGAAGCGCCTTCGGGAGCTCTATGCACAGTTGGTGTGGAACCTTTCGGCAGCGTGGTGTGGGTCTTTGCAAGAAGGCGTGTGCCTTTGTGCTTGGCCCGCTGCCGCCTTGCGGGCTTTGGGGGCTGAAAGTTTGATCTCTTTTTACTGGTGTCAGCTCGCAGCGTGCCGTGCAGCGCCCTGACCCGGCCTCACCATGTTGGTGCTATTTGAAACGTCTGTCGGCTACGCCATCTTTAAGGTTTTGAATGAGAAGAAACTTCAAGAGGTTGACAGTTTGTGGAAAGAATTTGAAACTCCAGAGAAAGCAAATAAAATAGTGAAGCTAAAACATTTTGAGAAATTTCAGGATACAGCAGAAGCATTAGCAGCATTTACAGCTCTGATGAAAGGCAAAATCAATAAGCAGCTGAAGAAGGTTCTGAAGAAAATAGTAAAAGAAGCCCATGAACCCCTGGCTGCAGCTGATGCTAAGCTAGGAGGGGTCATAAAGGAAAAGTTGAATCTCAGTTGTATTCATAGCCCTGTTGTTAATGAACTTATGAGAGGAATCCGTTCCCAGATGGGTGGGTTGATCCCTGGAGTAGAACCCCGTGAAATGGCTGCTTTGTGTCTCGGATTGGCACACAGCTTGTCCTGGTATAGATTGAAATTTAGTGCTGATAAAGTGGATACCATGATTGTTCAGGCAATTTCCTTGTTAGATGACCTAGATAAAGAACTAAACAACTACATTATGCGGTGTAGAGAATGGTATGGCTGGCATTTTCCTGAATTAGGAAAAATTATTTCAGACAATTTGACATACTGCAAGTGCTTACAGAAAGTTGGCGACAGGAAGAATTATGCCTCAGCGAAACTTTCTGAAATACTGCCAGAGGAAGTTGAAGCTGAAGTGAAAGCAGCTGCAGAGATATCAATGGGAACAGAGGTTTCAGAAGAAGATGTTTGCAATATCCTACATCTCTGCACTCAGGTAATTGAAACCTCAGAGTATAGAACCCAGCTCTATGAATATCTACAAAATCGAGTGATGGCCATTGCACCGAATGTTACAGTCACGGTTGGGGACTTAGTGGGAGCACGACTCATTGCTCATGCAGGTTCTCTTTTGAATTTGGCCAAACATGCAGCTTCTACAGTTCAGATTCTTGGAGCAGAAAAGGCACTCTTCAGAGCCCTCAAGTCTAGACGAGCTACTCCAAAGTATGGTCTCATTTATCATGCTTCACTTGTAGGCCAGACAAGTCCCAAACACAAAGGAAAGATTTCTCGAACGCTGGCAGCCAAAACTGTTTTGGCTGTTCGGTATGATGCTTTCGGTGAAGATTCCAGTTCTGCGATGGGAGTTGAAAACAGAGCCAAGTTAGAGGCCAGGTTGAGGGCCTTGGAAGATAGAGGGATAAGGAAAATAAGTGGAACAGGAAAAGCCTTAGCAAAAACAGAAAAATACGAACATAAAAGTGAAGTGAAGACATATGATCCTTCTGGTGACTCCACACTCCCAACCTGTTCTAAGAAACGCAAGATCGAACAGGTAGATAAAGAGGATGAAATTATTGGAAAGAAGGCAAAAAAAGCCAAAGTTAAAATTAAAGTTGAAGAAACCACAGTAGTAGAAGAAGAAGAAGAGGAAGAAGGAGTACTAATGGTAGAAGAACAGGAGACATCTGTGAAGAAGAAGAAAAAGGACAAAAAGAAACACATTAAGGAGGAACCACTTTCTGAGGAAGAACCGTGCACTAGTACAGCAGTTCCTAGTCCAGAAAAAAAGAAGAAAAAGAAGAGAAAAAGAGATAATGAGGACTAATTGAAGGGAGCCATCTTTGAATGACCTGGACACATTACATTTCCATCAGGAATATATCTGATGCTCTCCAATTGAGAGAAGATTGGATGAAACAAAGTGATTGATCATCTGTAGCTTTCCGAACCTATTTGTATCTTGACACCAGTTCTGTTTATTTGATTATGTCATCATTTCTTAGAGTCTTTGTTACACAAATAAAAATATTTTCTTTGTAAAAAAAAAAAAAAAGACAGGGAAAGAAAGACGAGGGAAGCAAAGGCAGACAGAGACTGTTTTAAAACATCGGCAGAAAGGAGGCCCAAAGAGACAAAGTAGAAGACGAAGGCCCAGAGATCTGCAGAGACAGAAGGAGAGAGCGAGCTGTGGTCAGGGACAGAACAAAGCGGCGTTTTGCATCCCAGGAAAGGGAGATGTGCACTCACTTTGTTTCATCTCTGCCGTGAATCAGCAGCCGTAACCTGCCACAGAGAAACAGTGCAGAGCACACCCAAGCCGGACCTCGTCCCCTAGGTGCCTGAGCCTGGAGCCTTTCTCTTGAGCCAGCGAGGCTGTCCGGGTTCCAGAGATGCCCACCACCTGGACTGTGCCTTGCCTGTGGCACACACCAGCCCCAGCATTTCTATCTAAGTTGTGCCCATTTTTAATGCCACCTCTTCCAGGATGCCCTCCCTGATTTCCCTTCTCCCTGAAAACTTCATCCCCTGGAGAATATCCTGTTCTCTCTGGAGGAAACTATCCTTATCTCCCATCCATCCATCTCCTGTTCTATCTGGAGCTCCTCCATCAGGGGCAGGATTTCAGTGCTGGCGACCACATCACTATTGATTTGAAAATTCATCTTATTATCCAGTGCCTCCTGTCTGTCTGGGAGTCCAAAGGAGGGAGTTAATTAAAATCAACAGTGAATGAGTAAACAAGCACAGGAATCCCTCCCCTCCCCAGTGGTCAGTTCCCGCCCCCCTCCCTCTCCTGGAAGGAGACCAAGGAAGGAAGTTCTCCCTGGGCATCGCACATTCACCCCGCCCTCTGAAGTTGTCCCGTGGTATCCCCATCTCACAGACGAGGAAATGGAGCTCGGGGTGGTCAGGTCACCCAGATCTCCTGACTCTGGGCTCCGGGAGGGAGGGAGGCAGCCTCCTCTGGACCTCTCTGACTTCGCAGGATCCGTTCCTATGAGGACAGCCTTCCCTGGCCTTGAGGCTACCTTTCTCTTTGTCCGGGCTCTCACTCCCTGGAGTCCTAGAAGGAGTTTTTCAAACAAAGGGAGAACCTGTTCCTGTGGCCTGACCTTGGATTTGAAAGAATAGGGTCTGTGTCAACAGGGCATCCCCCCCAGGGCCCACTCACCCCTTGCCCGTGACAACCCCTCTCTCACAGTTCCTCCCCACCAACTAGTCTGTCCCAGGCTCGGGCTGAGGCCAGCAGCAGCCTGGCTTGTCCCACTTCAGGGGGGAAGAGGCTGTGAAGAGGCACCTGCTTGGTGGAAAGTGCGTGCTTTCTGGAGACGGAACTGGGTTGCCACCACCTTGCTGGCCACCAGTCCTGCTGTCTGTACACTGCCGTGTCTTCTCCTGGGGAGGTGGTTTCTGAAAGCACTCAGCTACTCAGAGTGCCTGCTTGACCCAAAGCTCAGGGTTGGGGGCTGAGGGAAGAAGCCAGATGCGGATTTAGACGTGCCCCACCCCCCAGGGTCTTCCTGGGGCAGTTGGGGAAATCAAGGCAGGCATTGGTAGGACGAGAAATGCAATGCCAGGCGGTGTCTGAGAGGGCCAGAAGAGCTGCTCCAGCAGTGGTGGGGAGAGCGAGCCCATCTTCCATCTCTCCTTCCCTGGGCCTGGAGAGACTTTTCCAGTAGAGACACAATTGAGATGAATTCCTGGAAGATGAATTGGAATCTAATTTTTAAACATATTTATAGGCTTGTATGGCTTTTTTTTGTTTTGTTTTATTTTTTGAGACAGAGAGAGAGACAGAGAGCAAGTTGGGGAGCAGCAGAGAGAGAGGGAGACACAGAATCTGAAGCAGGCTCCAGGCTCTGAGCTGACTGCAGTGAGCCCAGCGTGGGGCTTGAACTCACAAACTGGTGAGATCATGACCTGAGCTGAAGTCAGACCCTCAGCCGATTGAGCCACCCAGGTGCCTGTATAGCTCTTTAAACTTGCCGTGCCTTTTGTCCTCCTTGGTCTTATTTTATTGGAAGTTATTATTGTCTCCATTTTACAAAGGAGAAGATTGGGATTACAAGGGTTGAACGTCCTTGCCCAGGAATGTCCAAGCAGGGCCAGAACTCAACGCTGGATTTCGGGAGTGGACTAGAAGTCTTACATTGCTGCAGGCATGCTGGGGAGATGGGGTGAACTGGCCCGCCTGGGGACAGGACTCCTGCGGGAGCAGAGCCCTTAGGGCAAGGCCAGAGGAAAGAGCAGAGGTCCCAGCAGTACGCAGGCCGGGGCTCAAATCCCAGCTCAGCCTGCAAAGGGCCCCTGAAGACATCTAGTGCTCCCAGGGTCCTGTACATCGCAACCTAGGAATCTCAGCCCCTTGGAAGAGGCCAGTCCACCACTGTGAGGTTGGCCGGGACACCAAATACGGTGACTCCGGAGGCCAGCCCTGCACCTGGTGGTGTGAGCCATGAGTTCAGGATGACCGCCTCAAGAAAAAGCTCCTACCCCCTGCTGGACACTGTCTGTGTTACCTTGCTAATGCTCATAACCCAGGAAAGGAGCTATCGGAGCCCATCGGAGTGTGTCTCCACCAGCCCGTACTTCCCTCCTGCTACCACCAAATGGAGCCTTGGGCATCCAGTGGGATTTCAGGCTGCAGGCCTGGCCCTGTCTACGAGTGAGGCAGCCTTTGCCCGTCCCAGTGGGGACAGTTCTGCGACCGCCCTCTGCAGCCTGGTAGGCTGGGTAAGGCTAATTGAGGATGTCTTTGCGTTCTCTGGGGCCTTCGCATCTTTCCTTTATGTTAAAAAAAAGGATTGTGTTTTTAGGAGGCAGAACTTTCCACCATCTGCTCTGCCTTGGCAGAATGTTTGCTGAAAATATCTGTCTCCTCTCTAACTCCCCATAGTTTCCGGGGGCTTTGAGAGCCTCCAAGTAGAGCAGCAGTTCACAAGTGCCTCCCAAGCTCCCAGGCCAGGCAGGCGGGTGTGGTGCCCCTGAGGTCCCGTCTCGTCACCTCCCAACCAGAGAGGGACCCTGGGGGCTCTCCCCTGATGATACAGAGCTGACTGAAGTTGAATCCTGGGGTCCAGTCCGAGTCGCTGTCCAGGTTGGTCTCTGTGTGTGATGAAGCCGAGAGATGCCCACGGTCACAAGGAAAGTCGGTGGCAGAGGAGCCAGGAACCTGGTGCCCCCAATCCCAGTGCAGGGCTGGAAAGCCAAGCGGCCAGCATCCTGTCTGTCCCCTAGACCAGCCCAGGCCCTGTGGCTGCACTGGATGGCAGCTGCCACACCTGTCCTTTGAGGCAGTCAGGAAAGACTTTCCAAAAGGGAAGACTTCCCCCCACCTTCATGTACCCAAACTCTAAGTTTCCATGGTGACAGTCATATTGCAAATCCATCTAAGAGTGAGCCAGGGAAAAAAACAAGAAAGCTGGCCTATCCCCAGAGAAGTGGGCACGGCTGGCGCTGGGGCTAGCCGCTGCTGAGGATGTGAGCCGAGCAGAGTGGGGCAGCCCTGCT
>NC_043716.1:14262840-14268826 GCF_006229205.1 Suricata suricatta | reverse complement strand
GGATTTGCCCCTCCCCCATAAACATACCACGGCATAGCCTTCTTGCAGTTCAAGCTCACTCCAGGACCCTTGTGACCCAACACTGTGCACTTACAACAGGTGACAGACCAGGGAGGAAGGTGAAGAAGTAGAATGAACAGCGCACCACCATACGCGATCTTGCAGTCCGTGAGTTCAAACCCCACATTGGGCTCTGTGCTGACAGCTCAGAGCCTGGAACCTGCTTCGGATTGTGTGTGTGTCTCTCTCCGCTCCTCCCCCGCTCACTCTCTGTCTCTCTCTGCGCATTGTCACTGAAGGATCGAGACGTTGTTCCAAGACCAGGGAGCCGCATGTCCTCCAGGCCCCTGCTGCCCAGTCCCATGCCCCCTTCCTGCTGACCCCAGAATTATGAAGATCGTGCATATGAAACATCAGGGAGATGGAGCATTCCAGGTCAAGAAGAATGAGATTACCCAGAAGCACCTCTGCCAGAGACTTGGGGAAGCCAATGTGGAGATCAGTCCCTGCTCCCCTCAGGGACCTCCTCTCTGCTCCACAGGCTGCCAGACCCTGGCCTGGGTGTGCGGAGTCCTCCCAGATTCCTTTGAAGCTACCCAATGGGAGACAGGGAGACATGGGGGAGCTGCCAGCTGCTTCCTGCCCACCTCCTACTCCCTTTGTCTGGGGACCCACAAGGTTGGTGTTTAGTCACTGATTGAGTCAAAACTACTTAAGCGCTTACAAAACCAATGCCCATGAGGTTTGGTCAGTGGAGTCATGATCAGAGAAACCCAGTCTGGACCTGCAAAGCAATTGCAAAGTCAATTAGGCCATTGCATTTCTCAAACCCATGAAAGGGCATGTGGACCACAGCCCCTCTGAGTTCCCAGCTCCTCTTGATTCTACATCACAAAAGCCCAAAAGGCCGAAGCAGAACTCTTTCTGGAAGGCAAGGAGGGAAAGAGAGCAGAAAAGGCAAAATCCTGGAGTGAACAGAGGAAGGAAAAGCTGGGAACCGTCACGCTGACGTCACTCTCTTCCCACCCACGTGGGTCAAGCGGTGCAGGAGGAGCTCACCAGTCTCAATCAGGGGTGTACTTTGGCCCCTGCCCTTCAGGAGCCTGGGGGTCCGCTAGGGGAAAGACATACACATACACACTGAGAGCCAAGAGTGGCTGTACCAAAATGCGTCAGGCATTCGGCCAGCCAGGTGCGGGTGACTGGAGAAGATGGTGTCCAAAAGGAGCCAGGAGAGGGGTGCCGGGCTGGCTCAGTTGGTAGAGCTTGTGACTCTTGATCTTGGGGTTGTGAGTTCAAGCCCCACGTTGGGTGTGGAGATTACTAAATAAATAAACAAGAGCCGGGGGAAGACCCCTGGGCAGGGCATTCTGAGCAATGGGAAGTGGGTCACTGCAGGATGTACCAACTGGTGGTTTGGTAGGAGCTCTGAGTGGTGCGGAGAAGCCCGGGTAAGAGGGCAGATGTGCAGGATGGAGCTAGAAAAGTAGACAAAGATCAGGAGCATGGGCTTGTGGGTTGCAGGGAACGGCTGGCAGCTAGGATCTGTGTGTCAGCTGGAGCGTTTTCCTCGCTGCAGAGGGAGGGGCCTGCAGGTGGGAAGCTATTGACGCAGACCAGACTGGAGACCCTGAGGCCCCGAGCTGGAGAACCATTTAGGAGGTGAAACTGGCAGAATGTGGGGATGAAGGAGAGAGAAGAGCCAAGGAGTGCTCGGGGCTTCCGGAAGCACATACAGCATACCAGACGCTCTGCTATGGAAGCTGCAGGGTTGAGAATCTCTTGATTATGGTTGACCAGCCCCATCCCTTGGGTTGCCTAATTCTGTAACCTGTGACTCCCTTTGCCGAAAGGTGACCCAGGGTAAAGGCACAGAGGCCCTAGATCTGGCTAGAAGCTAGGTGCATTAGGTCATGGCACTGCTGTGGCCACTGTGGATCTCCCTCCCGGACCCGCTCGGCTTCCTGCAGGCTGTTAGTGCTGTCTCAGGATCCTTCTCTGCAAGCTGTGCAAGGGGCCCAGCTGATCAGATGAAACCTATGAGCCACTGTTGGCATAGATTGATTTTATTTCCAATCCTGTCTCCCACTAGACAAGTCCCAATGGCACAGGACTTACTGGCACATAAGACTGTCCAGGCTCCTGGTATGGTGCTGGGCACGAGGGTGCCCGGCTCCTGGTATGGTGCTGGGCACAAGGGTGCCCAGCCCCTCCGACCCTCCTCCTGGCACCAGGTGTCTTGTACTCACTGGCAAGGCACACTGACTCTTTAATATTTATATATTTGGGGGGGCAGAGGGACAGAGAGAGGAGGAGACACAGAATCTGAAACAGGCTCCAGGCTCCTAGCTGTCAGCACAGAGCCCGATGCGGGATTCGAACACTGAGCGATGCGATCATGACCTAAGCCCAAGTTGAGCCCTTAACAGGCTGAGCCATCCAGGTTCCCCAAGGCACACTGACGCTTACCCCATCCATGGAGTCAGTCACCCGTGAGCTACTTACCTGTGATCCCAAACCTTTCTGTGCTGTTGTACTTGGTATTAGAATGACAGCGTGTAATTAAATGTTACATAAACTGATGAAAAGAGCCAGGAAAGACAGTCATTTCATTAAATCCAGGACTTTGGAAAGTCTTGATGGAAGCTCCTTGCTTAAAAAAGCTGTTGAATCAGGTGTGGGCAGGGTGACTGTAAAGGCAGGAGACAGAAATGCAAAGAACAGAGAAGGATTCGCACCCCTGCTCTGGCAGCGCCTGTAAGCTGTGCTCTGGTCCCGGGGAGCACAGTGCGGTACCGATGCCGCTGAGACATGGAAGACCATGTGGGCCCGATCTCCAAGCACCACCCGAGCCCTACCTCAAACGTGGTGAATGGATGTACGTTTCTGGGCTTAAAATTAAAATAGAGGGGCGCTGGGGTGGCTCAGTCGCTGAAGCGCCTGACTCTTGATTTTTGGCTCAGGTCACGATCTTGCAGTTCGTGGGATCGAGTTCTGTATCAGGCTCTGCACTGGCAGCACAGAGCCCGCTTGGGATTCTTGCTCTCTCCTCTCCTTCTACCCTATGTGCACGCACGTGTACACCCTCTCAAAATTGACCTAAAAAAATTAAACTAGGATGTTTACCGTATGAATATATTCTGTATTATGACTCCCACTGTTGATTAACCTCCAAATATGGCCTCATTTAGCCCAGGAAAGATTTCTGCCACAGTGGGCTCCCTCTCCTGGGACTCCAGTCCCGTCAGCCCGGCTCCCTTCTGCACTGACAGGGCCCCCTGCAAGTTACCGGATGAACTGGGATGGGAGCCGAGGCTCTGATTCCTTCCAGTAAAATCAGACTGGTTACGAACACAGGGTGCGGAGCCAGCCTGCGGGGGGACGAATCCCAGCTCTCCCACTTACTGCTTTGGGCCAGTGCCTGGGTTTCCTCACATGTGGAATGAAGTCTGACAGGGATCTCTGGGAAGCTTCAGTGTGTTAGCATATGTAAAGTGCTGGGGGAGGGTGTCCAGAAGGTCAGCAGTGACTGAGATGCTTTGCCTGCTTACAAGGTCAAACCGCATGGCCTCACACCTCTCAGCATTGCCATGTGCAACCTCAGCGTGGTTGTGCCTGTACCAAAGGTCATCGGCTGCTACCACAGTCAGGGGCTTCTGAGTCTGCCACTGGGACGGGTACTGGTCACACTGGACCCGAGGCACAGCCTTCTCACAGCAGGACTGACCTCTTTGGCTGACAGGAGGGCCCTGCCGTGCCCGTCCTGGCAGAGGGGACACCTGCCCTGGCCCCTGCATGCCCGCTGGCAGTGACCAGTGGCAGTAACCTTCTATGCTGGTGTCTGTTCTTTCCAGTGGTTTCCAGTGACAGTGACAGTGACTCGGATCTCAGCTCCTCCAGCCTGGAGGACAGACTCCTGCCAACTGGGACTGGGGTGAGGGACTCCAAAGGCGACAGACCCCGGGGGGAATCCGGTAAGCATAGCAAGCGCACTGCTCATTTCAGAAGCCCCGGGTGCAGGTGGCTTTGGTGCTTCCTTGGGATATGGCTCCCCAGCAGGTGTCTCTGGAATTGTTCTAGATCCGGGAGGAGGAGTGGGCCTGGGGCTGGGATACCCGAGCTAAAGTGTCAGCACCACTGCAGAGCAGGAGGGAAGAGAGCCCCAGGGGTATGTGCAGGGGTGGGGGAAGGAGGGGATCGCTGCAAGCTTTTGGAGATGAGACTGTGTCTCGTGAGTGATGATGGCTGTGAAAATCAGGTACAAAATTCCTTGGGCTCATCTGTTCTGTGAAACTGCAGTGGGACCCTGGACACAAACCTTGACCTTTTGGGCCTCTGTTTCCTTCTTTATATATATATATTTTTTATTTTGAGAGAGAGAGAGAGAGAGCGCGCGCGCGCGCATGCGGGGAGGGGCAGAGAGAGAGAGAATCCCAAGCAGGCTCCGCCCTGTCAGCCTGATGTGGGGCTCAAACTCACAAACCGTGAAATCATGACCTGACCCGAAATCAAGTGTTGGTCTCTTAACCGACAGAGTCATCCAGGCGCCCCCTCTGTTTCCGTCTATTTAGCAAGCGGTCCCCAAAGTTTCTTCGGAGGTTAACATCTCTGAGCTCTCCTCTATGACTTTGTCACGGGAAAGACAGTTAATGGGGCCTTGAGGCTGGTGCAGAGAAGGCCTCGGGCACATTTTTCTTTCCTTTAAACACACAAAGGAAACCAATGTCATTCAGAGTTACTCCAGAGGTTAGAAGTAGGATGTTTGAAAGACATTTCAGGGAGGCTGGTTTCCATGCACGAGCAAAGGGCTTTATAATAACTGCCCCAAACTGAAACGACACGCCTCCGGGTGCTGTCCGGGGCCAAGGCTGGGTGATCTCCCAGTGGGGGCAGCAGCTCAGGCTAGATCAGAGAGAGCAGATGCCTGGCAAACACGCTTCTTCCTTGCCTGTGCCATGGCAGACATTACTAGTGGATCAAGATACTCTTTCCCACAGAGCCTGACATGGCCTCTGAACTCTCCTCACCACAGTTGTCCAAGTGGTCAGTATCAGCAGGCAGCACAGGAGATGACACCAGCCGCTGGACTGGATGATCTCTTTGGCCCCTCAGGCTAAAGATTCTATCTTTAAAAAGTGTAAAGGAAACTTACCGGCCCGCCGTGGTTTTCAGGCCCCCTTGTACACTCCCCCCGCCCCACACACATGCACACACATGCATAGCTCTTGAACCCTCCCTCACAGCAGCACTCAGCCGTGGCCGGGCAGATCTGGGAGACGGGAGAAGATGGAATGGGGAGTGCAGGCCCCGCTCTGCACTCTCCGCCCTGGCAAGGATCACAGCCATATCTGAGGGAAGATTCATTAGTTAATAAAGGCAGCCATTAATCACCCCGTGGCCGGGTGGGGTGCAGGGTTCCTGGCTGGCTCAGTCGCTAAAACATGCAACTCTTGATCTTTGGGGTGTGAGTTCAAGCCCTACATTGGGTGTAGAGATTACTGAAATAGATAAATAAACTTAAAAAAAAATGTCATTGAGTTAACAAAGATACACGCCCTTCCCCCTCCTTGTTCTACAAAGTCAGGAAGAGCTCCTCCTTGTAGCCAGTTTTCATGGGTGGCTTGTTCATTACTGAACTGACCCAAGGGCCCATGCAGTGGCCTCTGTATATCCTGGACCAGTCAGCATTAGCGACAGAGTGGGTCACACCAGAACATGACAACCAAGTAGGGGTGGCAGGTGAGGGGCTGCCAATCCCAAAGATACCCCTCAGTTTCCACTCAGAAGATTTTAGATCAGCTCCTGGTCAGGCTGACATCATCCTTGTCCCAGTTCAAGGTCCAAAGAGCCCACTCACTGTCTCTTTCAGGTGGCAGCACGGAGTCCCCTAAGATGAAGCCCGCCCCCCAGCCCAGCCACCTGCCGGAGAGCCAGAGCAGCCTGGCCAGTGAGACCGGGGCTGGTTCTGCAGACCTGCAGCCGGGCA
>NC_043716.1:14255274-14262740 GCF_006229205.1 Suricata suricatta | reverse complement strand
AGCAGGTGAGCAAGGCACCACCCCTGCCCACAATGAACAGAGAGAGGGACCCAAAATACGACAACCACCCCATTCCTTCTTAGTAATCACAACTGTTGTTACTGTCCACTGCTTTGTATAGCATGTAATCTTTCAAAGCATCTCCCCATCTCCACAGTGGCCTTAGCAACTCCCGTTTCCAGAACACCTACTATATGCCAGGCACCCCAGTCCTCACCAAGCCCAATTGTGTTTCCAGCCTGGGCAGGTGGGAGACAGTCCTTGACCTCCAGAAACCTAGCATGTGGCCAAGGAAGCCGAATCAACTCACCCAAACCAGCCCAGACCTAAATCAGAGGGAGAATTCAGGACCCCTGGAGCTGGTGGCTTAGAGCCCAGCCTGCCCTTGCACCCCTAAGGTCCCCTTGCATTCTTTTTTTTTTCTTTTGCACAAGAGCCAGGGAGAGGCAGAGGCAGGGTCCACGCTCAGTGTGGAGCCCAACACAGGGCTCCATCCCACAAACCTGAGCCGAAATCAAGAGGCAAACGCTCAACCGACTGAGCCATCTGGGTGCCCCTAAGAACCCTTTGCATTCAACTGGAGCTGTGGGTGGGAGGCTTATTACTCCCATTTAACAGGTGTGGAAACCAAGGGTAAGAAGCCATGCTCCACCCTGCTGTGCCCACTGTCCCTGCCTGGCCACAGGGATCATCATGCGGTGGGGGTGGGCGTGGTGAGGGTCCTCAGTTCTGCCCCCCCCCCATGCAGGATCGCCTGGCTCGCTGTCAGTGGGACTGAGATGCGCCTCTTTATCTCAGGGCTGTAAGTCTGAGCCCCACATTGGATATAGAGATTACTTAATAAAATCTTGGGGGGCACCTGGGTGGCTCAGTCAGTTAAGTGTCTGACTTCAGTTCAAGTCATGGTCTCACGGTTCGTGGGTTCGAGCCCCACGTTGGGCTCTGTGCTGACAGCTCAGAGCCTGGAGCCTGCTTCAGATTCTGTGTGTCCCTCTCTCTCTGCCCCTCCCCCACTCACACTCTGTCTCTCTCAAAAGACATATTTTTTAAAAGATTTAAAGTAAAACCTTTATTAAAAAGGAAAGAAAGAAGCCCAGCTGGACCTAGCAACCTTGGACCCGCAGCGCGTGTGGGGCTCAGCGCTGCAGCTGACATGCCCAGTGTCCACGGGCAGCTCCGTGCGGGAGTCCCCATGCAGGGCCATGGGAGCCCGTGTGCGCCAGCAGCCACCCTCCAGGAAACCTCGAGGGGGCTCCCCCCACCCCCTGTCTCCCTCCTCCCCTTTCTCCTGCCTTCATGGTGCCAGGAAGCTACAGGGCAGGGCAGCAAAAGGCCGTGGGTGGGCGGCTCTCATGGAGAGGGAGGCCCTGTGGTCATGGCTGTAGATTGAACTCTCTCCCTCCTTCTTGCCTCCGGAAATCCTGCACAGAGGACAGTTTGGAATCAGCCACGTTTTAATCCCAGCCCTGCCACCCACAGACATGTGAACTTGGACAGACCATACAGTTCAACCGTATGAAATTGCATTTTTATAGCTGAAAAAGAGCCAGATATTGGCAATTGTATGACTCAACCTAACATTTGATCTCTCTGTGCCCAATTCCATTACTGCTACAGTGGGGACCCCCCTGTGTTCCCAAGGGGTGGCAGGGAGTGTGAACTGCAGTATCCGTGTGGAGTGCTGGCCCTAAGTAGATTTCAGCCAGTACCTAGCAATGGGGGAGGTCGTGTGGCCCAGAGCATCGAGAGTGTCCAGGGCTAATGAAACAACTAGAAGATTGGTCTACAGAGAGGTTTGGGGTTAATTTTTCTAATTTATTTTTGAGAGAGCACAAGTGGGGTAAGGACAGAGGACTGCATGTGGCCTCTGCGCTGACAGCTGTGAGCCCGATGTGGAGTTTGAACTCACAAACTGAGCCGAAGTTGGACGCTTAACCAACTGAACCACCCAGGCGCCCTGACAGGAAAATTTTATATGCCCCCGCCCATTTGCTCTTTCTGGCACCTAAGATCGCCTGTGTTGATTACCATGGGTATCAACGGACACCCCGAAGCACAGAGAGTAGATGATTACCCAGCAGCAATGCAATGAAACGGAGCAGAGCTCTGGCCAGCGCACCACCTCCCCATCCTCCTTGGAAGATCCCTGTTTTGTTTCAGGAAAGGAAGCTGCTTCAGGTGTGGGGCTACTCCAGCAAAGAGCCTGCCTTCCCTGCTGTCCCCTGCATTTCATTCCCAAAGACCAAGCTGTCACTGGGGAGGGACGCTGCCTCCACTTACCCTATAGTGGCCCTTTCTTTTCCTCTCCTCTGAAGGCAAAAGGCACACCTGGGCGAGTTCCCGCTGCTGACATGGCCTCCGAAGGTCCCTTCTGTCTGCCCTGGCAGAAACATGATTGGCACAAGGAGCAGATTTTCCAGTGGAAGAGTCTGAGAGCGAGAGAGAGCTGGAAGGGTCCCCAGACCCCTCCCAGCTCCTTCTGGCCAGTCTTGGAGCCCTCAGCTGGCCAACCCTGTCGGACACGACCTCTGACTCGACAAACCAGTGTTTGTGGGGCTGAGTCTGCTTCCCTTCTCACTCAGTGCCTTTCTGCACCTTTCTCTCCTGGGAGCCCTCCTCACCCACCCCCCAGCCCCCAGCCCCCAGCCATTCCACTCACCCTTGACCTTTATTTATTGTCCTTTGCCTTCGCCCTCACCCAGGCCTACCTCCATGTTCATTTCAAGTTTGCTCTTATCTTGGGTTGGGCGACAGGGGCCTTCAGGCCCACCTGACGGGGCCCTCCCATGTGCACTGCAATTTGGGGGGGGGGGGGAGGGCGCTAGGCTGTGCTTTCTCCATATTTGTATTAACAGAAGAAGAGCCCGACCCTGAACATTGCCCTTCAGAGCTGAGCTTGGCCCCTCGAGATGAACGGTGGATCCAGGGACTGTGGGACGAGAGTCTCACCTACCCTCTCTCTGCCTGTGACTCCAGAAATAGGGAGCAACACCCGCCCTTCATTCAAGGCTGGCCCAGGAGCTGCAGTTGAAACCTGGCTCTGGCTTAGGTTTCCTGGACCCCCTCGGTTGGCCTCCCCAAGTCTTGCTCCGCCTCTACCCCGCTGGTGGAACTGGGACGGGCCCTGGCGGATTCTGTGAATTCACTCACGGAAGAGCAGCCTTCAGCTGAATCCCCAGCTGGGGTGCAAGGCTCCCCTAAGCCTTTAATTCACTTCTCTTCAGTAGGTTCAGTTTGGCATGAAAAATCAGTAATTCAGAGTGTGAGCAACTGCTTCTGGAAAGCCCTTCCCTGAAGACAGAGAAATTGAGTGAGTGAGAGAGAGAGAGAGAGTGTGTGTGTGTGTCTATTGGTGTCGTTGGTGTCTGCATCTCTCATCCTTCCTGCCACTCTCCCACTGGCCCCCACACCCGGTTCTGGAAGGGCCTTCTCTCTGGGCACTCAGGCCCCCACCGTTAGCTTTTTTGCCCTTGCCACTGGCAGACATGAAAAGACTAACTATTTCACTGTGACAAGTTATGCTTCAGAATTCAATAAAGATTAGAATTTGCATTGAGCCAGTGTGTTGATCAAATGAGCATAGTCGCTTATGTTTCTGAGATACATTGATCGAGAAATGGATGGAAAGGAACATGGTATGTTGATCACTGGAGCACCTCCCTAAGTCACAGTAGACAAACCTCAGACTGACAAACCTCACACTGAATTGAAACACAAGGCCATCGATGTTTAAAAAAAATTAAGTATACACACAAATAATCAAAATAAGTTGTACAAACTTTCTTTAAATTTTTTTAAAAAATTTTATTTTTATTTCTGAGAGAGAGAGTGTATGTATGTGTGTGCATGGAGGAGGGATGGAGAGAGAGAGACACACAAAACCTGAAGCAGGCTCCAGGCTCCAGGCTGTCAGCACAGAGCCCGATGCGGGGCTCGAACCCATGACCGCAAGATCATGACCTGAGCCAAAGTCATGATCTTCAGCTCAGGTCATGATCTCACAGTCTGTGGGTTCCAGCCCTGCGTCAGGCTCTGTGCTGACAGCTCAGAGCCTAGAACCTGCTTTGGATTCTGTGTCCCCCCTCTCTCTCTGCCCCTTCCCTGCTCACACCCTGTCTCTCTCTCTCTCTCAAAAATAAATACACATTAAAACAATTTTTTTAATAATTTTAAAATGCTTTAGAAGGGATGGAAGATGAGAAAGAAAAATCTCCCAGGAAGTAAAACACAAAGAAGAGATGTAAAAGTACAGGGGGAAAGTCAAGAACATTGGACAACCCAAAGGTAAGATCCATGCAGAAGGTCCAACTTCCAACTGGTAGGAATTTCAAACCAAGGAACAAAGTAAAAGGGAGAGAACTGTTGAAGAAGTTATGTCCACCCCCTGAGGTCTTGCAAAAACAGGTTCTCACTCACCCGGCCTGGGTCAGGGGCGGAGAGCCTCCGTCAAACAGACTCTGGCTGGAGGAGCACACTCTGAGGAGCACTGGCTGGGGCAGCGCCCGCCACCGCTGGCTACTCACCCCAGGGATTACCTGGGGAGTCTGACAAGCACAACACACCGGACTGGCCCCCTCCCCAGGAGATTCTGGTGTCACCAATTTGGGGCACAGCCTTGACCTTAGGATTTTGGAACCCTCCCCACGTGACTCCAAAGTGCTGGCAGAACAGAGAACCCTTTCCATAACAGAAACTCTCCCAAGTGGGCTCCAGTACAGAATGTTTAGGGCTGTACCTTTTTATTAGCTAAAAACTGGAAGCAACCCAAATAACATCAACAGACGAATAGATACAGAAACTGGGATACAGCGGTGTCAATGGCATCTCGTGCAGGAGTGAAAGCCGGCACTCAGCACAGATGACTCTCATGAACAGCCTAAGCGAAGAAACAGATGGCAGGAAAATGTGTACGTTATGACACCATCTATATATAGATTGTAAAACATGGGGAAATTACATATATTAACATATATTTTATGCAGCCAAAGAATAAAGAAATGCACAGGAAGGATAAACAACAGATCTCAAGGTACATCTCAAGAAGGGGCCAGCTAAAGAAGGGTTTCAACATATTGGGAATTTTTTTTAATTTATTTATTTTGAGAGAGTGAGAGCCTGAGTGGGGGAAATGGCAGAGAGAGAGGGAGAGAGAGAGAATCTCAAGCAGGTTCCGCACTTGTCAGCGCAGAGCCTGACGTAGGGCTTGGTCTCACCAACTATGAGACCAAGATCGGCCGAAATCAAGAGTCGGCTGCTTAACTGACTGAGCCACCCAGATGCCCCTACTGATAATATTTTAATGTCCCTGATGAATAGACAGGTTTGCAATGTTTATATCAGATTTCATTATATATTGTAATTTGCATGGTTCTTTATACATCTGAAATCTTTCAAAATAAAACAATTTAAGGAACTATAGCAAGCCTTCTTATCATGAAGTTTCAGGACACCAGGATTAAAAATCCTAAATTAAAAAATGTCCTCAAACCTTCCAAAGAGGGAAAAGAAAAAAAACCACATACCAAGGATCAGGAATTTTAAATGGCATTGAAATTCTCAAAGCAGATTTTGAAGTAACAATTTCTGAATTCTGATAGGAAATGGTTTCTTTTAATGTTTATTTCTTTATTTTGAGAGTGAGTGCACACACGAGCGGGGGAGGGGCAGAGAGAGGAGAGAGAATCCCAAGCAGGCTCTGCACTGCCAGCACAGAGCCCCTCACAGTGTTCAGTCTTAGAACTGTGAAAGCATGGCCTGAGCCGGAATCAGGAGTTGGACGTTTGACCGACAGAGCCCCTCAAGCCCCCCAGAAATAGTTTCTAATCTAGATTTGTACCAAGCCAAATCTCAATGATAGTAGGATAAAGATATTTTCAGACATTGTGAGTTTTGAAAGAATTGACCTCCCATACATTCTTTCTCAGGCAGCTGCTAGAGGATGTGCTCGAACCAAGCAAGGGAGGAAAGCAGGATACTGAGGACACAGGAAAATGAAGAGCCAACACAGGAAAGGGGCAACGAGACTCCTCAGGACGATGGCAAATGGCTGTGTGGCTGGGCTAGAGGCCAAGGCCGGCAGCCCCGATTGGAGCATGAGCACAGAGGAGGTATACAGGATATACAAAAGGATAAGAAGCTGGAACACCTGGGTGGCTCAGTCAGTTAAGCATTGACTTCGACTCAAGTCTGCTCTCACCGTTCATGGGTTCCAGCCCCGTGTTGGGCTCTGTGCTGACAGCTCAAAGGCTGAAGCCTGCTTCAGATTTTGTGTCTCCCTCTCTCTCTCTGCCCCTCCCCTGCCCATGCTCTGTGTGTGTGTCTCTCTCTCTCAAAAATAAATTAACATTGAGAGAGAGACCCAGGGCTCTAACTCATGAACTGTGAGACCATGCTGAGCCAAAGTCAGATGGGTAACTGACCAAGCCACACAGGTGGCCCCTGTTCTCCACATTCTCATTCTGCACTGGGCCCTGCAAAAATGTAGCTGGTGCTGACTGGTCTGGCTCTTCTTTCTGGGTGCAGACCATAAGTATAGCCAGACCCTCAGTCAAGGCCTGATGAAGTGAATCCTTAGACTCTCCACCTGGGCTGGAGGCCAGAGCCCCTGACTGGGAATGTGGGACACAGGTCTTCATCCTGTCCCTGCTTCCAGCCTTCTGCCTTTGTCATTCCCCCTTCTATGAGATTGGAGAATTGAAATAAATAGGTTTTTTTATAATTTTTTAATGTTTATTCATTTTTGAAAGAGAGAGACAGAGTGTGAGTGGGGAAGGAGAGAGAGGGAGACATGGAATCCAAAGCAGGCTCAGAGCTGACAGCTCAGAGCCTGACACAGGGCTCGAACTCGCAAACCACGAGATCATGACCTGGGCTGAAGTCAGATATTTAACTAACTGAGCCACCCAAATGCCCCTAAATAGAGAGTTTTCTAACTGTGCTCCCAGAGCTCCCTAGACTGGGGGTAGGGGCATAGGAAGTCCCAGGGTGGCAGTTTGGGACCCAGGCCCACCCTACTGCCAACATAGGGACTCCCCTCTGACCTGTTCTCTCTGCCTGGTTCCACAGCAGGGAGGAGGCAGGGGCAGTTGGAAATTGACCTGTCTGGATCCCCCACCCCCAGGCTGCCCAGCATGCACTCTGCCCCTGGGGAGGAAGGAGACGCCTCCAGCATAAGGCTGCCAGGCCCGGCCGTGGGCGAGGTGCCCCAGGTACCAGCCAGAAACCCTTACCAGGTTACCAGGGAAAATAGACACCAAACATCAGGAGCATGCGCGTGCTCACACACACACACACACACACACACACACACACACACTACACCCACGGACACAAGATTACTGTTTACAAACTGTGTGATGTTTGTTTAAAATCACTCGTGCAAAGTGCCACCAAAGCCTCTTGGGCACGGGAGAGGGATGAGACCAAAGGAAAACCCAGCACTGGCCTTGCCCAGACCGTCTGGGGAC
>NC_043716.1:14238321-14255174 GCF_006229205.1 Suricata suricatta | reverse complement strand
CCCCCCCCCACCCCCCCGCCTCTCAGCACACACCCTTGGGGGACATTGGGGACATTTTGAGTCTGACTGGACCTGCTGAGCAGCTGACAAATGAAGCCTCTCCCTCGCTCCCTCCCTCCCTCCTTCCTGACTGCAGCCCCTCCACCCTTCTGCTCAGGCTCATTGATGGTGGGGGAAAGGGAAGGCTGGGTGTTCTTCTCCTGCACCCCTCCTCCCCATCCAGGGCCCACTCAGGCCAGGGCCCTGTGCCCACTGCCTGGGCTCTGCCTCCAGGGAGGGGAGGGGGGGCTGGGTTCCCAGGAGTCCCCCACCCCACAGGTCCTACAGCCAGGAGCTGTCAGGAAATACTGCCGGCTGGCTGGAGGGGAGCCGGGCAGGTGGATGAGTGGGCAGACGGTGGATGGAGGAAGGGATGGAGACAGGGATGGAACAGATCCCAAACGTGGCCTTTCCCAACGCTTAGGGCTTTCCAAGTCTAAACAGATGACTCAACACAGTTCCCTGTGAGGCACAGCTGCTATTATCTGAACGATTGGCCGCACAATTCCTCTTGGGAAGAAACTGTCTCGGTTTCGGAAAATACTTTTAAAGGCTGACTGTGGATGATCCCAAGAACGCCCTTGGGGACCAGGTGCCACAAAAGAGATATCGGAAGTGAATGGGCATTTGGGTGCCTGGGCGACTCAGTCGGTTAAGCGGTTAAGCGTCTGACTTTGGCTCAGTCGTGATCTCATGGTTTGTGGATTCGAGCCTTGAGTCGGGCTCTGAGCTGTCAGCTGGAGCCTGCTTCAGATTCTGTGCCTCCCTCTCTCTCTGTCTGCCTCTCCCCTGTCTGTGCACACTCACTGTCTCTCTCTCTCTCTCAAAAATAAACAAACAAACATTTAAAAAAGCAGCAGCGGCAAACAGGTATTTAGAGTAGGGAGAGAGGCCTGAGACTGAAACCACAGGGGGGTGAGGGGGGATGCCTGGGTGCAGGTCCCCCTGCCCCCCACCTGGCCCCACGACCCCACAGGGGTGGCTGAAGCACTAGTATGCCACGTTCAGTTCAATGCTATTGTCACCGCAGTGATGAAAGCCACTCCTCACCCCATCCTGAACATCCCCAGTGTCACCTGCATGCCCAGATGCTTAAGGAGATGGATTTGAGTGAAGAAGGCCTGAATTTCACATCTGAATTGCTGTGGTTCAGAATCCTGAACATGGAAACTTAAGTCGGCCCCAGGGAGTGAACTCAGCCAAAGCAAGACCTCAGAGCCAGAGTGACACCGATGCTCGGGATTTGGCAGGAAACAGCAAAGGCGAAGGCCCTGAAGTGGACTGACTCCGAGGGCTCCTGCCCTGGATGTGAGGACTGTAGAGGCTGTGGGCCAGTGTGACCCCCATCCCAGATTCCCCACAACTAAGGAGTTTCCCAGGATGCAGGATGAAAGTGCCAAAGCCAGCAAAGTTCCCAGGCAAACCCGGAAGAGCCCGTCTCCTCAAACAGCTGACGTGGGGGCCCCACGAGCCCAGACAGCCCTTCACATGGCTCCCCTCCATTAGTCCTCCAACACCGGGAGGAAGACATTATTCCTTTCACTTCACAGACGAGAAAACTGAGGCTGGGAGAGCTTAAGCAACTTACACAAGGTAACACAGCCAGCAAGTGGCTGAGCGAGGACGGGAGCCCACGGCCCCTGCTCTTAACTGTGTGCTCACATCCACTGAAGTCAGCGTCCTCAAGCAGCCTCACTCCATGGTGTGGTCCAGGGCTTGGGTCTCCTTTTCTGGAACTGTCTCTGTCTCTGCCAGTGGGTTTGCCTTCCTTGGGCCCCTGGGCTGTGATGCCCTGCCACCCTCTGCCATCAGCCCAGCAGGCCTGTGGCACTCCGCACACGCACCTGTGGAGTCGAGAAGAATGCCCCCAGCGTCCTGGCATGTTTCCATCCGCAGCCCAGGCGCAAGGCTGAGGTCAGAACCCCTGTCTCTTCCACTCCTGAAGTGGGGAGCAGCACTTCCCACCCAGCCCAGGGATTTCCAGCCTGGGAATTCAAACAGCTCAGCACGGAATAGGCTCAAACAGAGTCTGCTAATAGACATAACAAGATGATAAAGTATTCCAGGGAAAGCGTGATTTTCCTTATACTCTGCTTGACTTAGAAAACACTATGATCACAGTAGAAATTGCAGGTGTCAGAGTCTGGGGAAAGAGAAATGAAAGCATTCTGCTTTCTGCTGTCAGTGCAGCCCCAGGGGTGAGAGAGAATGTGAGGTCAATGCCGGGCCCGGCACACAGCTGCCCTGAGCAGGCGTGGCCTCCGTGGAAACGCCAGGCAGCGGAAGCTGCCACCAGCTGGCTGAAGAGGCTGGGGAGTTCAGGGCAGATAGCCCAGGCCCTATAGTTAGACAAAGCTGTGTTCTCTTTGCTCTGGCACGAGCTGGCTGTGTGACCTTAGGCAAACCACTTAACCTCTCTGAGACTCTGTCTCCTGGAGATAAGAACAGGAGTATGTGAAATAATGTACGGGGCATGCTTCAAACGTTGCCTCATTCATGGTAAGGACAGCAAATGCCCTGACTTGCCCACTCTTTCTGGCTATGCCCACTCCCCAGGATCAGAGGGGGCATAGAACAACTGCCAGGCTCTGGGTGCAAGATAGCAGGAAAGGACATGAAGTACAATTGGACCCATGACTCTGGGGTACCAGGCCCACCCAAGGGCCAGCTCCCAAAGGGAAGCTTGTGCTCATGCCGAGCACTGCTAATTCGAGGGGGAGGAGGCTGCCCAAACCGACCCTCCGCCTCCCACCAGCCCAGCACTCCCCCCCGTGATGCTCTCCACCCGGGAGCCTCCACATAACTGAAGTTCATCCTGTCCCTTGCCTGTTTGGGTTCTGTTTGGGTTTTATGATTGCTTTTTATCCAGTTTTCTGGCAATCTTCCTTGGATCTGTTAGGAGCACCCTTTTTCTCCAGACCAACATGTGAGTGCCTTGTCAGTGTTGCTGGACTAGAGAAATAAGACCTCTCTGTCCCCACATGACCTGGCCCTGGGTCACTGGGACGGCTGCCTTCCCCCTAAATGCACTTGTTAGCAGCCCAGCCCCCTGCCCCCTAACCCCCGACAGGTGACAGTCAGAATCTGCTGCCCGCTGTCCCCGGGGCCGGTGCAAGGGAGATAAACAAGTTTAACCAAATCATTGTTCTTAATTTGCAGTAAGGCCAAAGCTTGGGCTCCGAACTGAACTCTGTTCTAAAGACATTTATTTTTTTTTTTTAGTGTTCAGAGGCCTTTGATTCTTTCTCTTCCCCAGAACTGGCCAAGTTCCCAGGGCTGACGTTTCCTTGAAGTCTGACTGCTGAAGGAGAAAAAGAGTTTCTGTCCATTTTGTTGTTAACTCAATCCAGAGTCTGAGCTGTTGGCATAAAAACCTTAAGAATATAAAATCTGGGATGCCTGGGTGGCTTAGTCGATTGAGGGTCTGACTTTGGATCAGGCTGTGATCTAAGGGCTTTTGAGTTCGAGCCCCATGTCAGGTTCTGTGCTGACAGCTCGGAGCCTGGAGCCTGTTTCAATTCTGTCTCCCTCGCTCTCTGACCCTCCCCCGCTCATGCTCTGTCTGTCTGTCTGTCTGTCTGTCAAAAATAAATTGGCATTAAAAAAATTTTTTTAGGGCACCTGGGTGGCTCAGTCGGTTAAGCCTCCGACTTTGGCTCAGGTCAGATCTCACAGTCATGGGTTCGAGCCCCGCGTCAGGCTCTGTGCTGACAGCTAGCTCAGAGCCTGGAGCCTGCTTCTGGTTCTGTGTCTCCTTCTCTCTCTGCCTCTCCCCCGCTCATGCTCTGTCTCTCTCTGTATCCAAACTAAATAAAACATTTTTTAAAAAATTAAAAAAAAATTTAAAAAATTTTTAAAAATTTTTTTACAAAATCAGCCACAGGGGTCCCCTGGGTGGCTCAGTAGGTTAAGTGTCTGACTGGAACTCAGGTCATGATCTTGCAGTTCATGAATTCAAGCCCCACATCAGGCTCTGTGCTGACAGCTCGGAGCCTGGAACCTGTTTCAGATTCTGTGTCTCCCTCTCTCTCTGCTCCTCCCCTATTCATACTCTGCTCTCTCTCTCTCATAAATAAAATTTTTTTTTTAATTTTAAAATCAGAACCACCATATAAGATCACTCTCAATTCAGAAAAGAAAGGAAAAAGAATCACAAAACAGGCCATCTTTTTCAAATTAAGTGGACTTAGCTTTGTAAAAAGACTTACCACGTTGTCCTCTGCTTTTCCTATTTTGCCATGCCTGGGTGAAGGCTTCGTCATGAAGCTGTCAGCTTACCGGCCCTTGCAAACCACCAGACGGGATCCAGACTCGGGAGCTAGATGCCAGAACTCCTGGGTTCGGTTCCAAGCAGCTCCTGCTGCCTGGGGTGGGGCCAGGATCCCCAGGCCAACTGTGGGGAGACACATCCAGAGCCCGCCTCCTGGTTGTAGGGTCCTGCAGAAGGCCCACGTGCCTCGGTCTCCCACTAAAATGGCAGCCGTCACCACGCACACCTCTCATTGGCCTGTGATGGGGACACGTATCGGACATCCAGAGCTTGCATATTCAGTATTTGTAGGTGATTTTTCCATGGGGCTCCCACAGTTCCTTGCAGGTCTGTGTATGTTCACATGAGTCCGAGGACAGGGATGATCTCTGGGGACAGCAAGCATCCAGGCCAGGGAGCAGAAACATGGGGACTGGACTCCTGGCAGTGCAAGGTCAGGCTGACCCAGGGAAGCCCCCGAAGATAGAAGATATGCACAGCCCGTTTCCCCAGCGCTGAAACTTTACTTAACAAAGGCTCTCAGCAGGCACCTGGACAGAAGCCGTGGCTGCAGGTGGTGGTGGGGCTCTGAAACCCCCACACCCCCTCCCACACTGACATTCTCTGTCCTCTAAGCAACAAAGGACCTCTGAACACTGACTCTGGTCAGTGGAGTGGTGTACAGTTGGACATGCGTACACTGTGCGCACACAGGCACGCACATGAATGTGTGCACCTGTACGGTGTGTGCAGAGGTGTGTACACGCATGTGTGTGCATGTGTGGTCACATGCAAGTGCAGGTGTGAGTCCACAGATGCTGGTATAGAAGTGTGTTTATGGAGACACATGAACATGAAAGGATTTAAAAGTTCGTTCTGACCTCTTTCTCTCCCATTCCACTCATTCTCCTCTTCCTTTTTCTCCCTTTCCTGTAATAAAAAAAGAAAAACCACAGAGGGAACTAGAAGAGGGCAGGGGACCTGGGGGTCACACAGAGCCTGGACTGAATCCCACCAGGGACGCCTCAGTGTCCCATCGTGGGACACGAGGGCTTGCCGAACAGTGTTCCCGCCGGCAGACTCGTACCTTCGGAGCAGACGGAGGGACTGTACCGTTGCAGGCTCTGGGCTCAAGAGGCTGGGTTCACAGAATGTTCTATAGGTTTCTAGCAGGGTGACCTTGGGCGGTTTCTCACCCTCTCTGTGCTCTGTGTCACTGTCTCTAAGAAGCTCCCCTTACGCAGGGGCTATAAGGGGTAAGTGAGCCATGCATGTGTGGAATGCTGTGAGAACAGTGCTTGGCACACAGTAGGAGCTTTCTAATGGCAGTTATTAAAATGTGTTTCGAGAAAGAGAAAAAAACAATTAGAGTTTTTAGGAGGCATGAAACTGTTCTAAAATTGGATTGTACTGATGGTTGCACAACCCTGTAAATTTACTCAAAATCATTAAATCGTATACTTAACACAGTTGGCTTTTAGAGTGTATAAATTATACCTCAATAAAGCTTTTTTTTAATAAAGCTTTGAGAGCCAAGTTGCAGAATAATACATGCAGTATGGCGCCACTTATAAAAAGTCTTCAACTATGTAAAACAATGCTCCTTGAGTATAAATATGCACAGTAAAAATATGGAAGGCAGCCCTGGCAGACCCGCATCAGCTGCGTAATTAAGCTTGCCCCCAGACGCTCACGGGACCTAGGGAGGGAAAGTTATATCTGTGGTATTTTACAGTGTTGATATTTTTATTTATTTTTTATTTTATTTTGGAGAGAGAGGGCAAGCTGGGGAGAGAGGCAGAGGGAGGGAGAGAGAGAGAAGAGCGAGCCTCAAGCAGGCTCCACACTCGGTGTGGACCCGGACTCAGATTCGGGGCCCCATCCCAAGACCCTGGGATCGTGACCTGAGCTGAAATCAAGAGTCAGACACTTAACAGACTGAGCCACCCAGGCAGCCCTTATAGTTCACTGTAAAAACCCTCTAAAAAAAAAGGATGAAATGTTCATTTTGTTGAGAACAGCTTTTGGGGTTTGTTCTGTTAGTCTCTATTCTCTTATGTATTGAAATTCTAAATAGTGAGGGCTGTGTAGGTAATAGGGTTCTTCAGGGTCAACTGAAGCGTGCAGGAAGGGGCAGGGCATGGAGCATCCCTGGGTCCTCCCTCCTCTGCCAGGGAAGTCCTGGGGTTGCCTTGGCTGTCCTCCATCCCCATGGGGGCAGCTGGGCCCCAGCGGTCCCTCAGCCTGCCCCCCAGGCTCCCAGACGCCCTGAGCGCTGGCAGACAGTTGGTGAAGGGGCCTCAGACAGCCTCCCTGATTTACCAGGCTCTCCACGTCTCCCGGCTGATGGATGACCTGTGCTTCTCCTCTCTCCTCCCTCTAAATGTTGCTGTCTCCAAGGCCACCGCCCAGAGTGGGAGGGTGCGCGCAGGCGGGGAGGAGCTGGGCCGGCTGGCTGGCTGGCGGGGCCTCGGCTGGTCCTCCCTGCCTCCTTCCACCGGCTGCCCTGCCTGGAACCCCAAGGTGTCACCCTGCAGAGCTGGCCCTGCTTGGCCTGGGCTGCCTGTGTGCTCAGATCCCTCCCTTGAAGCAGTGTGAACTCCAGCAGCCGGAGTGGGGGGGGCGGGGCGGAGACAGGTGACTGCTCCAAGGAGCTGGCTGACAGCAGATAATAAACTGGATGCTTTGGGAGGGTTGTCAGGTTCTCTAGAAGCCGGTCGTGAGCCGAAGTCTAAAAGGTGAGAATGAGCCACCCATGAAGTGATTTGGTGCAAGGACAGTTTGGAAGAGGAGGAGGGGGCCAGTTCAGCAGAGGGTAGGATGAAGGAAATGAAATGGATTCCTCCTCAAGGCTAAGTGCCCTCCGCCAAGACCCTGGGGGAGGGGGTCAGGGTATAAGTCACCACTAGGACCACCAGAACCCAGGCAGGGCCCAGGGAAGAGCCTCAGGAAAACTCCACTAGCTTAATGGCTGGGCTTCAAGCCCTGAGCCTGAGGCTGGGCCTAAGGGGACCCCAGACAGGAGCTCTTGGGTGGCTCAGTCGGTTAAGTGCTTGTCTCTTGATTTCAGCTCAGGTCATGACCTCATGCTTTGTGGAATCGATCGCTGCATCAGGCTCCGTACTGGGAGCATAGAGCCTGCTTGGGATTCTCAGTCTCTCTCTCTCAAAATAAATAAGGAGAAGAGAAAGCAAAGTAATCTAAATGAATAAACAAATGAAGGAATGAATGATCCCAGATGGCAGGAGAGGGGAACCCATGCTCCCAGCCCCTCAGGCCAGGGGAACTACACAGCCTCCAGCCCTGTCCCTGACTCAAGGTTACTGTATGACCTTGGACAGGCCTCTCGGGCCCTCAGGTTCCCTGTTTAGAAAGCTGTGTTGTGCCTGTAGAAGTCCTGCCTGCCCCCAGCTTCAGAACCCTGGGGACACGATTGATTCCCAGGCCCTACTCTGGGCCTGCAGCCTGGGCTCCCTAAGGGCAGGTCCTGAGAAGCTCCTCCCCGAAGCTTCCAAGTCACATCAAGCAAGACCCCACACCTTGAGGACCAAAAGGGTGGAGCCATCCCCTCCAGGTCCTCAAGAAATTTGACACCGTTGGGGAGACAGACACTTAAACCCAAATCGGTAAGCCCTGTAATGTGTCACAGGCCTGGCCACAAGGGGGTGTTGTGGCAAGAACACCTGCGTCGGCTTCAGGGATGAAGGACACCTGAGCAGGGGGCACTGAGGGCCGCAGAGGAGCGTGCCGTGTGACCAGGGAGGGCTGAGGGCAGCGGGCAGAGAACGGCAGCCAGGCCGATGGGTAGGTGTGGGTGCCAGACTGTGCAGTGGGAGAGGTGCTGGGTGAGCCGGAAGAACTGCTTCATTGTCCCAGACTCTGGCTCCAAAGACTTCTGCAGAGAAGTGCTCCACACACTGGCCCCGAGGCAGGCAGAACCCGTGGGTCGGCGGCCTGACCCCAGTCAGGCTAGAGACCACCTAACGCATTTTCAAAGAGCTGTGCTCTGTTATCTTCAGCGTAAATATGTGCGGCAAGTTTGGCCTGTCGATGGGAGTAACTGTCACAGCTCGGGGTGACAGGGCTGAACACATCAGGGCTGGTGGTGGTCAAGGGCATGGAATCTGGGGCCCAAACTGCCTGGGCTCCAATGTTTTTCGTTGTGAGACCTTGGGCAGTTGACTTAACCTCATATGCTTAATGAGAAGTATTTCATTGTAGTAATTAGATGTTTATTTCAATGCACAGTAGAGAAATATAATCAGCACATCAATTTCCATCACAGACACTACTGTGAGGACAAAGCAGAGCTGAGTATTTAAGGCATGTTTTAAGCAAATTGATTTTTTTAATGTCTATTTATTTATTTTGAGATCATGCACGCAAGCAGGAGAGGGGCAGAGAGGGGGAGAGAGAGAATCCCAAGCAGGCTCCACACTGTCATCCTAGAGCCTGACTCAGGGCTCGATCCCACAGCCTGTGAGATCAGGACCTGAGCTGAAACCAAGAGTCGGACTGACTGAGCCACCCAGGTGCCCCAAAGCAAGCTGATTTTTAGAGAAAAATATAAAGTAAATACTGCAGGTCCCAGTGGAGAAGCTGGCTCACAAGTGACAGAGCTTAGGGGGTGCCAATTTAGAGGACTGCTTGGCCCTGCTTTGGGCTTTCACAGGGCGCCAAGGGCTTTCAACCTCTTCTTCAGGCCCTGCGACCCCAGAAGCTGGGGCAGGTGCGTGGCCTGAGTGATGCACGGACAGAATAGTCAGTAGCAGCAGGGGGGTGTGACGGACTCTACTGTGGCCTGTGAGCTGCCGCGCCCCGGCCTCTGGAGTCTGATCCCTGCACCCTGTCTGGGCTGCACATGTGATTTAGGAGCTGGCGTGGCCACAGGGCATGGCAGGGCCCAGGGTGTGGCCGTGGGGGATGGCGGCTGAAATGAAGGCACCGGGAAGGTGGTGCATAGTCGGGGGATCCAGGACTGGGTCCATTGTGTTGGCCGGCAAAGGCGTCGGGACCCATCAGAATGACGGGGGAGGACAATGTGTGTGTCAGTGGGGGCTGGGATGCAGCCTGTTGGCAGGAGCCTCAGGAGGATTTGGGGGGCCCCACTGCCAAGGGATGGAAGGGGGTAGTGAAATGGAAGGGGAAGCCCAGGTCTTTACAAGTCTTGTTTGCAGAAAAGCAAGAATCTTTGAGACACAGGGACAGGGCTGAGAGGGAGGCCAGCAGTGGGAGGAAGCCTGGGGCTTGGAAAGCTCCGAGATGCTGGAACACACAGGCCCCAGGCTGATGGGGACGGGAGGCCGCTGGGGAGTCGGGCAGGGCTCAGCCAAGCCCACCTCTGCCCAACAGAGACCCCCTGGAAGTCACAGCGCCTCCTGTGGGGAGTCCTGCCTCGCTGGGTGTCCTGGTGCCCGCTTCTGGCTTGGAGCCAGGATTAGGATTTGTCTCAGGGGCTGCAGAGGCAGGCAGTGATGTTTTAAATAATTATAATTGTTTTACTGACGTGTGATTGACATATATTCATGTAGGTGTGCAACGTCATGATTTGATACTTGTGCATATTGGGAGATGATCTCCACAGGAAGTCTGGTTAACATATAGTCAGAATTTTTTGTCAAAAAGAAAAAGAATTTTTGTGTGTGTGATGAGAACTGTTAAGACCTACTCTCTTAGCATCATTAGTTTTTAATGGTGCCATTAAAAACTGTTTACATTGTAGGCTTATTTTTTTCCTGCCTTTTTTATTATGGTAAAATATATGTAACCTAAAGCCTACCATTTTTACCATTTTTAGGTGTATGATCAGTGGGTTATGTGTATATTCACAATGCTGTAGAACCATCTATTTCTAGAACTGTTTCATCTTCCCAAAGAGAAACTCCATACTCACTAAATAATAACCCCCCAAGGCTCTGGTAACTTCTATCTACTTTCTGTCTCTCTCAATTCACCTTATTCAGGCTATTTTTTTGAACTAGTAATACATGTATGTGCAAAAGTGCCCCGAGCAGAGCAGCTTCCCTGTCCGCCAGTTCCCTTCCCAGATGAACTGTCTTATCAGTCTCTTTGTTCTTTCAGGGGATTTAGGAAAATATACATGTATGTATGTATATGTCCTTTTATTTATATGCTGTTTATGCCTCTTTTCATTTAACCGAACTTCTGAGACGAAAAGGTTTCTGGCGCGTCAGTATCAGCGCAGCTCCCGACCGGGCGTGCACACAGCTGCCCGTCCGTCTCGATGACTGTACACTACCCCACCGTGCAGGGCACTCGTTCTGCCTCCAACCTACCCCCTTATTGATAGAACCTCTCCGATTCTGGGGGCACCTGCATGGCTCAGTTGGTTAAGTGTCTGGGTTTTTTTATTTTTAATATTTATTTGGTTTTGAAGGAGAGAGAGAGACAGCGCATGGGTGAGGGAGGAGCAGAGAGGGAAAGAGACACAGAATCGGAAGCAGGCTCCCGGCTCTGAGCTGTCAGCACAGAGCCCGACTCGGGGCTCGAACTCAAGAGCCACAAGATCATCACCTGAGCCGGACAGAGTCAGATGCTTAACCGTCTGAGCCAGCCAGGCGCCCCAAACATCTGACTCTTGATCTCAGCTCAGGTCACGATTTCACAGTTGGAGCCTCGTGTCCAGCTCTGCACAGAAGTATGGAGCCTGCTTGGAGTTCTCTCTCCCTCTCTCTCTGCCCTTCCCCCACTTGTTCTCTCTCTCAATACATAAACTTTTTAAAAGTTAAGAAAAACCTCTTCAATTTTCAATTTGCTACAATTCTCTCTTGCCGGCACATACCCACTCTTCACAGCAAAGGCTCAATAGTAAATCAGGAAGGACAAATTAAATACAATGAGATGCCCTTTCTCACCAATCAGACCAACGGAAACTCAAGTCTGGCAACACCGTGTGGATGCGGATGCGGAGGAAGTGGTACTCTCACACGCGGCCAGTGGAAACGGAAATGGCCACTTTGCATGACTTGGTCAAGCTCAGTCAAGTATGTCCTTCTGCCCAGCAACTGCCTATCCAGGAAACTGTAATGACACTGTCACAGGTGGGCCAGGAGACAGGAATAGCCACCATAACAGGTTTACAGTGATAGCAAAGCACGGGATTCAGCCTGAATGTCCAACAAGCTGTGATGTGCTCGCAGGTGGAATATTGCACTGTGATGAAAATAAAGTACAGACAGCTGTATGCCTCACAAGCAAGGGCACGTGATAAAGTCAGCGGAATGAGGATATGTATCATATGATACATGTACATGAAGCTTTAGAACATGCAAAACAATGCCACGTACTATTTATAGATCCCTACGTATGTAGTGCTTAGTTTATAGATGCACAGGGTGAGGATTACCACCTCCCAGACAGAGACAGCCTCCGGGGAAAGCAGCAGGGCGAGGGGAACTGCCAGGGCATTTCAAATGCATCTGTAATTTTTTGTAATGTTTTAAGTTCTTTTTGAGGGGGAAAGAGAGCGAGCAGAAGCAGGGGAGGGGCAGAGAGAGGGAGGCACAGAATCCGAGGCAGGTTCCAGGCTCAGAGCTGTCGGCACAGAGCCAGAGGCAAGGCTCAAACCCATGAGCTGTGAGATCATGACCTGAGCTGAAGTTGGACGCTAAACAGACTGAGCTGCCCAGGCGCCCCTGTAATTTTTTTTTTAATTGTGCTAATTCTATTTTAGCTTTTTTGAGGAGCCTGTAATGTTTGTTTGTGAGCTGGCTGGTCGGTTCAGGCAGTCTTTACATTAAACTCTAGGCCTTTTTTGTATGACTGAAAGATATCATACATTTTAAAAGTAGAATGAGTTAAAATTGGAAGCCACCATTTGCACTGTTAATGGCTTTTTGAATTGCATCATTAATAGAAAGCTGTTTGAGGGAACATTTGCGGCTGTTGACCTGGGTTTCAAAATTGCCAGGTAGGGCTCCTGCCCTTGCTAACCTCCTGTAATGCTGAGATAGTCACCTCAGTCCTAAAGACATTCAGACAAGACCTTGGGCTCCAGCAGACCCAGGCGTCTGGGGGCCAAAGTGGTAGGGGCGCTGCCTCGTCTTCAGGCTACACCCCTTGTCCTCCAGCAGGTCATTTCTGGAGCGACCCGTAAGGATTTAGCGTTATCCTTTGCTGCCATCGGATCTCCTGCCAGAGGCAGCTTGATCCCAGGCTAAGCCCCTCCTGGCAGGTCAGCCTCTCACCAGGTCTCTTTCCCACCCGTCCGGCAGCACAGACCACGCCCTGCTTGGAGGTAGTGTGTGAGTGCCAGTCCTGGCTCAGCCCCTTGTGACCTTGGACCAGGTACTCCGTCGGGGCTCACAGATCTGTGGTCCGCCCACCACTGCACAGGTGTCCCAGCAAGGGAAGACAGGGAGCATCTCTAAGCCACTTGACCCAGCATGACAGCTCCAGGGGGGTTTGACATGCACCAAACAATATCATCAGCTGTTAACTTTTCCTCACGGTAGATCTAGCGCTGGCAAATGTACTGTGACGAGTGTTGTGTTTCTGAGGATGTGCATAATAAATTATCACATCAAGTTCGCCTGCTGCTCAGCAGCCACAGGCTACAGCTGCAAACACTTCCGGTGATTCCCTTACTCGCCTTCTACCCGGCTCCCTGTGCCGAGGCCAGCGCGTGGGGCAAGGAGGAGGCAGCGATCGGCGAAGTGGATGGCTCCCATGTCCCTTCACGACCTGCCCTCCATCACTGGAATCTAAAGAAAAAGGGGGCTCCGTTCATCACCAGGCCCCCTGCAGAACGTAGCCTGGGGCCTGTCACAGCGTGGGTGCTCAGAAAATCCGTGTTAAAGTATAGATTCTCAGGAGCTCCCTAGAAGGCCTCTCCGTCAACTAGCCACGGAGCTTAGAACTCCTCCATCAGCCCCTCCTTCGGACAAAAAAAATTCCTATGAATATAGAGAAGGTTCTTGTGGCACAATCTTCTCCTCCAATAATCAGAGGTGAGTGGAAATTGGGGGTACATGTTAGGCCAGGGCGGGCCCTTCCTTCCAGGGCACGTGGATACCAGACAGAGATGCCAACCAAGGACATCTGGCCAAGTGCCGAGTCATTTCCTCTAAAACGCCTGTCGCCTACTGGAAGGAAAGGCTTTAACTGGTCATTCTCAGCCAGGAAAGAAGGCCTAATGCCCAAAGCGGTGTGTGTGGGACGTTGCCAAAGCACTCTAGAAATTCCAACGCCCACCCTTGCCTGGGTATTGCACCAGTGAACACTGTGGAGGTAGCAAACCAGGCTGAGAATCACTGGATTAAACCTTAGCACCTTCTAACCCAGCGATTCTCAAAAAAACCATTGGGAATAAAAAGATCCAGGAGCGCTTGTTAAGATGCATCGAGTCCTCACATTCGTGCATATCTGTGAGATAGGGGCCCGGAATCTGCGTTATTAATATGCATCCTGCTGGTACAGTTGGCCGGGCCATCCTTCGAGGAACCCACTTCTACTTCATTGCACAGGGGCCTTTTGGGGGCAGGGGTGTGTGTTCAGAAGCCTGTTTGGAGAAATAGGTGGAGAGGAAGCATGAGCCCAGGATTCCTGAAGGCTGTGACCAAGGGCAGAAGGTCCCACTTAAGTTTGCTAAGGGCCAGTCCAGCGGCCAGCATGGAAGGTAACCTCACTGACGGGGTCTGGCCGTACCCATCTCCTTCAAGGTCCCCATTCATGCCAGCCAGCAAATACCTTGACCTCCCCCTGCACTTCCGCCCATAGGCTCACCTCGTCCCGCAGCGGACAGGAAGAGGGCGGCCAACTACACTTCACTGGTAAAGAAACTGAGGCAGGCACAGGGCATATGGAGATGGTTTGCACCAGGAGGGTGGGGACAAAAGAATGACAACGGACTGAGTTGCGTGCCATCCATCCTCATCAGCATGTCTCACTAACTTGTCCGTGGCCTCCCCCGTTCCACCACTGAGGGGCCTAAGTTAAGCAACTTGACCAAAGTCAGACATGGTTAGGAGCCAGGAGACACTGGCTTTTGAATCTAAATTTGCCTGACTCCCCAGACCATACACCCGCCCGGATAACACCAATTCTGTCCCTGGGGACCCTGCCCCATCTCGGTGGGGCTCAGATAGCTGGATGAACTCAGACCGCGGAGTGGCTCTCCAGCCTGCCACCTGCCAAAGGTTGGCCTCACACACTCCTCTTTCTCCAGCAGGCATCCCGGGGTTCCCCAACTCAGTGCTTTAGAGGCTGCGCCTCCCACCCGACTTTTTCCAGACTCTCCGAGAGCCAGCTCTTACAGAGCCAAAAGCTGTGTGCTGATCCTCCAAAAAGTCAGACCCACTGAAGGTCAAGAGGCCAGAGGGAGAGGTCAGCCCCCTTTTGTCCCCACTCCCAGTGACCACAGGAGTATATCTTTGGTGTCAATAGGGCACAGGGTCAGGGGTCAGGATATCCACTCTCATTCCCAGACATTTGACTTCCTGAAGCCTCAGTTTCCCCAGATGGAAACAGATGACAATCCTCTCTTACTCCTCAAGTGAATTATGAAATGATGGCTCAGTGTCTGTATTTTAATACCCGTATTGTTACATAATCACTTCGTGATGCAGCCACCTCTGGCGCAGAAGTCACTCGGTGCCTATTTAAGGACTAATCCCCTTAAGCATTCCCAGAAATGAGAAACCCACTGTGTTAGGCTTCCAGGCTCTCCCGGCCTTCCCTTGGCCTCTGATTCTTGGAAGGTTGAATTTTTCTCCTACCAGGTTCCCAGATTGTCCTTAGGGAGCCCTCAGGCCGGTTCATTCCCCCTGTAAGCGCTGAGGCTGTGGCTGCCTCTCTTCCCCTCCCCTTCCTCACGTCCAGACGCTACTGAATTTGGGCTGAGTTTGGGCTGTCTCCATCCCGGAAGCTCAGGAGGAGCTCTGGGATACGAGGTTGTACCTGTGTTTCCAGCTCTGCTCTGACCCCTCAAGCTCTTCGGGGGCGGGGGGCAGGGAGGCAGGTGGGGATGGGAGTTTCAAAGAAGTCAGAACACCTGGGTTCCAATCCCAGCTCTGCATCAAGCCAGCGGTCACTGTGGGTAAGTCCTCCTCCCTGAGCTTGAATGTCCTCACCTGAACATGGTAACAGGATGCCATGTCCACACCATGGGGCAATGTAAGGAATCAAAGCGATGACAGCTATAAACGTTCTTGATACAGTCATACCGACTCTCCCCACCCAGTGCAGAACTCACCACAAAACAGCATATGATTCTCCATCATTTTTCACCAGTGAGTCTTGTCTCCCAAGGGAAGGGAGAAGGGAAAGCCACCCTAATGAGCACCTCTGACCTGTCATGTTCTATGCTAGAAGGAGCCTCACCATAATGCTGTGAGGTTGGAATTAGCCCCATTTCACAGATGAAGAAACTGAGGTTCAAAAAGATCAAATGATCTGTCAGAACATACCTGGACATGATGAGAAAGGGCCTCCTCTCTCTTCTCCCCGTTCCCCACCTCTTTCAAGGGGTTATGGTGGAGGGAGGGACACAGGCCTGGGGCTCTCCTCATTCAGACTCATGGAAGGGACCCAGCCAAGAAGATAAGCATTTCTGATATGTCAGAAACCAGGCTGTACACAGGATTCTGTCCAGGCCCAGGGCTTTCTGGAGACACGCCTGTATAAGCAGCAGCCATTCCCAACAGAGCTCTGTTCCCGGAAAGCCCTGGGCTGGGCTGCTAAGATTTGTTTAGTTATGACCAGCGGGAGGCCTGAGCAGGTGGGCAGGCCACGCCCTGCCTCCCCACTTCTGCCTCATCCATCACCCCTTGGGCAGGCAGGTGTCTTCTGCCCAGGCCATGTATGCCCACCCCACTCCAGACCAGTCCGTGGTCAAGGTTCTCACCTACCCTGTCCCCGTGGGGAGAGGGGTGCGGTTTCCTCAAAATACTCCCCAACCAAGTGAGGGACTGACTCAGGGTTACAGAGAGTGTGTGCTTGTATGTGACCTGAGAAGAATTGTGAACAGCAATGACCTTGGACCACTTTGGATGTACATGTCCTATCAGTGTGTGAGCAACCTATCCCTATCTTCCCAGGAGTGTGGCTACGTGTCCTGCTCGGTGGGGGTGTAGGGGGGTGCTGCGAGTCCCCCAGTCTCTTCTATGGGTGTGTTTGTGCGTCCTGTTAGGCAGGTGTGTAGCGGGGGCGAACGGCATCCACAGCCAACTCTGTGTGGGTGCATACGTTTGCGGATGTGTCCTGCAGGTGGGAGCCAGTGGACGCTTCTGCCGAGCGTCTGCACACGCTTCTCTGTGCTCAGAGTGACTTGGCACACCCGCGTGTGTCCTGTGGGAGTGAATGGAACCCAACAAGGGCTGGGACGAGCGGGAATGTGCGAGCGTGCGTCCTTCGGCTCCCTGCTCAGCTTCCCGGCGGTCCTGCCCGTGTGCACGAGTGGAAGGCGCCCGGGGCCCGCGGGTGTGCGCGCGCCGGTGCCAGTGCGAGTGAGTGCGGCGCCGTTCGCTCGGCTCGCTCGGCTCCGCGCCCGCCCGCGCAGCCCGCACACTCACACTGCTTGGTTGCTGCCGGGTGACGCGGGCTGGGC
>NC_043716.1:14192051-14238221 GCF_006229205.1 Suricata suricatta | reverse complement strand
CTGAGAGTTGACTGCCCTCAAGGCTGTGCCCCGGATCTTCCCCACCCCCAGCTCCTGGCACCCTGGCCAAAATGCACCCCCTTACTCACCATGCCTCCGGGAAGGCCCTGAGACCCAAGTCACCCCTTTGGATGTCACGAATCCAAAGCCACTTCCGAAAGAAAGGATAGGGAACCTGTTCCCCTTCTAACATCTTTCGTGCTGTGCCAAGGGATGAGCGGGCAGGGCAGGCTTCCCTGTGAACTTCGGGGAACCCTTACTGGTGCCACCAAGGGCCCTCTGGGTGACACACTGTTATGAAGTGGGAAATCTTGTCATCTCTTTGGGCTCTACCTAACCCCCCAGGCAAGGAGGTAGCCCGAAAGTCCCAAGCTCAGGCCAGCTGCCTCATCTCCAGTCCATCACCTCAGTAGTCTGTCACTGAGCACTGTCCCAGCAGCAGAGAGTGGGCCGAAGGGGAACAGGATGGGGTCTTGGGACCCAGGGAGCTCACGTGTCCCAGCAGGGGACAAACTCACTTGAGGTGGGCAATGTGAGGCCATCCTGGACACAGCTTTGCTATCCTGAACTGGGGGCTGGCCACACCCGTATCACCAGGCAGTCTGCCAAAAAGAGCCAAAGAGGAGGGCGTGTGGCTGGGCCCCCTGGTCCCCTTCCCGAGCAGCCCATCCCAGGCGTGGATCCCATCAGTGGCCGAGCAAACATCCCGGGCATGGGAACACAGAAATCTTGGCTCCTTCCCGTGGTGGGACCAGGCTTGGGCAGGGGGGGGACCCGTCTTCAGCCGATACCCCAGGCCGAGGCCCCCTCTCGGCTCTACCAGCCAGATCCCTAGAATAAACCTAAGTGATTCAAGCCAGATGGTTCATTACGGCTTTAGCCAGGGTTATGCTATTTGCTGCCCTAATTATTGGATTATCTCTGTTCTAACAGAAAGAAATTAGGGCGGTTGCTCTGTTGTCCAAGGCTGAGAATGAAATGCTGTTTATTTATTCAGCCTTTCTCCCCCCGTCTCTTTAAAGCTCATGCTTTATTAAGACACCTCCAGGCACAAGCACAAATTTCACATGTTCCAAACTGATCTAATAGGGGGTGATGGTGGGGAGAAAACGCAGTGAATGTTGGAGTTAGAAGTGTCCTCCCTCCCACGGGTCCACGGGGTGGCCTGGCCAAGCTGGACTCTGCTGCCTGCCCCCTAGGGGGGCCCCCCTCTGCAGGCGCTGCCCCCTGCCGATGGCCGCACCACCCGCTCTCCACCTGGGGAGACCCAGGCCCTTCTTCAAAGCTGAAGGACTAGAACGTCCAGGTTGCAAGGAGCAGCCCCTTCAAAGTGCCTTAAGCAGTGAGGACAGTTGAAATGATGCATCACCCGGGTAGGTTGGTGCAGTGGCTCGGCAGCAGCTTCGGAAGTGATGGTTCTGCCCCCCTCTCCACTTGCCCATGCTCTTGTCTTAGGCTGACCTCCCTCCTGGTGCAAGGTGGCTGCCTCAGGTCCAGGGGTCGCGTGTAACAAGAAGATCCTGAATTTGACAAGGACGAGTTTCCTTGCCCGTATCTAAGGTTGAGAGTGAAGCCCGCTCTCCCACAGTCCCCAGGAGACCTGTCCTTCTGTCTCATTGGCCAGAGTTGCATCACTTGCCCGTGCTCACACCTGCTCCTGCATGATTCACCCTGGGCTGGGTCAGGAGTGATGCCCCCCGAAGGCCTGGAGCAAGGATGGGATGGAGGAATCGCTGTCCCTACGGCCCGTAGCCAGCAGCGTTTCCTGGTCCCTGCTGGCTGTGAGTCCCCTTTGAGCCCAGTCATGGTCTGCTCGCACCATATTCAACATTACAAGACTAACTTCAAGGGGGCCCAAGACAGTCTCTGACATGAGGGATTTCATGTAAACGGAGATGCACAGGCAGTCCGGCTGGGACAACAGGGAGGCAGGAACCTGCACGGGAAGCGCTCGTGTGCGTGGAGTTTCCCCGCAGAGAAGGCTCTGCTCTGAGGCTGGGACAAGGGAAGAAGCAGGCTGGCAGGGAGGAACGAGAAAAGAGGCGCTCCTGGCAGAGGGAATGCCGCGCGCACAGGTGGAGAGGTGTAGGACACACAGCCCATCAGAGGTGCCATAGTCAGTGGCTGAAGTAAGTAAAGGGAAAAGACCCATGATGAGGGTAAAGTGGTCATATCACAGAGGCCCTTGAATGCTACACCAAGGAGGTTAAACTGAGTCCAGGAGGCAGTGGTGAATCTTCGAATAATTTATTATTTTTTTAAATTTTTAAATAGTTTTTATTTATTTTTGAGAGACAGAGAGAGACAGCCTGAGCGGGGGAGGGTCAGAGAGAGAGGGAGACACAGAATCTGAAGACAGGCTCCAGACGCAGGTCTCGAACGCATGAACTGTCAGATCATGACCTGAGCTGAAGTCAGGCACTGAACTGACTGAGCCACCCAGGAACCCCTGACCTTTGAATAATTTAAAGCAGGAGAATTAATAGACATAGCAGGGGCCTATGGCTCATTCTTCTTTGTACCCCTGAAGTGGTTGGCTCTGTGCCTCAGTTTCCCCAACTAGGAAATACTTTCAACTCAGGCTTGCCCATTTTTCTGTGGTTCTTGCAATAGTTCTTTGTTTTTACTTTTTAATGTTTGTTTATTTCTGAGAGACAGAGGGCAAGTGGGGGAGGGGCAGAGAGAGAAGGAGACAGACTCCGAAGCAGGCTCCAGGCTGAGCAAGGTGTCAGCACAGAGCCTGATGTGGGGCTTGAACCCACAAACCGTGAGATCATAATCCGAGCCAAAGTCAGACGCTCAACCAACTGAGCCACCCAGGCGCCCCTTGCCATACTTTTTAAAAACTATTTGAGAGGCTGACATTTTTCTTCAAAAAGAAAAAAAAAAAAAAAGGCCAAGGCAGATTTCCTATCCCCAAGGGTGTATGGGTGAGGAAAGTCCAGGTGCAAACCAAGGTCAAAATGATGCTGTCAGTCTCCATCAGCAGAGCAAAGGGATGTTTGGCATTAGAGGAACTGACAGGGGCTTGAGCCTGATTTTCTCTGAATTAGCCCCATTAAAGCTCTATAATTATCGGCAGGCGGGTGACAATTCTCAAAGGCCCATTAGTGACCAACCCTCATTATTTTCCCAAGGACGTAAACTTTAGCAGGACATGTGATTTGAGTGGGTGGAGGGCAGGACCCCGTGGCTCACACAGACAAGCACCTTCCCCTGCCCTTAGGGCCCCCTCACCTGCACCTCGAGCCAAGCCCACGGCTGTGGCTGCGTTTCCAACTCAGAGGCCCTTCCAGGCCAGCCCTCCCTCATCCCCGAGAGCAACTTGGCTTTTCTGTTTCTCTGTTGTGTCCCCTAAGGTTTTAGCCACACAAAGTGGCAGACAGAAAAATTGGGAGAAGCCACTAGACTTTAAGAAAGGAACTATCAGGATGGAAGTGAAGAGGCCTGCATTCTGCATCCAATTCTGCTATGCAGCCCTGACCAGGTCACCTCCCCTCTCTGAGCCTCATTTCTCTGAATGGGAAATGAAGCCTTTGGATGATAAAATCCCTACCTAAGAGAGCTCCACCACCAGCAAGTTCTAAAAATGGTGACCACGCTTCTAATTACAAACTATTTTTTAAATGTTTATTTATTTTGAGAGAGAGAGTACAGGTGATTGGGAGAGGGGCAGAGAGAGAAGGAGAGAGAATCCCAAGCAGGCTTGACTCAGGGCTCAATCCCTTGAACCCTGAGACCATGATCTGAGTCGAAATTGAGAGTCAGGCGCTTAATCAATGGAGCCCCCCGGGCGCCCCTAAAAACTATTATTTCTTACAAGGCTTCCATTGGAGTTCAAAAAAACTCATCAATCCTGCAGCCGTGGGGGAGGGGGCCGCCTTGCTGGTCCTTCCTGGGAATTGATAACAGGTGCGGGTTCCCTAAGCTGCGGCCCTCCCTAAATAGGGATGTCTGTGGAGCCCATGAAAGGGGCGCCTCCCTTCTCCCGGCCCCGAGTTCCCCCCTGGGGAGCAGGCGGCCCACCGTCTGGCTGGCTGTCCCCCTCTGAGAGTGGGCACTTTAACGCATGAGCGCCACGCCCAATCCCCGCTCCCATGAACCTGGCTGGCGAGCAGGTTGGTTGGAAGGGACCAGCTGTGTGGATTGAACATCCGCTCCTTGGGGCGCCTGGTGGCTCAGTCAGTTAAGCATCCGGCTTCGGCTCAGGTCATGATCTCACGGTTCGTGAATCTGAGCCCTGCGTCAGGCTCTGTGCTGACAGCTAGCTCAGAGCCTAGAGCCTGCTTCACATTCGTATCTCCCTCTCTCTCTGACCCTCCTCAGCTCGAGCTGTCTCTCTCTGTCTCTTATAAATAAATTAATGTAAAAAAAAAGTTAAAAAGAAAAAAAGAACATCCGCTCTTGCTGGTGTCACGGGCGGGGCTGAGGCAGGGTGCCTCCTCTGCTCCGGCGGGAGACGGGCCATGGGTGGGCCTGAACTGAACGGCAGACTGATCCTGTCCCATAAAGCCAAGAGCTTTGGAGAATCTTACAAAAGCGTGGACCTGGAGAAGCCGGGGCCCACGGCCGTGTGCGCGGTTACAGGCGTGGTGGTGTGTACCTCACCCCCCCAGCCCACCTGACCCAGGGGAGCCAGGGGCCGGCACAACCAGATACAGTTAGCGCCGAAGCAGGCAGCCCCTACTGATGAGAGCACCTCCGGCGCCACTCAAGGCCTAGTGACGCACAGTTTGGACACAATTCTAGTAAAGATTCTCCCCTGGGTTCGTAGAAGAAACAGGGGACCATTGAAAAGGAGGGACAGCCGAGTGTGGTACCACAGGCAAGGATTCTAAGGGAAGTTTCAAGCTGATGGCAAAGGGGGAGGCAGAAAAGTGAAGGAAACAGAAGTGACCATTTGTATGTTCTGTTCACAAAGGCTGGAGGGCCGCGACCCAATGTGGAGAGATCATTCCAGAAGGCATCTCAGAGGGGCAAGTGCAGGTATCTCAGGAAATCGCCAAAATGGATCTGCTCCTTCTCTAGTGACGTCCTGAGCGTTTGCTGTCCCCCAAAGCACAGTGCTGTGAGGGTGGGCGCTGTTGTGTCTCCATTCTGCACATGAGGAAACTGAGGCACAAAGAGGCAAGAAAAGCTATCTAAAGTCACACAGCAAGGAAGCATGGTACATCCAGAACTTGAACTCGGGGTTAGGTGTCAGAGAGCAGGTCTCTAACCCCATGTGTGCCCCTCCGAGGCAAGGACAGAGACTCAGCTGGGTGCCTTACATGTGTTAGGAGCCAGGGGGCAAGGCAAATGCAACTTGGTGCCATCACCTCAGAAGTAGGGGCAGCTCTGCATACGTGGGCCTTAATTTGCCCATTTCTCTGCAAAACCCAACTTTGCCATGCCGGGGCCCCTGCATGGGCACATGGTCCCTGTGGATCTACGCCACTCTGCCAATCTAGTGTAAAAGCAGCCATGGGCAAGCTGTGAAGAGAAGAGCCTAGCCGGACTTGGCCAGTGGGCCATAGTTCATTCTAGAACCATGTTGGGTGCCGCTGGCCAGAAAAGAGCCCCGCCCTCTCCCAGCCTCACTCCAGCCACTCAGCCTCCCACCCTCCAGCTGGCCCTTTCCCCCAGCACCACTCTGCTTTGGCCAATCCCTACTCATCCTGCATGGCCCAGGTGAAGCATCACCTCCTCCAGGGAGTCTTCCCTGGTGGCCCCAGGTCACATCCGCGGACCTTTATCTAGCTCAGCAGACTCTGTTAGGGTAGATGCTTTTCACCTGTTTCTCCTGTTAAGCTAAGCCTCCCTTGGGGCGGGAACACTACTTCATTGATATCCTCATCCCTAGAAACTAGCTTGTAATCATGCTTGTTAAAGAATGAGTGAACGAGCGAGCGGATGAATAAATAGGGTGCCAGTTGACCAGCCCAGCAGTCTGTGTCTGGGCTTCTAAAGCCAGCCTGCAAATTTGCATCTCGCTGTTCAAAGACTTGCCCCTGGAGGTCTGCCCCCCTCACCCACAAGCCCTGCTTTCATGCCAGGAGCCACGTCAACATGGAAGGCCACAGCTGCCATGCATGATTGTCCCCGAGGGCTGCAGCTGCACCCAGTTATTGCCTTGTGCTCTGCCCGGCCCTAGGGAGTTGGCTGCTGCCTTTAAGAGGCTTGCAGCCAGCAGCATGGCTCCTTGCAGCCTGCACGGGGCCCCCTCCCCGCCACCAAGGGTCCAGAGAGACTGGGAGCCACAGCCTTAGGTGGCGGTGCTGCTCCTGGGGGCTGGGGCGGGAGGAGTGGATCAGCCCGTGAGCCTGGCCAGGACCCACAGCCTCTCCAAAGCCCTGTCTCCTCTGCCTTCTCACCAGGTCCTTGTGACACTTAAGGGAAACTGAGGCACAGAGCCAAGACTGGTAGCTCCATGAGGACGGCAGAAGGACAGAAACCTTTAGCTGAGTGCTCTGTACACAGGGCACACTGGGCACAACGCTGGGCCAGCCCCAGCCCCACAGCACAGCATAGGGGCCTGGGCTGCGGGGCTTGGCACCTGCGTTTGACCTTTGAACCACCGCTGGCAGTGACCGGGGTTGACATAGCCTCACTGAGCCTCTGCTCCTCTGTCCTCTGGAATGTGAGGAGGGTACGGCTCACCTCCCAGGGTTGGTGGGACTAAGAGGCTGGGTGGAGGGATTGGGCGCAGTAGGTGGTCGGTTGATGATCGCAGTGGGCACCTCGTCCCACCACACAGGGGCGGGTGAGGCTCCCCACTGTGGGGCCAGTGCGTGACCCAAGCCCTCTGTCTGCAGCTGCCCTGGGCACGCTGGACTTCAGCCTGCTTTATGACCAGGAGAACAACGCCCTGCACTGCACCATCAGCAAGGCCAAGGTAGGCCCCCGCCAGCTCCCACGCTCCCCGGGGTCCAGGGCCCGGGCTGGAGGTGGGGCGCTGAAGTCTGAGGCCAGTCCTCCCCACTGTTTGCTGCCCAGGCCCTGCAGCACCTGCACCGTGGGTGCAGGGTAGGGAGGGACCTCTGGCCTAAGTCATCTCAGCTGCCCTAAAAGGTCCTGCCCAGCCAGACACTCAGGGAAGGAGGAGAACAAGGAAGCAGGAAGGGAATGAGAGAAGGGAGGCAGGCGTTGGGGGCAGAGCTGGGGAGGAGCTGTGGAGGGAAGGAGGGGAAGGGGAGAGATGACAGATGTGTCCTGTGAGACAGGGGAGGGTTTGGATTGGTCGCCTCGGGGCCCCCTGAAGTTCCCAACACCTGGGCAACCCGAGGAGGGGGTGGGCACCTGCGTCCTGCCCCAGGCAGGGGACTCCTCTTGGGTGGGCTCAGGGTACCGGCCTTGCTCTCTGGCTTGGGGCTGGGAGCGCCTCCCACCTCAGGCTGGTAGGCATCAGCTCTCTTCTTAGCCTTGCTGTTCCCTCCACCCCCTGCATCAATCCTTCTGGGCGGAAGGTGCCAAAGTTGATGTTCTCCCGCAAGGTAAGGGCGGTAGTGCAGCCCAGCGCGACTCCCGGTAGAGCCGGGAGGGCCCTGGGCCAGGCTCGGAGCGAGGAACTTCCAGCAGCGCTGCCTGGGCCCAGACCCCTCCCTCAGCCCCAATCCAGAGACTCTCTGCCCCTCAGAACCCCACCCATGGCTCTGCCTGCCTCAGCTGTCCCGCCTGGCCTGGGCCCGCACACCTGGACGGCCGTGCAGGGGGAGTAGGGTCCACTTTGGGCCCAGGGCCCCAGTTGGGCACTTCAAGGCCTGCATGTGCCATCCCGGGCCTGCTCCCTCCTCAGAAGCTGCCCCGGCTTTGATGCAGGGTCTCCATCCTGCCCCTGGGTGATGAGCTGAGAATCTGGTGATGACCCCCAGCTGTGCCAACGAGGAGTGCTGGCCGAAGGGCTGGGCAGATCCCTTTTCTCTACCCAGCTTTGTAGAGATTGTCCCGGCTTGAGAATTAGGAGTGGGCACCTACTGCCAGGCCACTCTGGCCAGAGCCACCCCATCTCCTCCCCACCCCAGACACCGGGTCCCTCCTGTGCTATGTGCCCCCTTTCCTACCCAGGCTCCAGAGGGGCTGTGGGTGTTCTGGGGAGGGAGGCCCGCATGTCTGCAGACATGGGTTTCTGGCCACCTGTGTGCACACACGTGTATATCCTTTAGGGGTGTGTCATTCAGGGCATTGGAGGTGGGGGGTGGGAGGACCCCAAGTCATAGAATGACCCCATTTTCCAGGTCATTGTCTGCTTAGATCCAGTTTTGCAGGGGAGGGCCTAGGAGGAACTGGAGCTCTGGATTGGGGGCTGGGGGAGCCAAAGGGCAGAAGTAGGGCTGATGGGCAGAGCCCCTTGGGGGGCTCTGGGAGGAGGCCAGGTGCCTTGGAGTTGGACCCTAACTAACTTGGCCACTACCCTCTGGGTAAGCAGGGCACCTTCCGTTTGCTCATCTGCAAAATAGGGTTAATCACCCCCACCTGTGTGGTGGCTGTGGGCATTAAGTGAGGAACTGCTTGGTACCAGCTGCTATCCTGGAAGACTGCCTGGTGGCAAGCACCCAGGCCCACCCACACAAGCAGAGGGACTGGGAAAGCGCTAACCAAGCAGCTAGTGCTCAGCACTTCAGGGACAGGCTGTGAGGCCAAGAAGAGGGCCTTGCACCCGGAAGGGCCACCTCATTGCCATGGGCATATAACGGGACCTCAGAGCCAAGCCTGCAGATCCCGACACAGCTGGAGCCCCAGCAGCTCCTACACAGCTCAGATACCCCCATGCCAGCCCTCGGTCGCCTCTCTGGAATCTTCCAAGGGGCCAGCGGCCCCCTCCACTGCCAGTCCACCCCTGGGAAGTGGGAACCAGTAACCCCTTTTACAGATGATACAGCTGAGGCTCTGGGGGCAAAGGAATGCTTCCAGTTTTCCAGGTAATAAGTGTGGGGGCAGAGATCTGGGCGCCAGCCAGCCAGGCTCTAAAGCCTGCTGTTCCTTCCCTGTAGCAGAGCAGTGGGGACGGATTTGGAGCCCTAACCTCAAATCCCAGCCCCCCTGCTCTCCAAACCAAACCAGGGTGGGCGTGGGAGCTTCTGTTCTCCTTGGAGGTGGGCCTGGTCTTGAATGGCTGTTCATGTGTGAAGCCACGGGGTTGGAGCTCAGCCCCTACCGGCCGCGGCTGCCTCCCTCCATGCTTGGGTGCCAGCGCGGGAGGAAAATAGTTTTCAGAAACGAGAGCAGTCATGAGGTCAGCTGAGCCCCTGTCTGCTTCTGGCTCCATTGGCCCCCTAGCTGTGCACACTTGACAGAAGGTTCCCAGCTAGTCAGGGGTGCCATCTTGTGGATGACCCGCCACAGGCAGCCAGGACGCATGGCCTTGGATGCAGGCTGGCAGGGAGCTGTGGCAAACCCTAGAGAATCGGAGCCTGGTCTCTGGGATCCAGACCGTTTTCCCATGTATTTGGGGAGTGGGGGAAGAGGAATCTGGAAGAAGCAAGGCCTCCCCAAAGCAGGATAAAGGGGTCTCCTTCAGAGCAGGGTGAGTCACCTGGCCTCCATTCTATGGAGAATAGAAAGTCTGGTGTGCCAAAGGCAGCCCATGACCCCTGCCCTGGGCCAGGACCCGTGTGGGGAGGGGAGATGGCTCCAGTTCTGAGAGGTGGGCTCAGGGGTCTCTGCAACGAGGGTCGTGAATGGAGAAGGCCTGGGCACAAGGGGTGCCTGCAGACCCAGGTGCCCAGAGGCCCTTGCTGCTCTGTCTCCAGCGCCCGTTTCACACCTTGGCTGTTCCCCTCCACTCAGGGCCTGAAGCCAATGGACCACAACGGGCTGGCAGACCCCTACGTCAAGCTGCATCTGCTGCCAGGAGCCAGTAAGGTGAGGGCGTCTACCCCCAAGGCTGCCACGCAGCTCCACCTGCTGGGACAGGGGCCCGCGCTGGGCTTGGAACTCCCATGGAGGTGCAGAGCCTCCCCTGTCTCCTCACAGCCTAAGCAAGTGATGGGCCCTCAGCCCTTCCCCTCCACCCAGAGCACCCAGTCAGCCCCACACCCCCCAGACTTTCCGGGAACCTCAAGTCAGCACTACCTGCCTAACAACTGGGAAAACCCTCCGGCGAATTTCTAGGCCAGCGTTTTATAAGCAGCAGTGTCAGTTGGAGGTTATGATGCGTAGGGATTGGGGGGAGGGCTCTGTGGCCCAGTAACATCAGAAAGCCCTGTTATGCTCCAGGACTTGTCAGAGCCTTCAATGTGTAGATGGCCTTCTCTGTGCCACTCCACAAGGGGGATGGAGGGGATAGAGTCTGCCCAATTTGACTACAGAACCCTCATTCCTGTACTAGGTAACCCAACAGGCAGACCAAGCATGTGGTGCACCTAAGAAAAGTTTTCTTTGAAAAGATTTGCTACTGAGACAAAACACCAAGGGGACCCTCTGCCATGGAAGGTCTAGACTTTCTTGCATGTGTCTTACAGTTCCTTGGTTTCTTTTTAATTTCATGGGAGGGAGAGTTAGACCATCTCTTCAGGGGCAGGTTCTGTGGACCCCGTTGCTGGGCAGGAGAGGGATCCACTTTGCTTCCCGGAGGGCCCCAGACGGGGAACACGGGACCCTGGAGCGTGAGCAGCAGAGCCCCCCAGCCGGCGTCCTTGTCACGGCCCACTCTAGGAAACCAAGCATTAGGAAAGGACTTCCTGGCCTCTGACCTGCTAGGAAGAGTCTGTGACGGAAATGCCCTCCTGGGCACAGGGCCTCCACGTCATGGACTCTTCCAGGCCAGCTAAGCAGGGACGAGGCTGTGGGGCATTGGGTTGCTAGAGCCCAAGTTGAGTCTGCAGCCTAAACCCCCTATGCCAGTGTGTAAGGGCTGAGGCTCCCCACCAGTCCAGGAGGGCCACCTGGCAGAGGCAATTACTCCCTCTCCAGGAAGGTGGCCTGTGCCTGGAGCAGCTGGCCCTCCACTCCTGGCCTCTGTGTCCTCACGCTGCAGGTAGTAGGACTCTCGGGGCCCGGAGGGCTGAGGGCATTGTGACGAGAATGTCCCTAGATCGAGAGCTCGATGGCTGTGACTCTCCAGACTCATGGGACCTAGAGGCGGCGAGTCGTAGGGACCTCACCACACACAAGAGTTCCCGCATAGGCCAGTGTTCTGTAAAAAGCAGTCTCCCCATAAAGAGCGCTCCCAAAAACCATGCTGAGAAACAGGTACCACTGTGCCCTTTTCCACAGCAGGGAGCCTGACGCTCAGGGAGGGCGAGTGGCAGGATGGAGTGGGGACTGGTGCCCAGGCTGGCCTGACCTCTGAGTTGGCCAGGGTGGCCGACCTCAGGGGGAGCCCGTCGTGGGCTGAGTCCCAAGTGGGCAGGACCGAGCAGGAGTATAAAAGCACCAAGAGCTAGGGAAGCACAGAGGGAGGAGTGGAGGTGATGGGACAGCCCCGCAGGCAGGCGTTTTCCAGGAGGTGGGGGGCCAGGTGGCAGGAAGAGCCCGAGCAGAGGCACGGAGGGGTGTGGGAGAGGAGCCGGCGCCCGTGCCTCCTGTGGAAGCACATGCTAGGGGCCTGGAAGCGGGGACCCCCCCCCCCGCCCTGGTGTTAGTTTCCTAGCGCTGCCCTCGCTGCGTACCACCCACTCCGGGCCTGCAGCCCCCATGGGGGTGACACCCAGTGTGGAGGGGCTGTGGGTGAGGTCATTCGCACCCTCTTCCAGCACCAGAGGCTGCCCGCACCCCTCCCTCCCCCCCACTTCTCTGCTGCGGCCACCTGGGACTTCTGTTGTATTGCTCGGATGCTCCTCGCCTCCCTCCCTCCCTCCCTCCCTCTTCAGCTTTCAAGGGCCCTGTAATCACCTTGCATTGGGCCTGCCCGGATCACCTGGCTAATCTCCATCTCTTATTTTCTATTTTTATTTTTTAAAGTTTAGTTTTTGAGAGAGCAGGTGTACATATGCACATGTGAACAGGGGAGAGGGGTGGAGAGGGAGGATCCCTAGCAGGCTCTGCGCTATCAGCACAGAGCCCAACACGGGGCTTGACCCCACGAGCCGTGAGATTGTGGCGCCAACCCACTGAGCCACCCAGACGCCCCAGTCTCCGTGTTTTGAAGTCGGCCGATTCCCAACCTCCTTCCCCTGGGCGTGTTCACAGCGTCCGGGACGGACGGGCAGGCCTGGCCTCCCTGACGCTCACAGCACCATCCCCGCTCTCACCAGGCAAATAAGCTCCGAACGAAAACGCTCCGAAACACTCTGAACCCCACGTGGAACGAGACCCTCACTTACTACGGGATCACAGACGAGGACATGATCCGGAAGACCCTGCGGTGGGTGAGGGCCCCCAGCGCCTCCCTCACCCGTCCCCTGCCCCAGCCTCCCTGCCTGCCATGCACAGCCCCGCAAAGCAAAGTGAGAGCCCCGCCTCTCCCCAGCCCTTGTCTGAAGAGCTGGCCCCTCGTCCTCCAGGGTCTCCGTGTGTGACGAGGACAAGTTCCGCCACAACGAGTTCATCGGGGAGACGCGCGTGCCCCTGAAGAAGCTGAAACCCAGTCGCACCAAGACGTTCAGCATCTGCCTGGAGAAGCAGCTGCCGGTGAGTGGGGGATGGGGCTCTACAGGCCGTCCGGGGCCCTGCCTGCTCAGAGCCCAGGGCCAGCAGCATTTATGGAGCACCTACTGTATGCCTGGCCTGGCTTCAGGAGCTGGGAGAACAGACAAAACTCCCAGCCCCTGTGAAGCTCAGGCAGGAGACGGACTGTGAGCAAAGGGAATTGCCCCGACGGAGCCTGTGTGAGGCCGTGCTCAGGGGCACGAAGGAAAGCTCAAGTGGTCCGTGGTTTAGACGAAGATTCAGGAATATTCCTGGCAGAGAGAATAGCAGGTGCCAGGTCTGTTAAGAGGCACGACAAGAGGCTCACTGGGTGGGGCAGGGAGAACAACGGGACTGGCAACCCCGGAACCCAGCTTAAGATAACCACTCTGACAGTGAAGACCCCTTAGGTATGTTTTAGGTTTTACAGGGTCTGTGAATGTTACTGTTCTCAGTAAGTACTGAGTAATTCCCAGTCAATCCGCCGTCTTTCTGTGAAACAGCCCAGTGTATAATGTCCCCATACCCCCGCCACACGCACACATTTGGCAGCTGAAAAGGTTCCTGCTCATTCATATTGTTCAGTGTTCACGCATCACACAAACTAGCACAAGAGCACTGTGTACTGAGGCCGTCGTACCCAGAGCCCCGGGCCCGAGTGGCTAAATCTCACCCGCCTGGTCTGGGCCGTTAATAACGGCCGCCCAGCACTGTGCCGAGAAAGATGCCGAGGCTTCGTCTGAGCTTCGAGTAGGCGCGGTGACCCGCCAGTCTGTCTGCTCTGGTGTGGGAGTTGGGGAAGGTGGCCCTGCCCCCCCCACACGGGAGTCCCATCTCCAGAGGTGCAGGCAAGACTCCTGCCTAGGAGAAGCCACGTGGGACAGCACTTCAGGGACGGGCAGAGGACCGTCATGGGCAAAGGGACGTGGCTGGGACTTCAGGGAGAGGAGCCCCCTGGAGAGGCCCAAGGACGGGCCCTGGGGCCTTTAGCCGGGTGTGTTAGGTGGACGGGGGTAAGGAAGTTCCAGAAAAGCAAGAGCCAGACAGTGGAAACCAGGCTCTCAGGAGGGTGAGGAATGGAGACCTAGTGGGGACAGGGAGGCAGACGGGGAGAACCACAGTGGAGGTTTGGTCCCTGAGGCAGCCCCAGGCAGGGGCCAGGGCACATGAGGGGCCTCCCTGCTCCCCTTGGGGTTGGGAATATGTCAAAGCTGTCTTCTGGGCTCTCCCCAAGGGGGGTCCCCCGTGCCCTGAGGGCTCCAGGAAGTAGGTTGATGAGGGGTTGAGGCCAGGGTGAACCCGCGCCACCTGAGGGCCAGCAGCTCCTGGCTGAGGGAGGGGGAGGGGAGCATGTGAGGACCACCAAGTGGTTGCCTGCCTGACAGGTGGACAAGACGGAAGACAAGTCCCTGGAGGAACGGGGCCGGATCCTGATCTCCCTCAAGTACAGCTCGCAGAAGCAGGGTCTGCTGGTCGGCATCGTGCGCTGTGCACACCTGGCTGCCATGGACGCCAACGGCTACTCGGACCCCTATGTGAAGACGTGAGTGAAGGGCCCGGGCCGGCCGTCTCCTGCCCCCTCCCCCTCATAGGACGGGAGCTGGTGGGGCAGGTGCTAAAGCATCTCGGGGGCACGGTGGGCGCTGTGCCTACAGGGGCATATTCTCTTCTTGGCAACTCTGGGTTAAGTCTGGCCAGCCCCATCTCACAGACGAGGAAACTGAGGCCTGTAGAACCTGAGTGGCTTTCTAGGTCATTTAGAGAGCATAGTTGTCTCCTGACATCCCATTCAGATTTGCCCTTGACTGTGACCTTAGGAGGGGCCAGGCATGGCCCAGAGACCTGGAGAAGGAGCTCTGCCGGGACATGCCCATGCATGCCCAGCCCGGTGCCACAGGTGCCCATCAGGGCCCTGCCCCGCCCCGCCCGCGGGGCCCATAGTGGTGCTGGAGAGAAACCCTAACTCGGTGGGGGCAGGGCGCCAAGGCCATCATGAACGTGTGCCAGGCCATGCGGTGACCCTAGCTCTGAGGGAAGGCAGGAGCTGGTGGCCCCGCGGACAGGGAGGAGGCAGGGCATGTGGCGAGCACCGTCTGTGCCTGGGGCGGAGGAATAGAGAAGCTAAGACCTAGGAGCGGGTGAGCCTGGCCTGAGGGGACGGTGAGGAGCCCCAGAGGCCTCGGGACGCCTTGACCCCCCGGGGAGGCCCGTGCGGCCACCTGCCATTCCCACCAGCCTCCGTTATGTTTCTGCCCCTTTTCAGGTTCTATTGGAGGGACGCCTGGCTGGCTCAGTCAGTGGAGCGTGTGACTCTTGGGCTTGTGATCGAGCCTCCACATAGGACGTAGAGATTATTTTTTAAATTTTAGGGGCAGCTGGGTGGCTCAGCTGGCAAAGTGTCCCACTCTTGACTTTGGCTCAGGCCAGGCATGATCATGTTCTGTGGGATCGAGCCCTGCTTCGGGCTCTGTGCTAACATGGTAGAGGCTGCTTGGGAGTCTCTCTCTCTGCCCCTCCCCCACTTGGCATGGTCTCTTGCTCTCAAAGATAAAAAATTCTTAAGGTCACTTACTTAAAATTTAAAGATTTTAAAGTCGGATTTTTATTATCCTAAAGCATGGTATGGCCACTTAACAAAACCGTCTGCAGTTCGTCACAAGTTAGATATGGAGTTAGCACGTGACCCCGCAAGTCCCTGCAAGAGCACTGGAAACACGTGCGTGCACAGCCTGGTACAGGAGTGTCCAGAGCAGCGTTATTCACAGGGGCCCAAGTAAACCACCTAAATGTCCCTCAGCCGCTGAGCGGGTAGACGGATGGCGGCACAGCCACACCATGGAATGTTATTCAGCCATAAAAAATAGTGGAGTACAGACTCCTGCTAGAACCTGTGTGAACCTTGAGAAGAGTATGCAAAGATTATGCTGAGTGAAAGAAGCCACACATTGTGTCATCTCATTTATACGAAAGTCTTAAATAGGCAAATCCAGGGGCTCCAGGGTGGTTCAGTCCGCTAAGCCTTGGACACTTGGTTTAAGTTCAGGTCATGATCTCAGTGTGGAAGTTCGAGCCCTGCATCAGGCTCTGTACTGACCGCTCAGAGCCTCCTTGGGAGTCTGTGTCTCTGCCAGTCTCTGTGTCTCTGCCAGTCTCTGTGTCTCTGCCAGTCTCTGTGTCTCTGCCAGTCTCTGTGTCTCTGCCAGTCTCTGTGTCTCTGTATTTAAATTTATAGGCAAATACATAGAGACAGAAAGCAGATTAGACTGGTAGTTGCCGGGCTGGAAGGAGATGAGGGGGAACGGGCAGTGACTGCTAACAGGTGCTACATTTCTTTCTGAGGTGATGAAAATGTTCTAAAACTGTGCTGGTCGCACAACTCTGAACATACTAAAAGCCATTGTGTATTTCTTTAAGTAGACGCCATGCCCAACATGGGGCTTGAACTCGGGACCCTGAGATCAAGAGTCCATATGCTCTTCTGACTGAGCCAACCAGGTGCTCTCAATTGTATGTTCTAAAACCATGCATTATATAACATGTGAATCCATGTTTTTTGAGAGAGCACGAGCAGGGGAGGGGCAGAGAGAGGGAGACACAGAATTGGAAGACAGGCTCCAGGCTCTGAGCTAGCTGTCAGCACAGAGCCTAATGCGGGAGTCGAACCCACAAACCGTGAAACCATGACCTGAGCTGAACATGGATGCTCAACTGACTGAGCCACCCACGCGCTCCTAGAGCTGCTATTTTTTTTTAAATCCAATGGCATCAGGCCCAGCAGCACTGCTGGGTATAATGGGAAACTGACCATGGTGCAGGGACCACTGGCTTCCACATAAAAAGCAGTGATTTGAGGGGTGCCTGGGTCACTCAGTCTGTTAAGTGCTGGACTCTTGATTTCTGCTCTGGTCATGATCTCACAGTTCATGAATTTGAGCCCCATGTTGGGCTCTGCACTGACTGTGCTGAGGCTGCTTATGATTCATGCTCTCTCACTCACAATAAATAATAACTTAAGAAAAAGAATAAACCAGTGTTTTGGGTCCCCACCTCAACCATGAGCAAAAGCATGATTTCCAGTGGATTAAAGATCACTGTGAAAGGAGGTGCTATAACCATCCAGAAATAATCAGGAGATTCTTTGTAGCCATCAGAGGAAGAGTCCACGACATCCAGTCAGCTAGGCAAATATGTGCACCCTGTGGCGGCATTATGTCCCTTCCAGGTTTGTATCCTAGAAACCGTACGGCGGATGGGCTGAATTTTGCAGCATTGCTCAGCATAGCTATCCACTCTAAATAGCCAAGCATTCATCGGCAGAGGAACAGATTAATAAAATGTGGCATATGCATATAATGAAGTACCGTGCAGTTAAAATGAATACATCAGGACTAGATAAATTAACGTGAACAGCTACCCAAACATGCTGGTCCCCAGAGCAAACTTCAGAACAGTGTACACAGTGTGATGCTGTTTCTGCATACTTGTGTGTATCAAGCCCTGCACAGAAGGTCGCCGCAGGGGTGGTCTCTGGGGAGGAAGCGGGGCAGGGACTGGAGAAGGCAACAAAGTGCCTCCGCTTGTAGCTAGAATGCTGGAGTTCCCGTATGGAAGGAAGAACAGTCCCAAGCCAAAATGGTGTGAAATCGTAAAATCTGGCTCCATGTCCACCTGCCAGGAATTCCAGGGTCATATGATGGATTGTCAGCTTTATTGAGATATAATTTACACACTGTAGGTTTCTCCCCTTTTGAAGCTCAGCTGCCGTATACGATCTTGCTACCATCATTGCCATCAAGATCTAGGATACTTCTGTACGACCCCAGAAAGCACTCTGAGCCCCATGCAACCACTGATTTGTTTTCTGCCCTAATAGTTGTGCCTTTTCCAGACTTAAAAGAAGTTTCTTCATTTTGAGACCGCGAGAGAATGTGTGTGCACACACAGGAGCAGCAGAGAAAGAGGCATGGACAGAATCTCAAGCTGGCTTTGCACGAGAGCCCGATGCGGGGCTCAAACCCACGAATGGTGAGATCATGACCTGAGCCAAGATCGAGAGTCGGGTACCTAGCTGACTGAGCCACCCGGGCGCCCCTCCAGACTTCCTTATAAAGGCAACCTTTTCAGCATGTTGCCTTTTGAATCTAGCTTCTTTCATATAGCAAAATGCATTGGAGAGTCACCTCCAAGATTATAAGCACCAGTAGTTTGGTCTATTTTATTACCAAATAAAACCACAAGTTGTTGCTCAGTTCGCTTAATGGTGAAGCACATTTCAGTGTTTGTTTTGTTTTTTTAGTGTTGTTGAACCACAGTGTTCCCCTGTCACCATATAACGCTATGACAATCCCTTTGACTGTTTTCCCTCTGCTGTACCTTTTATCCCTGTGACTCGTTCCATAACTGGAACCCTGTATCTCCCACTCCCCTTCGCCGATTTTGCCAAAACCCCCCCCACCCCCGCCCCCACCCCTCTGGCAACCACCAGTTTGTTCTCTGTATTTATGGCTCTGTTTCTGATTTGTTCACTTGTTTTATTCTTTTGGTTTTACATGAGTGACATCATAGGGTATTTGTCTTTCTCTGACCTATTTCATTTAGCATCATGCTCTCTAAGTCCATCCATGTTGCTGCAAATGGCAAGATCTCATTCTTTTTTATGGCTGAGTAATATTCGTGTGTGTGTGTGTGTGTGTGTGTGTGTGTATCACCTCTTACCCATTCATCTATCCATATCTTGACTATTGCAAATAATGCTGGAATGAACACACAGGTGCATATATCTTTTAAAATTAGTGTTTTCATTTCCTTTGGATAGACACTCAGTAGTGGAATTACTGGCTCATAGACTATCTTTTTCCCATTCTAACTCATTGCTGAGGGATAATTGGCACATGAGGTCCCATTAGTTCCAGGCGCACAACAGTGATTCAGCACGTGTGTTATGCTGTGCCTGCCGCAAGTGTAGCTACCGCCTGTCCCCATGCAGTGTGACGACGGTACCACTGACTGTATTCCCTGTGCTGTGTCATTTATTCTCATGACTTGTTTTATACCTGGAAGCCTGTATTTCCCACTTGCGTGGGTATTTTCTGAGGACCTTCCATACAGCTCTCCACCGGGGCTGTACCAATAGACATCCCACCAGTGCGAATGAGACTTCTTTTCCTCCACGTCCTTGTCAATACTGATTTCTTGTCTTTCTGATACTAGTCATGTGAGATACCTCAGTGTGGTTTTGATTTGCATCTTTCTGATGAGTGATGTTGAGCATCTTTCCACGTTTCTGTTAGCTGTATGTCTTCTTTTGGGGGGGACTTATTCTGCCCATTTTTAATCAGCTTTTTTTTAGTGTTGCATAAACTCCTTATATATTTTGGATATTAATCCTGATAACAGATATATCATTTGTAAATATCTTCTTTCACTAAGTGGTCTTCTCGTTTTGTTGATGGTTTCCTTTACTGTGCAAATGGTCCTTATTGTGATGTAGTCACAATAGTTTGATTTTGCTTTTGTTTCCCTTGCCTGAGAAGACCTATCTAGAAAAATATGGCTGAGGCTGATGTCGGAGAGATTACTACTTGTGTTTTCTTCTAGGAGTTTTATGGTTGCAGGTCTTATATTTAAGTCTTTAATCAATTTTGAGTTTATTTTTGTACAGGGTGTTTAAAAAAAAAAAGGTGGTCCAGCTTTCCCAATATTATTTACTGAAGAGAACATCTTTTCCCCACTACATATTCTTGCGTCCTTTGTTGTATATGAAATGACCACATAAGCATGGGTTTGATTGTGGGCTCTCCAGGGGCGCTCAGGTGGCTCAGTTGGTTAAGCATCGGACTCCTGATTTCAGCTCAGGTCATGATCTCCTGGTTTGTGAGTTTGAGCCCCAGATTGGGCTCTGCACTGACAGTGTGGAACTTGCTTGGGATTCTGTCTCTCTACCCTTACCTCGCTCTCCCTCTCGAACATTTCAAAACAGAATGAATTATGGACGCTCTGTTCACACGCTTAACTGATTGAGCTACCCAAGTACCCCTTGTTCTTTTTAAAGAACCAGCCCTGGGGCGCCTGGGTGGCTCAGTCGGTTGAGTGTGTTTGTGAGTTCGAACCTCGCATCAGGGTCTGTGCTGACAGCTTGGAGCCTGGAGTCTGCTTCAGAGTCCGTGTCTCCCTCTCTCGCTACTCCTCCCCTGCATGTGCTCGCTTGCTCATTCGCTCTCTCAAAAAAAAAATTTAAAAAAAAAAAAAAAAAAAAAAAGAACCAGCCCTTGGTTTCATTGGTATTTTCCTGTTTTTAAGCCTTGACTTCATTTATTCTACTCTGATCTTTATTATTCTTTTAGCTTTGGACTTTATTATCCTTTTTCTAGTTCCTTCAGGGTAAGGTTAGATTGTTTGAGATTTTTCTTGTTTCTTGAGGTAGGACTATCTCTCTCAATTTCTCCTAGAACTACTTTTGCTGCATCCCAAAGATTTTGGATCATCATGTTTTCATTTTTGTCTCCATGTATTTAAAAAAATTTTTTTTGATGTTTATTTTTGAGAGAGAGCACAAGCAGGGGAGGGAGGGAGGGAGACACAGAATCTGAAGCAGGCTCCAGGCTCTGAGCTGTCAGCACAGAGCCTGACGTGGGGCTTGAACTCATGAGCTGTGAGATCATGACCTGAGCCGAAGTTGGATGCCCAACCGAGCCACCCAGGCGCCCCTGTCTCCTGTATTTTTAAATTTCCTCTGATTCTTTGTTGACCCACTGGTTGTTTAGTAGCATGTTGTTCATCCTTCATGTGTTTGTAATTTTTTTCCAGCTTTTTTCTTCTGATTTCTAGTGTCGTACCATTGTAGTTGGGAAAAATGCTTGATAGGATTTCAGTCTTCTTAAATATAGAGATTTGTGGTCTAACAGGTGATCAGTCTTGGAGAATGTTTCATCTGGTCTAACGTGTCATTCAGAGACCCTGGCTCCTTACTGATTTTCTGCCTGGATGGATGTAATTGGGGCATTAGTCATCTGTTAGTGGATTAATGTCAATTTTGTTCTGTTAGTATTTGTTTTGTGTCTTTAGATGCTACAGTGTTGGGTAGACAGAGATTTTTAGCTGTCGCATTTTCTTGTTGGACTGACCCCCTTATTACACACTGCCCTTCTTTGTCTCCTTTGTTCAAGTCTGTTCTGTCTGAGGTATTGCTACCTCAGCCCCCCACCCCCACTTCCGGTTTCATGTAATATCTTCCATCTCCTCATTTTCAGTCTGTCTTTGAGTCTGAACTGAGTCTTATAGACAACAGATACACATGGGTCTTGGGTTTTTTATGCATACTATGACACCTTGTCTTCTGAGCACTTAGACCATTTAAAGTAATTATTGACACGTGTGCGCTTTCCATGTTGTTAATTGTTTCCTGTTAGTTTTTGTGAGTTTCCAGTTGTTGATGACTGCATAATGTTGCTAACGAACAGGTTTTTGTGTGGATCTAGGTCTTTATTTCTCTTCCTCACCTCCAACATTCTTCAGTACATATTTTCTAGTGTTTCCACAATGAATTAGTGTTATTTATGTAAAAAAAAAAAAAAAACCCCAACAGAAAAAAACCAACGACATAGACCACTTTCTGCCTTTCAAGCCAGCAAGGATTTTTTTTTTAATATAACTGGAAATCTGTACCTCTTAATTCCCTTCGCCTATTTCGCCTGTCCCGCCGTTTCCTCCCCTCTTGCAAGCACCAATTTGTTTCTGTTTGAGATGTTTCTGATTCTTTGTTCATTTGCTTTGGTTTTCAGGTTTCACATATAAGGGAAATCATATGGTACTTCAGTCTCTCTCTGACTTATTTTGCTTAGGTCCATCCATGTTGCCACAAGTGGAAAGCTCTCTTTTATGGTTAATATTCCATTGTGTATACATACAAATATATATACTACATACATGCACACAACTTACATACCTAACGTGTACACATGACATATATACATGCATGTAGAACCGTACACACTCATATACATCCATATACTGCATCTTCTTTACCCATTCATCTATCGACGGACACTTGTGTTCCTTCCATAATTTTTAGTTCTAAATGTTTCAACAAACATGGGAATACGTATGTTTTTGAACGAGTGTTTTTGTTTTCTTTGGTATACCCAGTAATGGAATTACTGGATCATATGGTATTTCTGTGTTTAATCTTCCGAGGAACGTCCGCACTGTTTTCCACCGTGGCTGCACCAGTTTGCATCCCCTCCAACAGGGACTGAGGGAGCCCTCGTCACATCTTCACCAACGCCTCGTCTATTTGATAACCCCTTACACCTGTCAGAATGGCTAGTATCTCGTGGTTTTGATTTACATTTCCCTGATGATTATTGATTTCCTGTATCTGTTGGTTATCTGTTTATCTGTTCTAGAAAAATGTCTATTTAGGGGCACGTAGGTGGTTTAGTTGGTTAAGCGTCTGACTCTTGATTTCTGTTCAGGTCATGATCTTGTGGTTTGTGGGTTCGAGCCCTGCATTGGGCCTGGCACTGACAGTGCAGAGTGTGCTTGGGATTCTCTTTCCCTCTCTCCCTGTCCCTCTCTCTAAGCTTTAAAAACAAGATTTAAAAAATTTTTAAAGAAAAATGTTTGTTCAGGTTCCCCTGCCCATTTTTTAATCATTATTGGTGGGGTTTTGGTGTTGAGTGTATAAGTTCTTTATACACTCTTTATTGGATATTAGGGACACCTGGGTAGCTCAGTTGGTTAAGCATCAGGTCATGATCTCCTGGTTCATGAGTTCGAGCCTGACCTCAGGCTCTCTATCAGCAGATCCTCTGTCTTCCTCTCTCTCTCCTCTGCTCTTTCAAAAATTATTTAAAATTTTAATTATTTTGGGTATTAACCCTTTCTCAGATACATCATTTGCAAATATTTTCTCTTTAAGTTGTCCTTTTCATTTTATTAATGGTTTCCTTTGCTGTGTAAAAACTTATTTTGGTGCAGTCCCAATAGTTTATTTTTGCTTTTGTTTCCCTTGCCTGAGGAGACACATCCATAAATGTCGCTAAGGCTGATGTCCAAGAAATGACTGCAAACCAGCAAGGATTTTAAAGGCAGCCATATCAGCTTTGTTGAGGGTACTAGGCATCATCCATACAGCCTTTCCAGAGGACAGTTTGGCATAATGAAGCAAGGAGCTTGATACGTGTGTGCCTTTGGGTGGGTAATGTCACTTCTAGGAATTCATTCCTTCATTGAACAGGGGTTTGCTGACCTACCCCGTGTACTGAGCCCCAAGCAGGGTGCCAGGAAGCTGGTGAGGAGTGAGGCAGGTGCCATGCTCACTCCTGAAGCACACTCAGCAGGGGAAGGACCATTATCCCTCAGCTGTCCACGCAGGGCAGGATGAGAAGTTCTGCAAAGGACCGCCTGTCTTGGGTTGAGAACCAGCCCTGTGCTGAGCAGCTGTGTGACCTTGGGCCAGTCCCTCTAACTCGGAGCCTGATGAAAGCAGCCCTTCTGCATCAAAGTCTAAGGAGCTAATACCTATAGAGGAACTGGCTCCTAAGCCAGGCTTCACTCTCCCTACAGAGAGCACGGTTGCAGGGCACCAGGGGGCTCAGTTGGTAGCATCTGACTCTAGCTCAGGTCATGATCTCGTGGTTCATGAGTTCAAGCCCCACATCAGGCTGTGCTGACAGTACAGACCCTTGAGCCTCAGATTCTGTGTCTCCCCTGCCCCTACCTTCCCCCCACCTCTCTGCCCACCCTCTCTTCCTCGCACTCTCTCTCTCAAACACTGAAAAAAAGAAAGCACGGTTGTAACTTCCTCAAAGCTCCAGTGAGGCAGAGGTGATTGGTTGTATAACTCTGGGAATATACTAATACATTATATGTTATATATAGTATTTATATAATTTATGCTTCACATACTTTAGAAAGATGTTCATAGTAGGTGAATTCTACCTGGATAGATCTAAAAAAAAAAAAAAACAGCAAAGCTCTAACAAGGGACCAATGCTGTTAAAACTTTTTTTCTGGTGGGAAAGGTAAGCTTTATGAAAATTAGACTTCCAGAAACCCAGAAAAACCTTGGGGAGAAGGGGACTCTGTGGTTAAATTCCAAAATGGGCATGGGGTCAGGAGGCTAGGTGACAAAGGAACCACTGGCTTCTCCCACTGCAGCTGACCACTAACCTTGGCCACCAAGTAGTGCTGGGGTGTCCTATGGTTCAGGTGAACGGGGGCCCGGGGGTCTCTGGGAACAGAAAGCTTGTCCAAGCTCAGCTAGCTCCGTCTATACCCTTAGCTTGTCCCACCCCCTGCCCATTTGTTGGTTTTAATTCCAGATACCTGAAGCCAGATGTGGACAAGAAATCCAAACACAAGACTGCAGTAAAGAAGAAGACCCTGAACCCCGAATTCAATGAAGTATGAGGGGCTGGTGAAGCTGCTTGCTCCCCTGAGGGCAGGGTTTGCTGCAGACACTGGCTTTTCCAAGGGTTACTATGAAAGTGAGCAGTGGGGAGGGGCCAACAGGAGAGCCCCTAACCATGGGAGGTTGGGGAGAGACAAGGCCAGGCCGAACCAGGCCACAGTGGTGCAGACGGAGGTGCCAGGAGTCCTGGAAAGCCCTTCAGCGGATCCAGGATGGGACTGTGGCCATGTAGGCTGTGGAGGTGAAAGGGGGACCCAACAAGAGGGGAGGTGCGAGATGGAGAAGCACGGGTGGGAGGTGAAAATTTGAGATGTCCCCAGGTCTTGAGAAGGCCTGTTCCGGGTAGATCCTGAGGTCCTCAGCTCAGGGGGCAGGTGCACCTGGACAGGAGCAGAGGGGCCTAGGGGAGAGCTGGAGTGACTGGGGGGTCCCGCAGAGGAGACCAAGGAGATGCCTCCAGGGAGTGAAGGGGGTACCAGATGTCAGCTCATCCCAGGAGCCTGGGGGGAAGTGGTTCTCAGAGCCAGACCCAAGAGAGGCCAAGCACACCAAGGTTGCCGAGTGTGTGTGGATTTGGTAATAAGTTCTTGGGGAGCTGGAGAGAACAGCTTTGGTGACCAAGGAACAGGTATGTTGGAGGGCAGGGGACCCGAGGACCCCAGCCAGGCGCTCAGGCAGAAGTAGGTGGACTGCCACTGTCTACCACGGAGCACTGATCACCCTGCCACTCCCCACCTGCTGCCTTCCTTTTCTACTTCCATTCATTCATCCCCTCACTGCACCCCAGAGCCTTCCTGGCCACTGGCCAGGTTCCAGATCCCACGGCGTTGGCCCTGACTCTCTTCTTGCCACCAGGAATTCTGGTACGAGATTAAGCATGGGGACCTGGCCAAGAAGACCCTGGAAGTCACTGTTTGGGATTATGACATTGGAAAATCCAATGATTTCATTGGTAAGAGGACCCAATGAGAATGTCCTTTAGCCACATGCGTGTTCTGGGTTCACAGAGGACAGTGGCCCTGAATCCAGGCCCCAGCTTTCCCCAGCCACAAGGCCTCAGCCTTTATCCAGCCTGACTCTATGTGACAGAGAGAAAGAGGGACCCAGTGAGGGAAAGAGGTCTGGGAGGGTCACAACCCAGTCTGTGTGGAACACTGAGAGGTGAAGATGGTCAGTGCTTCGGGCTGGACTCTGAGCCCTTGGGGCCCTGAATTCCGGGTCCACACTGGCATCATGGCTGTGCATTGTGGAGCTGCCCCCGTCCCTTGGCTCTGAAGATATGATGGCACTTTACCCCCAGCACTGCTCTGGCCCTGGCTAGGGGAAGGACAGGATCCCAGGGCTCTGGTTTGGCTCGGGGTGGGGGATGGGAGGCAGGCTGAGAGTGTGGCGCGGTAGTCACACCACTGGTCCCCCTCAGAGCCTGGTGGGCAGGGTGGAGAGTCCAGCCTTGGGGCACTGGTTCCACAGGGAACTCCTGCTCCCTCTCAGGCCCTTGGGAGTCAGAAGGTCACCGTGTCCCCGGCTCCCTTCTTGCAGGAGGTGTGGTTCTGGGCATCAATGCTAAGGGCGAGCGCCTGAAGCACTGGTTTGACTGCCTGAAGAACAAGGACAAGCGGATTGAGCGCTGGCACACGCTCACCAGTGAGCTCCCAGGGGCTGTGCTCAGCGACTGACCAGCCCCCACCTGCTGCCGCACCCGCCCCTGCCTGTCACCTGGCCCAGCACTCAGCTGCCACCAAGGGCCTTGGCCCTCATCGTGGGGGGGTTCCAAGCTGCCTGCTCAGACACAGAGCCACTGCAGCCCCCGCTTGGAGGCTGTGGAGGGCCTAGCCACTCCGAGGGACAGCAAAGCCAGAGAGCCGGGCCTGCTTTCAGCCCCTGGGGCCCAAGAGGGCAGGAGGGTGGGAGAGGACGTTGGCCTCAGCACCCACCCCAGGGAAGGGAAGGAGGCCGTCCAGGGGGTGAGGACTACTTGAGGTCAGCAGTAAGTCAGGAGTCCCCAGGCTGAGAGAACAGGAGTGCAGGGGTACCTTTGCCTTGATGGGGCCAGCAAGAACTGCTGAGGGGGACATTAGGGAAAGGAGATTTGGAGAAGTTCATTACCAAGAGGGGGTTCTTAACTACATCTGTTCATCTCTGGCAGATGGAGAAAAGTTGACCTGAGAGCAAGAATGGTCAAGTTCCTCCAAGCTCTCACTGAACACAGGCAATTGGCAAGCACTTCATTCAATGATTCCACGAGCCCCTGGAGAAGGACGAGAACCAGGGCCTGCCCTCTTGAGAGTTCCTTGTCTAACCAGGGAGCTAGAAACAAACCATTACTACAGGGAGTGGGGAATGCCAAGGCCAGGCTGACATAACCTGTGAGTGCCATGGATTCTGACTCTGCTCAGAGGTAGGGAGGGCTTCCTGGAGGAGGCGATGCTTCAGCAAGACCTTGATGGGGAAGTGGGGTTTCTAGGCAGAAAAAGAGGAAGAGCAGTGTGTGCAGTAGAAATGATCTACAAAGGCCTGGAGAGGAGTGTACGGTGATTGGTCACTGCAAGATGTGGGGTCTCTGGAGACGGTGTTAGTAGGACAGGAGTGAAGCCTAGGGCCACTGTCACCCAGCCCTACTCACCCCACCCCTGCCAGCCAGCCCCAGCTCATAGTTACGGGGTAAGTGATGGAAGCACTGTGGTCAAATGATCTTGGGTCAGGGTTGAGTTCAGTCCTCAGACCCAGTTCCCCTCCCCAAGAACCTGGAGGATGGATCTAGCCTCTCATTACCACCAGCTTAAGAATGAGGCCAGGTCTACTTAAGAGTCTCCTCCCTGCCCCTGTGTTTTTTTTTTTTTTTTTTTTATGAAGCAAAAAGTCCCTATCCTCCCCACCTTCTTCCCTTCACCCACCCCCACCCTCCCACCTCTGAGTTCAGGACTAGGGAGTGAGAGGCCCAGATGACTACCCTACATCATGACCCTACTGTGGCCACTGATGTCCCCTTCAGAGTGGGGGGTGGCAGCCCAAGGCCTCATTTCTGGGAAGGCCTGTGAGGCTGGCTCCTTCCTACCTCCAAAGCTGAGACCCCCTCCTTGGTGGGCCTGGCATGCTGAGTCAGGTTGAGGGCACTGGCATCTTGGGGCCCAGGTGTGAAGTCCCAAACTTTTCCTGCTTTCAAGGCTGCTGTATGAACAAATGAAAAACCAGGGAATTCATGTTTGCCCCATCACTACACTGATGGAAAGTGACCTCTCACAGCTGGCAAAGGCCAGACTTCACAGCCTCTGCCTCCCTGCCAGCCCAGAGCTATGGACACAAGAGGTCCATCCTGTTTGTTTAGCTGCCTGCTGCAGACACAAAGCACATCACCATCTGAGGCCTGAGGTGATGATTTGAATTCCACCAAGTGCCCATCAGCCCTTTCCCACTTTGCAGGGACAACAGGATTCCGGCCCCCACACAGTTTGCTGGTCCCGGAACCTTGGTTTTCTCGTCTTTAAGGTAGCTTTGTGTACGTCAAGGGTTTTACATGCCCTGTCATAAAAAATCTTCACCCTTCGGTGGGGGTACGGCTTGTCATCCTCACTTGACAGATGAAGCTGAGAGTCAGAGGCTGAGCAGTCTCTCTGTGTCACACAGTTGGGAAAGGGCAAACCAGGCCTCAGCCCAGGTCCTGTGACTGCCACATTGTCTGGGAGATGGTACTCCCTAGGCCTCACCCTCCTGGGCTGTCGAGGGTTCAGCAGATAGAAGACTTGGCAAGCTCTGGTGCACGGTGAAGGGGTAGGACCTCCTGCTGCCTCCAGTACGTGGCTGTGAAATCATTTATGCCACTTAGTGCCCAGGGAGGGACGGCTGAGCGCCTGGCCTGGCCTGTGGGGACCTCTGGGGAAGCTCTGAGTCCGGGGGCCAGCCTTGCTCCTTCCAGGGGCTCAGGTACGGGTCCCTCTTTTCACCACCAGGCTGGCATGTGGGAACCTCTGGGATTAAGAGACGGGCTGTTTTGGAGGAGCCTCCTGTCTGAGTGAGCCCTAGGTTTCTTAGCTTTGCTTCTTGGAGGGCCTCATTCAGAAAGGAACCCCTTTGTGTGAAGATAGGTGAGTTGAATGGCAAGGCCAGAAGGGGACAGGAGTCTCAACAACTACCTTATTAGATACCAGGAAAACAAAGCCCCAGCTCTTTACTGCCCCAGGCTGTGCAAGGGTAGAGTTGGTCCTACCTGACCAGGGCCAGTCAGCCCAAGTGGAGGGTGGGTTGCTTAGGAAGGAGTGAGGGAATCTTCGTCTGGACCCCTTGTGGATTAGATCTGTTAAAGAAAAATCTCTTTGGGAAGCTACAGTATCATCTCTTGCTTTGACCCCAACCTGGCATCTTTCCTGTGGTCTATCAGCCCCACAACAGATGGGGAAAATTGATGCCCCTCCCTACCATCCACCCACCCACCCATTCCAAAGTTTGGGAAATCGCCTGATGGCCTGTGGCATCCTCCTCCACCCCCCACCAGCCCTTCCCCCTAGCCAATCTATCCCAGCCCGTCTTCTAACCCTGAAGCGGTAACCTCCTGACCCCTAGCGGCAAGAGCGAGGAACTGCACCTCTCGGCCCGTGCATGTCCTTCTCAAACCCAGAGAACCTCCCGATGCATGGACTCTGGCTGTCGTTGACGCGGACTCTCGTGCACTGCTTAACACCGTTTTGCTACCATGTGGTGGCTGCAGAAAACGTCCTTAAGCTGCGGCCCCGCATACAATTTTTGTACTTTAGTCTGACCTACTCGAAGGTGTCCTTTTTAAGTCTTATTTGTTAATATTTATAACGACATATAATCCAAAGTAAATGAAAACGTTCATGGCAATTATACTGGCTTGGGAGACTCCTTTAAATAGATATGGAGGAAAGGCCCGAACGAGAGAATGGCAACTGAGGCTCATTTAGCACATTGTCTCCTTTAGCTCTTCACAAAGAACTCACTAGAGGTAGGTCTCATGTTACAGATGGGAAAACTACGGAGCAGTTAAAATGTGCTGACTTCTGACACCAGGATTAGCATGCTATGCTGTCGTTCACTCCACCTCCAGGCACACCAGCAAGACACCCAACAAACAGTGAACACAGCATGTTAAAGATGACATGGCTGGCTCAGTCAGTGGAGCATGCAACTCTTGATCTCCGGCTCATGAGTTTGAGCCCCACACTGGGAGTAGACATTACTTTTTAAACGACAACTTTAAAAAGGGCATAAAAGGAATAAGGTGGGAAGGAGAGGCTGGGCTTAATTGTGAGCTAAAATTTGGAGGGGCTGAGGGAGGGAACTATGGAGATACCCAAAATGTATCTGAGGGTTTTTGTGTGAGTGTGTGAGGTCAAGGTTTGACCTCACCTCACAACACCAAGATGAAGAGTCTCCACTTCACCAACTGAGCCAGGGAGGTGTGACACGAGTGAGAATGGCAAAGGAAGAGCAGTGAAAGGCACAGGACAGGGAAGCAGATCAAGTAGGACTGAATCCCACTTTGTATGAGATGGGAGCTTATTTCTAACAGGCCACCTGGTGGGGGACAAACCTACAGGCCCTCCTTCTAGATAACCCACCACAATAAAGGTAGCAAACCTCACACAAACCCTGAGCACAAAAAAAGGGATCATTGGGGAAAGACAAGTTCTTGTGCTATTTCAGCAGCAGAGTCCTTAAGGACTCTAGGACACTAATAGGGACAGAAGGTGCCAGAACTATAATAGCAATAACACCCATATAGAGAACTCTCAGACATGCAGACTGCTCAGTGTTGTGCTCCTATTTAGTCCTCATAATTATGATACTGTTTCCATCCCCATTTTGTAGATGGGAAAACTGAGCAACAGAGGAACATGCTCAAAGATAAAGGGTAGAGCTGGGATTTGGCCCCAAGCCTTGTGGCTCCAGAATCCGTACTCTTAATCTCTACACCACGCTGCTGTAAGAAGCAGATGGTGTTGCCAGGGCTGGTGGAAGATGCCCAGGTCCCACTAGGTTTCTTACAGGTTCAGCCTTACTCACCCTACCGGCTCCCGGAACTAGCAGGGTCCTGCTCTGCTGGGAAAGATTTTCTAGGGCTCACTCTCAAGGTCCTTGCTGTCATCTTGACCAAATGCAGTGCTCATCTTTGCCCAACAGGTTCCTGTCATAGGCCCCAATCTCCTTCTTTGTGTTCCCAGGCCACAGGCAGGCAAGACCTCTTCCTGGAGAGCATGTTGAACTGGGGAATACTTGTGTGGCCCTGAACCAATGAAATTACATTATAAGAATCAGAAAACTGAGAAACCAAGATTTTGCTGATCCTCCTAGGTTTTCTTCACTGCACTGCACCTTCCTCCACCCTGCCTGTCAACACACACTGATTCATCAGTTCATAAATGATGCAAAATTGTGGCCTCAGCCCCAAGTTGGAATAGCTTTTGCTACCTAGAAATACTTTCTGAACCTTCTTTAGCTTCTCAGGAGAGAAATGGCTCAGTTCAGATTATAACTCACCTCCTCAGTTCAAAGTGCCAGGGGGTAAGGTCACATGATAAAACCATGCCTCTGGGCAAGGAGACCAGGGACACAGAGTCAAGCAACATCTCTCTTGAGATCAAGCCCTACATCAGGCTGCTCCGGGCTGATGGCACAGAGCCTGCTTGGGATTCTCTCTCTCTTCTCTCTGCCCCTCTTGCACTGTCTCTCAAAATAAACATTAAAAAAAAAAAAGCAAGCAAAGATTGGTAAATAACCAAAACACTACAAAAGGAAATAACCTAAATTCCATTTGGCCTATCTGAAGGCTAGAGAGTAATGCAGTCATTTCCATTTTTAATTATAAACATGGTGAGAGAGCCTGGAAATGTAGGATAGAAAGTGAAGGGAACAAAGCAAAATTGAGTACAGAGGGCAGTACTTCTCAATTATTTCACATTGGTAAATTACAAATAAATTTTCAGGGGCGCAGGTCATGATCTCACGGTTTCTGGGTTCGAGCCCGGTGTCAGACTCTGTGCTGACAGCTTAGAGCCTGGAACCTGCTTCGGATTCTGTGTCTCCCTCTCTCTCTCTCTGCCCCTCCCCTACTGTTTCTCACGTCTCAATAATAAAGAAAAACAAAAAAAGCAAAAAAAATTTTTTTCAGCTTAGGATACAGGGCCAATCCGGCTGTAACATCTCTCACCCTACTGGTCACCAAGGTTGATTCAGCTGATCTGCCTGGGTAGGCAGGTGTCCCCTTCCTCCTCCACCACCACGCCATGTGTATCCTTCCCAAAGCTGTGCACCCGAAGAGGACAACCTTTCCTGATGGAAGAGGACCATTCTTTGGTCAAGGTATAGGAGTAGCCACACTCACTAGAACCTTCAAACAAGCTCTCAAGATCCATTTGTAGGAAAACATAAGGTAGTCAAGCTTTCAAGACTCCAGACACAGCAAATGAGGCACTCCATGTGGCAGTCTGCCTTTCTTTAGAAAAAAAAAAATGTATCATTTTAACCATTTTTAAGTTGACAACTCACTGGCATTAAGTACATTCACAGTCTGGTACAACCATCATCACTATTTCCAGAAGTTTTTCATCATCCCATTCAATACTCATTGAACAATGTGACTCCCCATTTCCCCCAAACTTAGACCCTGGAATCCTCTATTTGACAGTATTTACCAATTGCCTGTTCCAGGTATTTTATATTATCAGAACCATCTATCTGTCTTCTTATAACTGGCTTATCTCATTAAGCGTAATATTTCAAGTCTCCATGTTGTGGTATATATCAGAACTTTGTTCCTTTTATGGCTGAATAATATGAATATATATTTTATCTTTTCATCTGTGGTTTAAGTATGCTCTATGCCCCAAATGGCGCTTGAACCCATGACCCTGAGATAAGAGTCACCTGCTCTACCAAGCCAGCCAGGTACCCTGTCCATTCGTCTGTTGATGAATACTTGGGTTGTTTCCATCTTTGGGCTCATGCAAATAATGCTGTTAGGAATACTGTTGTATAGATCTCTCAAGTCCCTGCTCACACCTAGGAGTGGAATTGTTAGGACCTATGTTTAACTGACGAACAACCAAGCTGTTTTCCACAGTGGCTGCAACGTTATACATTCATTCCTACCAGCAATCCACAAGGGCTCCATTTTCTTCACATCCTCACCAAAACTTTTTGTCTTTATAATAACTATCCTAATGGGTTTGGAGCGTTATCTTACTCTGGCTTTCATTTTCATTTACCTAATGATTGGTGATGTTGAGCATCTTTTCATATGCTTACTGGACATTTGTGTACCTATGGAGAAATATCTATTTAAGTCCTTTGCCCATTTTTACATTAAGTTTACATTGTTGAATTGTGGTTCTTTCTGTGTACTGGATATTGATCCCTTATCAGATGTATGATTTGCAAATATTTTCCCTCCTTCCGTGGGTTGTCTTTTCACTTTCAATAGTGTCCTTTGATGCACAAGAAGTTCTTCATTTTGATTAAGGCCAGTTTATTTTATTGCTTGTGGTTTTGTGGTCATTAGTTCATTGCCAAACCTAGTGTCATGAAGGTTTCCCTTAGGTTTTCTTGTAAGAGCTTTATACTTTTAGCTCATTAAGTTTGTTTTCAACTCATTTAATTTTTCTATGTATGGTAAAAGTCTAACTTCATTCTTCTGCATGCAGATGGATACCGTTTGCCTACCATTCCTTCAAGTTCATTGATCCTCTCTTCTGCCTGCTCACATCTTGTTGAACCCCTCCGGTGTTTCAGTTATTTGCCTTTGTTATAGTTGTCATATGTATCACATCTATAAGCTATGAACCCCGTAATCCAGAATATAGTGATATAAATTTGCTTTGAACAGTGCTTTGCTCTTTTAAAGATATCAAAAGAGGAGCGCCTGGTGGCTTAGTCAGTTAAGCATCCAACTCTTGACTTCGACTCAGGCCATGACCTCAATGTTTGTCAGTTCCACACTCACAGCACGGAACCTGCTTGGGACGCTTACACTCCCTTTCTCAAAATAAACAAACTTATCCTCTGTTAAAAAAAAAAAAAAGTCAAGAGTATTGACTTCCATATTACTGTCTTTAATACTCTTCACTCCTTCCTAAACATCTACATTTCATCTGATTATCAATTATTCTCAGCCTGAAGAACTTTCTTCAACATTCTATTGTGAAATCTGCTCCTAACTAACTATGCTCTTTTACGTGAAAATGTCTTTATTTCACTGTAAGGATGTTTTCACTATAAAATTCTGGACTGTTTTTCTTCCAACACTCTAATTTTGCTATTCTGTGGTCTTCTGGCTTCTGTTGTTTCTCATTAAAGTCAATTGTTTAAATCATTATTCCCTTGTATATAGTTTGTCCATTTGTTATGTATGTATGCTATTTCCAGTAGTTTTTATTTCTAGCAGTTTCATTTTAATGTGCTTGTATTTTGTTATTTATTTTGCTTTATTTTCACTGGGCTTCTTGAATTGCAAATCCATCTTCTACACAATAGGACCTCATTTTCTTCCATCCCACTTTGCTTTCTTCTCTCCTTCTAGAAGTACATTTGCATGGAGGCTAGCCTTTTTCATATGACCTCACAGGTGCTCTAAAAGCCACTTTTTAAAATATTTTCTCTCTTCTTCAGATTGGATTATTTTAATGAGCTAAACTTCACGTTCACTGATCCTTCCATCATTTTCATTCTTATTCTGCTGTTAAGCCCAGCCAGTGAATCTTTATTTCAATAGACCACCTACTTTTGAGTTCCAAAATGTCCAATGGGTTCTTCATTATAGTTTCATATCTGTAGGAATTTCTTCTTTTCATTGGTCACAAACATATTTTCCTTTCCTTCTTGAACATAATCATCACCATATCATCTTTAAAATCCTTGTTTGCTATGGTGGAACAACAAAACTGCTAATTTACATATCTGAGTCATCTGAGGGACAATCTCCATTGGTTGTCTAGAGTATGGTCACATTTTTCTGATTCTTCATATGCTGAGTTTTGGATTATATCCAAGTTTATTGTAAATGATGACTCTAGATTCTGTTATGCTCCTCTGAAGACTTAATTTTTATCAGGCAGTTACTTGGCCAAAATGAAACTGTAAATTTTGTATCATCAGCAGTGGGTGGCAGCAGAAATGTCAGTTCAGTAAACAAAGATTTTTAGATGAAGAAATTATTTAGGCATTGATTTTAATTTAAGCATATTTTTTAATGTTGACTTTGTTTCAAAAAGCACAACAGGGCATAAGCTGCAGAACTATTCTATAAATCGCTCAGAGGATTCATTTCAAAATGTTAACACTGTTGAGAAGTTTTTAGCCATCAAAAAATAAAGAAGAAAAGTTTCCAGCTGTCAAAATTAAATCTTGTTTTCAATCCCTCCTTAACAGAAGGTTAGGCAGCACAAATGCTATTATCTTCTCTTGCCTTCTTTTGGATTAAATGAGTATTTCTTAGGATTTCATTTTAGTTTCTCTATATATTTTTAGATACACCTCTCTGCATTATTTACATGTAGCATTTGCATTAGGTATTACCATACATCCTTAATCTCTCGAGGTCTTAGAGTTAACAGTTCTCACTTCAGGTAAAATGGAAGAAACCTGCATTCAAATGGATCCATTTACCACCCCCGATGGCCTTTTATGCTACAGTAACCATATGTATATCTACATGTTATAAATCCCACAAAATTTTTGCCTTAAACACTTATGAAATTTTTAAAGATACTGAGAAAAATAAGTCTTTTATATTACCTTCATATTTGCATTTATAGCGTTCTTCCATTCCTTCATGCAGATCCACTGTGAATGTCAGCTGTTCTTTCCTGTCTACAGTGCCACAGAAGAAAAACTTTTGGTGCTATTAACATTTCAACACCCTAGAACATTTCAACACCCATGAACATAAATGCAATAAACAAAATTTTAGCAAATCAAATCTAAAGACATTTTTATAAAAATATGTAACAACTAGAGTTTATCCCAGGAATGAAGGGTTGGTTTAATACTCAAAAAACAATCAATATACTTCATTATATTAATAAGCTAGAAAAGAAAACCCACATGATCACCTAAAGAGATGTAGAAAAGGCATCTGACAAACCCAACATTTTTTTTTAAATAAGTTTGTCAAATTGGTTTCCATATAACACCCAGTGCCTCTCCCCACAAGTGCCCCCCTCCATGACCATCACCTTCTTCCCCCCTCCCCCAACTTACATACTTGATAAAAACTCCCAGCAGACTACGTAAACTCCTCAACCTACTAAAGAGCACCTAATGAAAACCGGAGAACATCATCCTTCACAGTGAAACACTTTCTAGGAAGAACGTAAGCGTGTCTACTCTTATCACTTCCGTTCAGCACGGTGCTGGAGGCTCCAGCCAGTGCAATGAGGCACAATAAACAATAAGTCTTCAGACTGAAGCAAAATAATAAGTTAAAACTTTATATTCATAGAAAGTATGATAATCTATGAAGAAAGTCTGAGGAATCTACCAAAAAATAAAAAAAGGGGGGCAAAACAAAACCAAAAACCAAAATAAAACCTGCTAGAATAAAGGAGTTTTATTTAGCAAGGTTATAGTATATCAATACACAACTATAAAATTTTTATTTCTATATAATAGCAATGATGAAAAATTGAATATTCAAAGGTAGCCACTTATAAAAACATCAACAATTATTATATATTTAGAGAGAAACCTGACAAAGGAAGTGCAAAGTCCTATACTCTGAACAGTATGAACAGTACAAAATCCTGCTAAAGAATGCCTACTATACCTTGCTCATGGATCAGGAGACTCAATATTATTATTAGAAAAGACCCTTCACCAAAGATATACCAATGGTAAGTAAGCACATTAAAAAATGCTCAACTTCATAAGGAAGTTATTAGGAAAATTTAAACACACACACACACACAATAAGATGCCACTACACACCAGTAAGAATGGAAAAATTTCCAAGTTCTGGAAAGCATGTGGAAAACAGCTTTCAGACACTGCTGGTGGAAAATGTAAAATGGTATAATCATTTTATAAACAGTCTGAGTTTCTTAAACAGCTAAACATACACCTACCATGCTATCCAACCATTCCACTCCTACTTATCTACACAAAACAAGGGAAATATATGCCCACATAAAGACTTGTACACAACATTCACAACAGCTTTATTTGTAACAAAAACTGGAAATAACCATTGTCCATGAATAGGTGAATAAACAATTGTGGTATATCATAACAACGGATTACTTCTTGGCAATAAAAGAGATAAACGGATATATGCAACATGGATGAATCTCAAAACTATTATGCCAAAGAAGCCAGACGCTCCCTCTAGAAAGAAAAGAAAGTACATACTATAGGATTGCATTTATACGAAACTCTAAAATGCAAACCAGTAACAGAAAGCAGGTTAGTGATTGAGGAAATTACAAGGTAACAACAGACACTTATAAAGGTGAAGGCTACACTTACTACCTTGATTATGATGGTGGTTTATACACGGGCATACATATGCCAAAGCTTATCCAACTGTAGTTTAGTTACATCCACTTTATATGTCAATTATACCTCAATAAAGCTGGAGTTTGTTCACTGTATCTTTCAGAAATTTTCTAAAGACAGACAAGTACCCATACAGCATATTCTTTGTTTTACACACACGATTATATATGTTGGGTATCTTCCTTTTCTCAGTTAACATATGCAGACATCAGACTTTTTTCTGTATTGGGGAAATGGTTTATCTTTTTTTTAAAACAACATAGCGTATACAGTAAGGATGTACTATGATTGATGGGCATTTAAGTTATTTCTAATCCCTATTATAATGCTGAAATGAACATATTTTGCATACACTTGTGGGCCTACACACACACAAGCAAAGGATGCAGGTGACTAAAACTTTCATTTATACTGTCAGATAATCTAAAAAAACCTCAGCGGGCACCTGGCTGGCTCAATCAGTAGCACATGCAACACTTTCAAGCCCCATGTTGAGTGTAGATTACTTAAAACCTAAAAATTTTTTTAAATAACATAAAAAACCTGTCTCAGAATCTACATCAAACTGTTGGAATAAATTAATTTAACAAGATCATAGACTATGAGATACTATACAATAGTTAATAGTAAGTAGCAAAAATGTGAAAATGAAAAAAATTTCAATACTATTTAAAATAATGATTTAAAAACCTGGGAATAAGGCCAATAAAAGATACCAGACCTCTACAAAGAAAACTACAAAATTTGGGAAAAAAAAAAAAAAAGGACCTAAAGAAATGAGGGAATATACTCTGTTCATAAATCAAAAGACACAATTGTAAAAAGATGTTCATTCTTCCTGCACTTATTATGGAATAAAATGCCTACCAAAGTCACAATAGGCTTTGTTATTGCTATTGTACTGTTGAAATTGACAAGCCAATTCTAAAAAATATATGGAAATGCAAGGAGCCAAGAATAATCAATACAATCTTGAAGAACACAAAACTGGAGGATTCGTGTTACCAGATACTGAACTTTCGGTGTTGCACTGGCACTAAGACAAACAGACCAATAAACAAGATGTGGTGCTGGCGCTTTTGAATATCCATACAGGAAAATATTACTTTTAACATCTCCCTATTACCACATAAAAAACAAATTCTAGGTGACTCTAGATCTAGATGTGATAGGTCAAACAATGCTTCTAGAAAAAAATACAAAAAAATTAATGATCTTGCAGTCTGCAAGTATTTCTTAAATAAAACCTATAAAGCACTTTCCTTAATGGAAAATATGGATAAATTAGACTATATTAAAATTAAGATCCCATTTGTCAAAAGACATCAAGATAATGAAAAGGCAAGGCACAGAATTATGATAGAAGATAGCTGCAGTAACAAGTCCAAAAAAATACTTTACTCCTAAATATATAGATTTCTTACAAATCAATAAAGAAAATGACAACCCAAAAGAAAAACACACACAAAAGGGTATTTAAGAGGACACTCAAATGTCCAGTAAACAGATTTTAGTGGTGTCTCATTAGTCATCAGGAAATGCCATTACCTCCAGAATGATCACTACATATCCACCAGAAGACTACAACTAAAACAGTGACCATACCAAATGTCATTGAGGATGTGGAGCGACTAGAACTCCTACATTACTGGTAAGACTGAAAACAGCATGACTACTTTGGAAAACGGTTTTGCAGTAACTACCTGCGAACGCAGAACATAGTATTCCCCAGAACCCAGTCATTCCATTCTCAAGTATATATGCTACACTGATGCATACATGTATATGCCAAAAGATATGTACAAGAATGTCCATAAAATCGATAACACCCCCAAACTGAAAATCCAGTGTCCATTCATAGAATACATAGTGGTATACTAATACAAAATACTATAGACCCATGAAAACACACTATTACAGGCAACAACATGGAGTAATCTCACATAATATTGAGAGGGGGGGAATACTGTATGATTCCATTTACATCAAGTCCAAAAACAGGCAAAACCAAACAATGGCAATCATCAAGATACTGGTTTCACTTGGAGGAAGGGGTAACTATATGACTAAGAAGGGGGCATGAAGGAGAGTCTTCTAGGATGGTTTTGTTCTATTTCTTTATGTGATGGCTGAACAATGCATTCCATTTGTGAAAATTCACTCAACTGTAGGTTTTTGATGTATTTTCTTTGTACCTGAATATGAAATTTGCTGTAAAAGAATGCCAACAGTATATGAGAAAGTTTTTCTACATACAACAGATAATTCTATAAGCCTAATCTTTACCAAAGCAAAATTAGCATCTCTTTAATGTTTTGACTTAAATTTTAATGAGGAACAAGGTTTGGGAGGAGGGGAGATGCTCTTAGTTTCTTCCTAGAATTCCAACAAAAGCAAATTCTGCAGTTGCTATGACCTGTTATCAAGGTTACATAGGTGCGATTAGTGGGAAAGGAAGGCTTAGGTTCTGAAATAAGCCCTATCCCAAGCCTGTGAGCACCAGAATTTTAAATGCCAAAGAAAGGGTCGCTGTGAAACAACCAATATAGGATGGAGGCAGGAGTGCCACGAGTTTCAACACAAGTGGAAGAATGGTCAATGGCAGCTCAATAGCCCCTGAACAGGATTCATTACTGCCTGTGTTGTGCAAGTACACATTTACTTCAACTACAAAAGTACATGACCAAAAAGCAAGGCAGTTCTTAAGTTTTCAGCCCTCCCTTACACATAGCAGGCCTATACCTATGACCTGACACAGTGAGCTGATCATACAAGAGGGCCATTCCCCAAAGGAGACAGCACACGGCTCACTTCTTAATATACACATTACAGCTTTTGAAAAGGTGTTAATTGAAAACTGATCTCAGAAATATTAAAATATATTTTTAAATGATTGCTGTAGAATAGAGGAAAATATAGTATTTCAATAAAACATTAAGGTTTGATAAAGAGCAAATAGAATGGCTTAATGGTTAAGAACATGGATTCTGTAGTCAAACAAACCTAACTATAAATCCTGTTTGAATGCAATTAGCTGTGTGGCTTTGGGCAAACTCAACTTCTCCGTTTCCCTATTTGCAAAATGCAGGTGACAACTTGCCAGCTATTGTTTATGTGCTAGATCACAGACACTAATAATGACCACAGTGCCTGCACACAGCCAATACTAACTACGTAATATTGTACCAACTATAAGATTATACCTCAAATGATACATATAACAAGCAAGATAGGGCTCTATTTTGCGGAGCTGAGTTGGATCCAGATTCTCCACTTCCTCTAGAAGTTCACAGTTCCTTGAATGATGCATCCTACATTTCACCAGGGACCCCTGTTGATAATTGTTACAACTTTCCAAACCAAGCTAGATCTTTAAAATGCTATTTTTTAGGTCATGATCTCATGGTTCATGAGTTTGAGCCCCCACCACGGGCTCTGTGCGGACAGCTCAGAGCCTAGAGCCTGCTTCTGATTCTATGGTCTCCTCTCTGCCCCACCCCCACTCGCACTCCTCTCTCAAAAATAGTTAAAACAAATGAAATGCCATTTTCCAGCATGCTCTATCTCCTACAGTCCTGCAATCAATAGTATAGCAGCTAATTTGGAGTCTTCTTTATTAAGAGCTCTCAAAGTGGCATTTGAGGCAGAAGCTAAGTGAGATGTTTATTCCATCAACTTCCCCTTACAATGATCTCACTTCAACTTCATTCTCATCTTCCTAGATGCAAAATTAACTCTGGAGGATTTGCTTTTCTGGCCATCATTTCCAGAACCAAAGCATGGATACATTTATTGGTGCTCCCAACATTTTTTTAAAAACCTTTGGGTTTATAACCTCTTTTTCAAAGCAAAGCACTAAGAATTATAATTGAAACATAAATTGCAGGGCGCCTGGGTGGCTCAGTAGGTTAAGCCTTCGACTTTGGCTCAGGTCAGATCTCACGTTCCTGGGTTTGAGCCCTGCGTCAGGCGCTGTGCTGACAGCTAGCTCAGAGCCTGGAGCCTGCTTCCAGTTCTGTGTCTCCTTCTCTCTCTGCCCCTCCCCCTCTCATGCTTTGTCTCTCTGTATCAAGAATTAATAAGACATTTAAAAATTAAAAAAAAATAAATTGCATCTAAATTGTAATAACTCAAGTTTCTATTGAAACTAATTGGTCTTCAGAGCATTAAACCAAAAGCTGAAACAACTCCACCTTTCCAGACCACAGATTATAGTGAAAGTGACACTGTCCTGACAAGAGCTGTCCCCTTTCTGCAGTCTTCCAACTTTTGACAGGGATCTAAAGACCTGTACCAATCACCACAATCCTTCCCAAGTGCCTTCATTGGTTTCTTCGGGTGGTTCTTTTCCCTCTAGAACAAGATCACCCCATGCTTGAGCATGCTCCTGGCATCTCGAGTTTGCGGGCATTATATAATGAACTCCATCCAGAAAGCCAACTAGAGACCCCTTTTACTAACAAACTCGTGACAACCTAAGTTGACAGCCATCACCTCCACAAGTCATCCTATGTTATATGTATGTATATATGTATGTGTTTGACTCACATCCAGGCATTGTGCATTCGTGTTTAGTATGAGAACAGACTACAAAACCCTGAATGCCATTATCTTTAAAACTCTGTTAATAGAGGGGCACCTGGGTGGCTAAGTTGGTTAAGTATCAAATTTAGCTCAGGTCATGATCTCACGGTTTGTGAGTTCATGCCCTGCGTCAGGTTCTGTGCTGACAGCTCAGAGCCTGGAGCCTCCTTCAGATTCTGTGTGCCCCTCTCTCTGCCCCTCCCAATTGTGCTCTCAAAAATAAACATACATTAGAAAACCTAAAAATTTGTTAATAGCGTTTTATGAATTCCTTCAGTTTTGACCTAGATGCAGCAAGCATTTGGCCTCTTTACTGCGGGGGGGGGGGTGTCAACCTGAGAATCTCTTGGACGTTAACTCCAAATGTCCCCAACGATGTAACGGAGGAGCATTACACAAAATCTTAATTGCGTAATTGTGGGCACACACATATATTCTCTCCTAAGATAAAAACTTCCTAAATCTTCACTACTAAAGATTCACTAAGTATATATAAGGGTGTATATATACTTCTGGTGTCAGCACCTATCTATCTAGCAGCAATGAGTCAGATGTGATGACGGAGTGGATAGCCAACAGCGGTCTATGTATTCTCATACACTGCTGATGGCAAAGAGGCGGAACACAAAATGGAACGATCTGTTTGGAGGGAAGTGGGTAATATTTACCAGTTGAAAAGTTATGTTCTCTGACACAGGAAATCTAGAAATGCATCCTACAAACACACATGCAAATATGTAAGTGGAGACAGCACTTTACAATATTTAATGCACCATTTATAACAGCAAGGCTGAAAACAATATGGAAGTCCAAAAGGAGTCAACTGGTTAAAAAAAAAAAATTAGAAGTACATCCATGTTACACTGTCATTCAAATGAGACTTAAATGCTGAATACAGAATAATCTGTATTAGCTAAATACCTATATACTGATGTGCAGACTTCTTTGAAAAAGCTACTTACAGTAAGGGGGACGGCTACACAGCTCTACCACATGTACATGTATTACCGAGAATCTAAGTATTCATTTCTGCTTCTGCCACTGACCTACGGAGGTGAGAGGAGGGGGTTACAGTAATTTTACTTCAGACCAAGTAAGGAGGATTACTTTGACACATTCAGCCTTATTTGATTGTATAGCCCAAAATTCCACACTAGAAAACAATCCATAATTATAAGTATCAATTTGTACTTTTTATAATTAATATAAATACCATGCTGCTGCCTGGTTGAGAGGACAGTAATGAAGTGAGATGGTTGGGGTTCTTAGTGTTCTTCACAACCAGGTTACAAGAAAATTCTTTCCCTAAAAATACACATCATCTTTGGGGAAACAGACAAGTGATTTATGAAGAAAAGTGGGGGGCCGGATCTTTCCACATACAGGAAAATAATACTGTCAATGTGTCTGGACTAGCGATTTTATTTTAGAAAGATAAAGGATGGAGGCGCAATAATATTTGGCATTTTTAATTTAGGTTTGTTTTATTTAAGTTTAATGTTAATTCCATGCTGTGTTTCAGTAAGAACAATACAGATTCTGTATCTGTGGCTCCAGTCAGATATCCAGTAGTACAAATTAGCTTCAAGTTACACATACTGAACAAAAGAGGTTGAGCGAGCGAAGTAGGGAAGGGGGGGCCCAGGGGGAGAGGGAAGGAGAAGAAACAAAGAATTGAACACGCATGCAGGCTTTTCCATACCACCTTCAATGCTAACCTGCTTTAGAGGGAGAGTCAAAGTAGGCAAGAATGAGCAGCCACGGATTGTTGAACTGTTACCAGCACCGTGCTTTTCAGCAACATTTCAGCAGAGTTTGAAACACTTTTTACAGCAAAACCATTACAACAACTCTCCGAACAACTTTTAACCACCTCAAGCTAACACCCAATTAATTTTAAACATTGGTATAAAATTCGATTTAAACAATTAGAAAAAAGAAAAATAATATCACAATGTCTCTATAGTGTGATTAACCTCTCTCTTAGATGCTCGCGTCACCTACAAGTCTAATGGCTTTCAAATGTCATTTCCATTTCTAATGGTGATCTTGCCCCATCTGGCAGGAGACAATACAGTAATGCTGAAAAAGCCTCTATGCAGTCCTGTTAGTGTCTTAAAGAACCTAAAAGCTGGGACCAGTAAAATCCACAGAAATTCACTCTTGCCTTTAAGAACTTTTGAAAACTGTTTAAAAAAAAAAAAACCAAAAGGGCAGGAACCTAAATTCTGAGACCAAATGTAAAAGTCAGATTTGGTGGTTCTCAGTGACAATGGGGGAATTTCCAATGGGGGTGGGATGGGAAAGAATGGGGTGGTCAGAGATGGTTTCTCTTGTTGGCTTTTATGTCTCACTGATTTTCATCTTCCACATCCTGCAGCGCTTCTTTATTCTGCTCTTCACCTACAAAGAAGAATGAATTAATTATTGTATACTGACTAAATCAGGCTGTTGTGGTCACAACAAAGGTATCATTCCAAGCATAAAGACACTCCTTATATATCTGCTACAACTGTTATTAACCACAGACAGGCAAAGGACTTCTATCATCCTTGACACCTGAGATGCCTAAGCCAAGAGGCGCTGCTGGATCAAGGTCCTGAATGGTCAACAGGATGAAAAACCGATGCACAGTAAAACTAGTTTTATGCTAAATAAGCTCTTAAAAGTAGACAGCCAAAGTAACCATATTATTAAATGATTTTCAAGCTTTCATGTGTATCTTGGGTCAAAATACTCTTTCTCAATAACCTCACCTCTTCAAAAGACACAAGAGTACTTTATAGTTTTGTTTTGGTTTTTTGTTTTTGTAAAATCTACCCACCACAAGCTCCACGAGAAATGCTTCAATGAAGAGAGTTGAGCAGTGAAATGCTCCAAAGGAGTTCTTTAGAGGGAGAGTTTTGCTTTTTGAAGTATTTTACATTTTATATCTTAGCCAGTCACACCAAACCATAAACCAAATTCCTTACTGCAAACTGAAAGAGCATGCTCAAAGTAAACCGGACCACTGAGGTTATTAAAGAAGGGCATTTGGACCAGCTGTCTCATGCCATTTTACTTTTCCCTTTAAAATATGATGATCGGCCTGAAGAGTTTCAACTGCACTGTGACATGCAATATAAAGCCAGCCTATTTCACTGGAGAATCATCTACCTATTAATAAGCATTAAATAAGTCACAGCCATACTAAATAAAGAGAGCATGCAAGTTTTTGCTTTAAAAAAAAAAAATAAACCAGGTAAAAGTTACATTCTTTTGTGCTTTAACAAACCACAACTCCTATGTAGTTACTAGTTTGAATCAAATTTCAACAGGAAAAAATAAATAGCAATTAACTAATCCAATAATCATTATAGTTCAGATAATCCATCCATTCTCACTGCTTGTTAAATTACTTAATTAAGATGGATGACACTAAAACTGGCGGCCTACCAACATAAAGTATTTACCCTAAAGAGTGATTTTAAGTAGTCTGAAAGATCTTGATATGATAAACAATAAATGCTGTCATGGCAACAAGGATTAGATGAACGTAGTTTTAGACATTAAAATTTTTCTTATCCGACAGAAATGTTGGATACTGATATGGGACTCTTAAAAAGTACTTAAGGTACATAGAGATTTTTGACTCATATATAGAAAAAGGACATGCAAAGAAAGACCCAAAAAAAAAAAAAGAACATTTACTGAGGAAAGAAATGATGGACCACCCAATCGTTCCCAAAATAATACATTCAAACTTAGAAATGATAGAACATCCACGCTCATTTGTAACAGCAATACACTGCCAAAATAATGTTAACATACAACAATAGAGCACACTAATTCACATATAAGCAACCATTAGGTTTGCCAAAGAGTTCCAAGTAACTTTGGCATAGAATATTGTCAGATGAGTCACACCCAACCAGAGGTAGACAAGGGTAGCACATCATAAATGTCTTACAAGGTTTCACATCCTAGAATGTAGAACAGGCAGTTTTGTAAGCAAAAGGATGGTAATATATGCAGGCATGATTAGTGAAGAACCAAAACTAAAAAGCAGAATTTGCTGTGCCATGATGACTTACAAAGTAGAGTTTTTAGGAAAGGAAGAGTTGGATTTTCCTTTAGGAATCTATATTATAAGGAGAAAGGGAGGGAAAACAATCATATGAAAGCAACATTACAAGAAAAATAAGATAGCAGGACAAAAGAAAACACCAATGATTTATGTGAATCAGATTTTGGTCTTTTTACTTTGTATAAAAATCATTCTACAAAGGCTCTGTCGCTTTTACCTTTAAAAGGATGAAATAATATCCTCTTAAAAGGTATAGAGAAAGGGGGAAAAGGTTTCTTTGGATATGTATTTCTCTGCCCACTATTTCTTGATTTTGAGAGAAGAGGGGAACAGGCAGAGAACACTTTTTTCTATAGACTTGTGCATGAAATAGTCCTCTGAACAGAGATTAAAAGGACTAAAATCACTTAATGAGAAAAAGTCGTCTGTTTATAAAGATGTTCGAACACAGAGAAGTTAACATATTCTTCAGTTTAAAAAGTATAAAACCATTCTCAGTAAAAGCTTGTGAATGACATATAATTCCTCCTTCAAAATAAAAAATTTTTTTAAATATCTAAATTATGGTCAACTAAATCCAACATCCTGTAAACTGCTATTCTGCATGGACTGTAAGTCACAAAACCAATTTAGTGTAACATGTAATACTCTTCCTTTTAGGAAAATGGCAAATAAATTACTAGTACCCACAACAATTTGTAAATTCAGATAATTTGTTAATTTTACTACAATGCCATAAGACTACTGGAATTTTTTTGCTGTTTATAATATTTCATTTCAAATACTGTCTTTAATAAAAATTAAATGAAATGTCTTAAATGAAAATTCGTCTGTTAAAACCAAATTTTAATCAACAGTTCAATTTGCAAAGTGGTAAGAATTGAAGCAACTGGATTTAACTAGATTTACATAAAATTGTTTTAGGATTAAAGAGAAATCTATGCTGAGATGCAATAAAACATCTCTGTACAAAGAAACTTTGCAACTATGAAAAGTCGTTTCAAGAAAATATCCTACTGAGGGACACCCCGGGGGGGGGCGGGGGGGGGGGGGGGGG